>NC_092138.1:114771034-115073780 GCF_043159975.1 Macaca nemestrina | reverse complement strand
GCAGTGCGCAGGGCGTGACCTGTCTGTCCATGGCGCAGTGCTGGGCGCAGTGCTGGGTGCAGGGCATGACCTGTCTGTCCATGGCACAGTGCTGGGTGCAGGGCGTGACCTGTCTGTCTGTGACGCAGTGGTGGGCGCAGGGCGTGACCTGTCTGTCTGTGACGCAGTGCTGGGCGCAGGGTGTGACCTGTCTGTCCACAGCGCAGTGCTGGGCGCAGGGCACAAGGTACAGGGAGTGTGTGGATTTTCTGAGTGGGTGAATGGCACAGTGAGGAAGAGGACCATGTTAAGGGAGCTGTTTCCAAGTCCAGCCCAGAAACTGTAGCTTGCTCATGTTTGCCCTTGGGCAACTTGCTCCACCTTTCTGAGCCTCAGTTTACCCATTTACACAGTAGGGAGGTGGTGCACTCCCTGTCCTCCAGGTGGATGTGGAGTGGTCATACCCGACACGGGGTGCAGGTGTGTTCTTAGCCTAGCACAAAAGCAGGCAGCACATGGAGGCCGCTGCCGATGTGACCACTGCTGCCCTGTGCCCTGGTCACCTCCCCGGACGTTCACTCCCATCTGGCGAGTGGCTGCCTTAAGGGGAGGCTGGAGGTTGGAGGGGCACTGTGGGCCATTCTGGGGCCACCTCCCTGTCTAGGCCCTTGTGCAAGGGAGCCGGAGTTGCAGTGGGCCTGGGTATTCACCTACCCAGCAAGCGTTTACTTACCCCTAGCCTGTGCCTGGCTCTGGGCAGACAGGCAGCCCTGCTCACGGCCCAGGAGGACACAGGCAGATACCGCAGGGGCAGTGCAGAGGGAGTGTGAGGAGGCGC
The DNA here is from genome assembly GCF_043159975.1 of Macaca nemestrina. Lineage (NCBI taxonomy): Eukaryota > Metazoa > Chordata > Mammalia > Primates > Cercopithecidae > Macaca > Macaca nemestrina. The sequence goes on along the minus strand of NC_092138.1, from coordinate 115,072,963 downwards.
TGGGCCCAGGTCATCCGGGGTCATCCTTCCACAGGCTTACCCAGTGCCCGCCTCCTCCGCCTCCCACTCTTCCCTTGGCATCTTCAAGGTGGTGATGGGGAGCTTCTCCACGGACTTGTGAGAGACCCCTCATCGTGCGAGTGGCCAGTGCCTAACTCAGGTGAAGTGAAGAAGGAAGATGGGTCCAGTGGGCACATGAGATCTTGGGCCACTTGCATGATGCCTGGGCCTTGGCTGCCTCATCTGTAGAATGGGACCATCATTTCTGCCTGGGTGGGGCAGGGTCTGGGGCTTCCTGGAGGAAGTGGCCTTTTAGCTGAGCCCTGCACGGCGATCGGAGTGCACCAGGTGAGCGTGAAGGGAACGTTCTGGAACAGGTTCACAACACCCCAGCCTCCACCTTCCTGGCCTGGTGATCTGAGGTCAGGACTCTGACCTGCTGGATCCTGCTTCCGCATCCTCATTTCCCTCCTGAATTGCCGTGTTGTTTTTCTGCCCGGTGGTTCTTTCCCAGCAGTCAGCTGAGTGGGAATTCGATGCTTATCCCAAGGCCTGGGGGGGCCCCGCATTTCGTCTTCCTCTTTAGGGACACGCAGGTGTCCTTTCTGTTGATGGGTGGGTAGGCGTCTCACCAGCCGCACACTGGCAGTGTCCCAGGGACAAAGGACGAGGGCGTCACCCTTGTGCGGGGTGTCTGGGGTTCCTCACCCACCACTTTGATCACTGGAATTGGCAGGGAGCGCGTTGTGCTATTGTGAGCTCATCGTCCTTCTCTGTAGGGCGTGCGTGGGTTAGGCGCTGTCAGCTTGTCCTCCCTGGCTTCTTTGGGTCGTCTTCCTCTCTGGGGGTGGTCTTCTGTACCACTGCCCTTTGCAGATGACCGTCCGGGGAGGGCCCACGTCCAGGGTCAGGACCAGAGGCCAGAGGCATAAGGATGCCGGGGTGACAGGAGAACTCTCCAGTCCCGCCCGGGGGGCATGGGAGGGCGGCTGATGTTACCATACACCAGAAGCCTGTTCTTTCGTGGTCGTGGGACTTTGACAAATTTCTGAACTCTGAGTTTCATGGTACAGCACCAGTTTTCCTGCGCGGAGTGGGTGTGAGGATGCAGGCGTGCTAAGCGCTCACCCAGGCGGGGCGGATGCTGGACAGATGGTGGCATTGAGGTTTCTGCATCTGTGTGCAGACAGGGGAGCTTGTCCAGATCCCCTGTGCCCATGGGCCTTCCTTGGGCCCTCCGTGGCACTGGGTCTTCACTGCCCGCTGACTCAGGGTACCAAGGCAGGGCGCCCGGGGGATTCCTCACTGTTGCCTTCTCTCTGCAGGAGGGAGGCTGGTTGGTGAGCCAGGCAACGGCTTCCGCAGTGCCCGCCTCCTCCGCCTCCCACTCTTCCCTTGGCATCTTCAAGGTGGTGATGGGGAGCTTCTCCACGGACTTGTGAGAGACCCCTCATCGTGCGAGTAGCCAGTGCCTAACTCAGGTGAAGTGAAGAAGGAAGATGGGTCCAGTGGGCACATGAGATCTTGGGCCACTTGCATGATGCCTGGGCCTTGGTTGCCTCATCTGTAGAATGCGGCCGTCATTTCTGCCTGATACCTCCAGGAGTGGGTGGGAGGAGGGTTTGGGCAGGTGTCTGCAGTCAGGTCCCCCTGGCTGGAGTGACTAGCAAAAGCCGCCGCTGCTTTCGGATCTGCACGTGTGATGACTCTTGAGGGAGGCCCTGCGGACAACTCCAGCTGTCTGTGCTCCGTGCTCTGGGTGATACGTTCCCTCTTCTGCTGTTTCTTTTTTTTTTTTTTTGAGACGGAGTCTCGCTCTGTCGCCCAGGCTGGAGTGCAGTGGCGCAATCTCGGCTCACTGCAAGCTCCGCCTCCCGGGTTCACGCCATTCTCCTGCCTCAGCCTCCCGAGTAGCTGGGACTACAGGCGCCTGCCACCTCGCCCGGCTAAGTTTTTGTATTTTTAGTAGAGACGGGGTTTCACTGTGTTAGCCAGGATGGTCTCGATCTCCTGACCTCGTGATCCGCCCGTCTTGGCCTCCCAAAGTGCTGGGATTACAGGCTTGAGCCACCGCGCCCGGCCCTTCTGCTGTTTCTTAAGGAGATGTTTCTCAGGGCGGCTCAGGCTTGCAGGAGGCGGGCCGCCCCTTGGCTACATGTGTCTGCGGGAGCCAGCGGCAGGGACGATGTCTGCTTTTAATAATGACTTGGGTTTTCTGCTGTTTTCTTTGGGTGAATCTCCATCTTTCTACATTAGCTAATGATGCAGTGTGTTCCTGGAACCTCCCCGACCCCTGCCCTGCCCCAGCATCGGGGCGCCTGGGCTGCCAGCCTGGAGATGTTCTTAGAGAAGCCTCGGACGGACGGGTACCCAGCAATTCCTGACTGTTTAGTTAGCGGGAGCCGAGGGGGGGTGCCCGTGAGGACAGATACCTTATCTGGGAGTGAATAACCGAGTCAATAAATCCGGGCCATAAACCTCACCTTTCGAAGCAGTCATGTGTGTGTTTTATGGGGTGGCTGATCTGTGCGGCGACTTCTTGGCAGCACGAATTCTCGGGACTTCGATGTGTGTGTGGGCGCGTGTGGCTATGGGTGATTCAGAATGGCTTTTGGGGACAGGAACCGGGGCTCGGTCTGCGTCTGCGCTGTGTGACCTGGGGCGGAAGACTCCTTCTGTGCCTGTCTCCGTCTCTGGTGAATCCGGGCCGTGCTGTCCACTTTCTCAAGGTTGTTTCCTGCCCTTTGAAGTGACCAAGGGGATCCACAGTCCCAGGAGGCTTTTTTTGCCTGCAGAGGTCTGTGCACTCTGTAGGGATGCCGTTGGACCAGGAGTTGCCCTTTCTGTTAGGGGAAGCCCTGGCTGCCTCCCCATCGTGAGTCAGGACCCGGGTGCTGCGGGTGGCCCCAGGCTGTGGATTTTGTTGACAGCTGAGGACTCATGACTGGCTCAGCCCACACCCTGGACCGGCTCCTGGGGCCCCCATCCTGCCCTGCTCCTTCCCGCACCGGCCTTGGCCCAGCATGTCAGCAGCCTCCACACGCTGGCCGTGGTTGTCCTTTGCAGCGTGAAATGGGTGGCCTGGGCAGGAGGCCAGTGTCACAGTCACGACTCGCCTCCCCCGTGGAGTGGTGGGGGCCCCCCAGCCTTCCTCTGGCATTGCTGTCTGGTGGCCTGGGAGGGGTGGGCCGGCTGCTGGGCTGCCCCTCTGTGTGTGGGTGGGCCGTGGGTCTGGCCAGGACGGTTTGTAGGCTAGAGAGTCATTGGTCTAGAACATGTGGCCGCCTCTCGGATTCCTGGGGTACAGTGGAGTCACCGGTCCCACGGTGCCTGCTTGCAGCTGCTCCTGGACTGCTGCGGCGACCCAGATGATGATCAGTTAAACACTGAGGGGCCGAGTGGGCCTGGCCCCCAGAGGGCTTTCCCTGCCCCCTGACAGCCCCTCGCAGCAGCAGTTACGACTGTTCCATCTGCAAGCTTTGGAGACTGAGGCTCAGAGGGCACACAGACTCTGCCTGAATTCGCCGGGGGGAGCGATGGTGGTCGTGGAACCCAGGGCTTCCCGGTCCAGACCTCGGTGTCCCCCATCCCCGCAGGAGGCGTCGCGGGCTCCTGAGATACTGTGACTTGCACCTGTCATATATTTGTTTTTTTTTTCAAAAATGGAAAAGATAGAATTTTCACACACCATTCCCTTCTCATGCAAATGAACCTTGGGAGAAATTGGCCTGTCATCTCTTTGGGTGTATTTTGTGGTAATTTAGCTGCTTAAACGAAACATCTGTTAAGCAGGGAGAGCCAGGCTATAGATTGAAGCAGGAGTACAGAAGCTGTTTGCATTTATCGTGATTGAGCAGTGGCCTGCTAGGTCAGGGGCTGCCCTGCGGACGGACGAGACCATTTGACACGAGAGGCCGTGGGGCAGGTGACAGGCCCGAGGCTTTCTGCTGCCTGCCCCTTTGGGCCTGAGGAGAGGCAGCTTTTTTTTGGGTGCCTGGGCCGGAGGCTGGGGCTGGGCTCTGAAGTTGGAGGTGCTGGACCAGCAAGGCTGGGCTCAGGGAAGGAGCCGCCCCCATTTCTGCAGCCCCACATGTCTGTCAAAGGGCCCAGGCGCACCAACCACAGGCCGTGTGTGCCGTGGACAGCCTCGTGATCGCCACCGCCATGGCTCTGTGGGCTCCTCTGTAGCATGGGCTGCGGGGGTGGTCAGGTGAGGTCTGGTGAGGTCCCGTGAGCCTCGGTGGCCTTGCGTGGGCCAAGGTCCCTGGCTCCCAGCGAGCACCGAATGTGGGGCCGTCCCCCAGCCTCCGCTTGGGAAACTGCCTTTTTACGAGTCTGTGTTTTCGAGACATGGCGGGCGGGGGTTTTTATCGTGTCGCTGGCTGTGTGGGGTCGTCGGGTGGGGCCCTTCCCCAGGCTTTCCTGTGCCCAGGGAGCTGAGGACCTGGCATTTGTGAGTGATTGGCCCTTGGGGCAAGGGGGAGATGGTTGAGACCCGGTCCGTCCTTCAAGGAGTCCTGCAGAGTCTGAGGGGACTGGAAGGAGTGTGGTCATTGTGGGAGCTGGTGAGTGGGCAGGGAGGGTGGAGGGGCAGGACAGCAGGAGCAGCGGGTGCTGAGGCCAGGGGTGCAGACCACCCTGCATGTCTACAGGGGTGGCAGGGACTCTGAGCCACTGCCTTGAGGGCTGCAGGGAGGCAGGGCCGGCTTCATCCTGGGGGTGCCAGGGAGCCCTGGGCAGGGTTGGCGCAGGTGTGGTGTGCTCAGATTTAGCTTTGGAAAGCTCCACGGTGTCCGTACTACAGGGACCGCTGGAGGGGGAGGCCTGGAGCCCCAGAGGCTGCGGCAGAGGCAGATGGGGGTGTCCAGGCTGGGGGGTGGGGAGAGAAGTGGGAATGGAGAGAGACGGATGGCCCCGCTGGAGCGCAGGAGGAGTGGGTGGGCTTGGGACGGACTGGACTTGGGTGATGAAGAAGGTGCTCTGGGGTCAGGCTTGAGCAGGGCGGTGGGCAGAGGGGCCCATCTGGAGTTGGCCCTAGGGGTTCAAGTCCCCCATTAGCCAGGGTTGCAGGGATGTCTGGGCTCTCCCAGCGGCCCACCTGAGATCTGCCCTGAGCAGGGTTAGGGGTGTTTCAGCTCCGCCCCTGAGGTTCCCTGGTTGGCCTCGGGCCTCTCCTCTCAGTGGCGCTGATGCTGGTTGGTGCCCAGGTTTGCTGGACTTGAAGGTGGGAGGTCAGTGGTCCTGGTGGATCTAGCCCCAGCCTGGGAGTGACCAAACTTAGCAGCCTCTGGTATAGCCAGATCCGTGGAGAGAGATGACTTTGGTACAGACTGAATTCCAGATTCTCCCTCCTTCCCGGTTCCTTGTATTCTCTACCATGCGAGCAGCACAACCGTGAGAAGCCGCAGTTCATCCGGCAGGAGGGAAGCAGGTGCAGATGCTTGTACGCGCAGGCCCGGCGGGCACGGCGGAATCCAGCTTTCTGGGGAAGCGTGAATCCCGGCATGTGGGATTTATCTCGGGCAACAAGACGGCTTTCGTCGACGCCCGGTCAAACTGCCTCAAAACCCAAAACAGTTGTCTCTTATTTTAAAGTGGTTTTTTCCTGTGGAAAGAGTTGGTTTTTCTTAAAAAAGGGCACTGCCTTAGATTGATTTTTGGGGGACTCACTTATTGCTATTGATCCGTTAAAGCTTTAATCAGGAAATAGCCTCGTGATGGTTCTGTTGAGATAGAAATAGCCTTGCAGCGGTTCTCAGTGTGAGCCCAAGGCTGACAGAGGACAGTGCCATGGTCTGAAGCTGCACGAGAGGCAGAGGCCGAGGGTGGCTCTCACTCCCGGCTGTCAGGCTCTGTGATGGGACAGTGTGTGGCCGGAGGATGTGCCCCGGGCGGCCCCAGAGCCTGGGTGGCGTAGGCTTTGCTCTCTAGACGACCAGTAGCTTCATCCAGGCCCCTCAGGATGACCCCAGGGGTAGGGACCCTGAGGACCATGGGACTGACCCTGAGCACGTTTCTCTTCCTCTTCATGTTGCCCGGCACATGAGTGACACCAGAGCTTTGCCAGCTACATCTCTGAGCCTCTCCTGCCTTTTGGTGGTTCCCCCCACCCGCCACCATGACCTTTTAAAATGTATTATTTATTTATTTAATTGGTACATAATAATTGTATGTTGTTTATAGGGTGTGTGTGACACTTGGTTACACATACACCGTTGTTTATGGGGTATGTGTGACACTTTAATCCATGTACACCATGTGTAATGCTGAAATGAGGGTCATTAGGATGACCATGATCTCACACATGTGGCATTTCTTTGTGTTGGGAACGTTTCACGTCCTCTCTTCTAGTTCTTTTGAAATATACAATAAGTTATTGTTAACTATAATCCTCGTCCTGTGCTTCTCAACACTAGGACTCACACCTATCTGATTGCATGTTTGCCCCCATTAACCAGCCTCTCTTCACCTTCCCGTCATCCCACCCGGCCTCTGATGTCCATCATTCCACTCTCTCCCTCCATGAGATCAATTTTTTTAGCTTCCACATATGAGAGAGAGATCATACGATATTTAGCTTGTGTGTGTGTGTGTGTGTGTGTGAGAGAGAGAGATGGAGTCTCACTCTGTTGCCCAGGCTGGAGTGCAGTGGTGTGATCTTGGCTCACTGCAACCTCCACCTCATAGGTTCAGGCCATTCTTCTGCCTCAGCCTCCTGAGTAGCTGGGACTACAGGTGCCCGCCACCACAACCGGCTAATTTTTGTATTTTTAGTAGAGATGGGGTTTCACCACGTTGGGCAGGCTGGTCTCAAACTCCTGGCCTCAAGTGATCCACCAGCCTAGACCTCCCAAAGTGCTGGGATTATAGGTGTGAACCACTGCACCTGGCCTATATGACATTTAGCTTTCTGTGTCTGGCTTTTTTCACTTAACATGACTTCTCGTTCCATCCACGTTGCTGCAATGACAGGATTGTATTCGTTTTCATGGCTGAATAGTATTCCATTGTGTACATATGTCACATTTTCTTTATCTATTCATTCACTGATAGATATTGAGGTTGATTGTGAATAGTGCTACGGTAAAAATGGGAGTGCAGATGTATCAATATTGATTTCCTTTCTTTTGGTTATATGCCTGATGGTAGGATTGCTGGATCAGGCAGATCTGTTTTTAGTTTTCTGGGGACACTCTGCACTGTTTCCTGTAGTGGCTGTATTAATCTACATTCTGACCAGCAGTGTACTAGCGTTCCCCTTTCTCCACATCCTTGCCAGCGTCTGTTGGTTTCTTATTGATAAAGCTATTATAACTGGGGTGAGATGGTATCTCGTTGTGGTTTTGACTTGCATTCCTGTGATGATTAGTGATGTTGAGCATTTTTTCACATGCCCGTTGGCCATTTGTATGTCTTTTGAGAAATGTCTTATTGTTAATAACAGATTATTTGCCCGTTTAAAAATCAGATTATTGGCTGGGCGCTGTGGCTCAAGCCTGTAATCCCAGCACTTTGGGAGGCCGAGACGGGTGGATCACGAGGTCAGGAGATCGAGACCATCCTGGCTAACACGGTGAAACCCCGTCTCTACTAAAAAATACAAAAAACTAGCCGGGCGAGGTGGTGGGCGCCTGTAGTCCCAGCTACTCGGGAGGCTGAGGCAGGAGAATGGTGTAAACCCAGGAGGCGGAGCTTGCAGTGAGCTGAGATCCGGCCACTGCACTCCAGCCTGGGCGACAGAGAGAGACTCCGTCTCAAAAACAAAAAACAAAAAACAAAAAACAGATTATTATTATTATTATTATTACTATTTGCTTTTTTTCTTTTTTTTTTTTGAGACAGAGTCTTGCTCGGTTGCCCAGGCTGGAGTGCAGTGGTGCGATCTTGGCTCACTGCAACCTCTGCCTCCCGGGTTCAAGTGATTCTCCTGCCTCAGCCTCCCAAGTAGCTGGGATTACAGGTGCGTACCACCACACCCAGCTAATTGTTTATATTTTTAGTAGAGACGGGGTTTTACCATGTTGACCAGGCTGGTCTCAAACTTCTGACCTCAAGTGATCTACCTGCCTCGGCCTCCCAAAGTGCTTGGATTACAGGCATGAGCCATCATGCTCAGCCCTGTTATTAAGTTGACTTTTTTTTTTTTTAATGTTTTAGATTTTTTATGTTTTTTGAGGCAGAGTCTTGCTCTGTCACCTGGCTGGAGTGCAATGGTATGATCACAGCTCACTGCAGCCTTTACCTCTTAGGCTCAAGTGATCCTCCCACCTTAGCCCCCAAGTAGCTGGCATAATAGGTGTGTGCCACCATGCTTTGGCTAATTTTTGTATGTTTTGTAGTGACGGGGTCTTGCCATATTGCCCAGGCCAGTCTTGAACTCCTGGCCTCAAGCAATCTTCCCGCCTCGCCCTCTCAAAAGTGTTGGGATTATAGGCGTGAACCACTTCGCTGGGCTGAGTTCTTTATGTATTCTGGTTATTAATCCTTTGTCGGATGAATAGTTTGCAGATATGTTCCCCTATCCTGTAGGTTTTCTCTTTACTTTGTTGATTGTTTGCTTTGTTATGTGGAAGTTTTTAGCTTGATGTAATCCCATTTGTCTATTTTTGGTTTTGTTCTGTCTGCTTTTGAGGTCTTACCCAAAAATTATTTGCCCAGACCAATGTCCGGAAGCATTTCCCTAATGTTTTCTTTCAGTAGTTTTATGGTTTTGGGTCTTATGTGTAAGTCCGTAATCACTTTTGATTTGTTTCTTGCATATGGGGAGACATGGGGGTCTAGTTTCATTTTTCTGCATATGGATATCCAGTTTACCTATCACCATTTATTAGAGATTGTTCTTTCCACACTGAATGTTCTTGGTGCCTCTGTTGAAAATGAGTTGACTGTAAATGCGTGGATTCATTTCTGGGTTCTTTATTTGTTCCATTGGTCTAAGTATGCGTTTGTTTTTATGCCAGTATCATGCTGTTTTTGTTGCTATAGCTTTGTAGTATGTTTTAAAGTCAGGTAGTGTGATGCCTCCAGCTTTGTTGTTTTTGCTCAGGATTGCTTCGGCTTTTCAGGGTCTTCTGTGTTTTCGATATGTATTTTAGGATTGTTTTTTCTGTTTCTGTGAAGGATCTCACTGGTTATTTTGATTGGAATTGCATTTAATCTGTAGATATTTTGGTAGTATGGTCATTTTCAAATTATTAATTCTTCCAGTGCATGAACATGGGATGTCTTTCATTTTTTGGTGACTGCTTGAATTTTTTTAAATCAGTGTTTTACAGTTTCCCTTGTAGGGATCTTTCACCTCCTTGGTTAAATTTATTCCTAGAAATTTCAGTTATTTTGTAGTTGTTATAAATGGTATTGCTTTCTTGACTTTTCTTTTTTTTCTTTTTTCTTTTTTTTTTTTTTTTTTTTGAGACGGAGTCTTGCTCTGTGCCCCAGGCTGGACTGCAGTGGCGCGATCTCGGCTCACTGCAAGCTCCGCCCCCCCCGGGTTCACACCATTCTCCTGCCTCAGCCTCCCAAGTAGCTGGGACTACAGGCGCCCGCCACCTCGCCCAGCTAATTTTCTTGTATTTTTAGTAGAGACGGGGTTTCACCGTGTTAGCCAGGATGGTCTCGATCTCCTGACCTCATGATCCGCCCGTCTCTTTTTTTTCTTATTGAGACAGATTCTTGCTTTGTCACCCAGGCTGGAGTGCAGTGGCACAATCTCGGCTCACTGTAAGCTCTGCCTCCCGAGTTCATGCCATTCTTCTGCCTCAGCCTCCCAAGTAGCTGGGACTACAGGTGTTTGCCACCAGGCCTGGCTAATTTTTTGTATTTTTAGTAGAGATGGGGTTTCACCCTGTTGGCCAGGATGGTCTCAATCTCCTGACCTTGTGATCTGCCCACCTTGGCCTCCCAAAGTGTTGGGATTACAGGCGTGAGCCACCGCGCCCAGCCTGATTTTTAAAATTCTGCGAGTCCATTGTTGGCATATGGAAATGCTACTGGTTTCTATATGTTAATTTTGTATCCTGCAATGTTACTGAATTAGTTATCAGTTCTGGGTTTTTTTTGGTGGAGCTTTTAGGGTTTTCTATATCTAAGATCATGTCTGCATACAGGGACAGTTTGACTTCCTCCTTTCCAATTTGGAGGCCCTCTATTTCTTTCCTGTGCTTAATTGCTCTGGCTGGCACTTTCAGTACTATGTTGAATAAGACTGGTGAGAGTGGGCATCCTTATTTTATTCCAGTTTTTAGAGAAAAAGCTTTCAGGTTCTCCCCATTCAGTATAATGTTAGCTACAGGTTTCTCATATATGACCTTTATTGTGTGGAGGAGTGCTCCTTCTGTACCTAGATTTTTGAGGGTTTTTATCACAAAGGGATATTGAATTTTATCAAATGCTTTTTCTGTATCTGTTGAGATGATCATATGGTTTTTGTCCTTCATTCTGTTGCTGTGATATATCATGTTTATTGATTTCTGTATGTTGAGCCATCCTTGCATTCCTGGGATAAATCCTATTTGATCATGGTAAGGGATCTTTATATTGTGTTGTTGGATTTGGTTTGCTAGGATTTTGTGGATGATTTTTGCATCTATGTTCATTAGGGTATTGGCCTATAATTTTCTTTTTATGTTGTGCTAAAATGTATTTTTCATTATACATATATGACATTCATTATAAAAAGCATACACATGCAAAATCATATATAATATATACATAAATATGTGTAGGTATATATATTTATGCAAATGTAAATACATGTATTTGTGTGTATATATGTACAAATGTAAATACATGTATTTGTGCGTATGTATATATATACATATATTTACATATATATATATATATATATCAGGGCTCACTGCAGCCTTGACCTCCCAGGCTCAAGCCATTTTCCTGCCTCAGCCTCCTGAGTAGCTGGGACTACAGGCATGTGCTGCCATGCCTGGCCAATTTTTGTATGTTTTGTAGAGACAGGGTTTTGCCATGTTGCCCATGCTGATCTTGAACTCCTGGGTTCACGCAATCTGCACTTTGGACTCCCAAAGTGCTGGGACTACAGGCGTGAGCCAACGGGCCTGGCCTATTCATATATATATGAATTTTTTTTTAAAGTTTGCTAGTCTTCTTACCTAGAGGAGAGCTATTTACATTTAATTGTGGGCACCCCTGTTTGATTTACAGAACTGGGCTGTGCTATACTTTCCATTAGGACTCAGCTTTTCTCATATCCTTGCTTATCCTAAATGGTTTTCTGTGTACTTTATTTCATTGATTCCAAGATGACATAGTTTTCCATGCACGTGCTGACATCTCTGAAGCCAGAGTGGGTCATGGAAGCCTTGTAATCAGAGGCATAATCAGAGTTTCACTGGCGTTTTATCCCCTGGCAATACATAAAATCATGCCGTGTTTCACATGTGACAGTCCTTGGATGTGCTACAACATGGCATTTTATATTCTTGTTTTAATGTCTTTCTGGTGCTTGGAAGTTCCGGAGTTGACCAGATCAAGCCCTTGTGATTGGACGCCCACAGCCCTGCTGTGTAGAAAGCCTACCTTGGTTACTCCCAACACAGGGACAGCTACCCTGAGAGCTGCCTGTGGGTATCACTGGACCCTGCTGGCTGACTTGGAGTGTGGAGCTCACATGTGGGCTCTCTGTTGACACACACCCTTAGCGAGCCGGCTCATGAGGATGGGCTGCGCCATCTCTGCCCACCCTGGGTGCCCCCAGCCCTCCCTGCTTGGTGGCCTCTGTGCCCTCTCTCCCTTGGTTCTGGTCAGTGGTGTTTCCTGGGTCTTCCTGGCTGTGCTAGTAACCCTGGGCTGCTGACTCTGCTGAGGGCTGGGATCCCTGATTGATTGATCATTAATTGATACTTACTGGAGGAAAGCTGTCTTCACAGAGCCTCCTGGTGCTGGGTCCTGGGGAAGCTCTTGTAGCTTCGATCCCGAGTTCTGCCAGGCACCATCCTGGTTTCCGTGCAAAGGGCCTTTGCTCCAAGACATAATTACTGCCTTTATTAAGTTCTAAAATGCTTATTGGTAGAAATAATCAGTCCAAAATAAAAGTGACTGTTAATAAAGCTGTAGCCAATCACGTTATTGACTAAAGTGGATGAAAAGTCAAATCTCTTGGCGAAATTGAGATTTGCAAAATTTGCTCTGGAAAAAGAAGACTTTTAGCAGCCATGAAAGAACCTCAGGAGGGAGGAAGGTAAGAGGTCTGGGGAAAACGCAGGGATGGAGCCAAGCCCTCGATGTGGTTTTGAAGCAGAAAAGATACTCTTAATAACATAAAAGGGAAACCTGAAACCTACAAAATCAAACAATGTTATCTAGAAAAACATTCAATGAATTAATGGACTCAGTAGAGCTCAAATCAAATGGTGCTTTCAATTCCCTTAATGTTGATGAAATTATCACTAAAATGTTGGTGTTCACAGCCTTGAGTCCTGAGCTTTGTGGGGGGCGGGGCAGGGGCGGGGCTTCTGCTAACTGTGCTTGGAGAGCTGGAGCCGGGCCTGGGCGGGTGTCCCAGGGTACCCTGATCTGCAGGACCCCCGCAGCAGCCCAGGTGCCCCGGGTTGGGGGATGAGCAACCCCTTGAGACCCAGGGGAGCAGGGAGGACCCAGCTCCTCCCACCAGCTCCTCTCTGCAGGGACAGCAGCGCCCCTCTGCCTCTGGGTTGAAAGCCTACCTTGGTTACCCCAGCTGACAGGGACTGCCACTCTGAGAGCTGCCTGTGGGCATGGCCAGACTCTGCTGGCCGACTTGAGTGTGGAGCTCAAGTCCAGGCCCTCCTAGAAGCTGGGGCTTCCCTACATCTCCCTCCTGTCTTCAAAAGACACTGGTCATTGAATCTGGGGTCCACCCTGATCCTGGGTGGCCTCGTCTTGAGATCCTTACCTGTTACCCCTTCTTCATCCCCCTCTGTGCCCAGGAGGGTCCCATAGAGGAGCTGGTGGGTAGGGTGGGGTTGGAACTCCTGTGGGGTTCTGTCTGCTCGTTCCCTCCACCTCCAGTGCTGAGCCAGCTGGCTTTGCTGTGTCAGTGCCAAGCCTCTGGCTTCCATGAGGCCATCCAGGTGGGGATGGTGGTGGCTGAGGACCATTCAAGAAGAGGGTCCCCAGCACCTGGCGTGCGGGATGATACTGGGTTCTGGAAGGAGCCGCCGTGGGGTGAGGAGTCAGGGTGGGGGCACCCTCTGGGTGGATGAGGCTCATGGTGAGGGTCTCCCTGTTCCCAGCATAGGCCTGGGTGGCCACCAGAACAAGGGGCCGCTCTGTTCCTGCGGGCTCCCTGGTATATGCCATGCAAGCCCGGGTCTTCTCCCTGAGACACTGGGCCGTGGTTTTGTCCTGTGTCTTTTCTGCAGCTGGCTCAGGAGTTTGCAGGCAAACCAATGAGGGGTTTGCAATAGGAAGTAAAACCAGCTGAGGCTTATGCGTGCTCTGGGGGCTGTGGGCAGCTGACATTCAGGAGCACCTGGGCTGGGCCTCCCAAGCCAGCCCCATGGGTGTATGTGAGGTCAGACCCCGGAGAGGTGAAGCAGCTGTGCTCCTGTTGAGTAGGGGGTGGGAAAGGGCTCCCTCCAAGCCTCTGACCTTGGGTCACTGAAACCCGACTGGGTTGGAGAAGGGGATTCCAGGGCCCTCTGTGGTCTGCAGCCCCAGATGCTGGTGTTCCCCGACCCTGGTTCCCATCAGAAGAAGCCTGACCGGTTTCTGGGTGCAAAACCACACATTACTCATTCCACTGTCCATGGTGTCTTGGTCACAGGCCGAAGCTTCGGCCCTCATTGACTGGCTCGAGTCCTGGCCTGGGTCCCTGGGAGGCCTGCTCTGAGAGTGAGGGACCCTACTCTTACTGGACACTCCTCCAAGATCAAAAGGTTGACCATGGCCGGGCGCGGTGGCTCAAGCCTGTAATCCCAGCACTTTGGGAGGCCGAGACGGGCGGATCACGAGCGGATCACGAGGTCAGGAGATCGAGACCATCCTGGCTGACACAGTGAAACCCCGTCTCTACTAAAAAATACAAAAAAACTAGCCGGGCGAGGTGGCAGGCGCCTGTAGTCCCAGCTACTCGGGAGGCTGAGGCAGGAGAATGGCGTGAACCCGGGAGGCGGAGCTTGCAGTGAGCCAAGATTGCGCCACTGCACTCCAGCATGGGCGACAGAGCGAGACTCTGTCTCAAAAAAAAAAAAAAAAAAAAAAAAAAAGGTTGACCATTCTGTTGGACTGCGGTGATCGTTTTTTGGGGACTGCTTGGTGAATGAAGCCAAGGTGGCCTTGGTCCATGTTGGGTCAGTTAAAAGCGCTCAGCAGCTCCCGCCTGGAGAGCTCAGGGCCACCTGTGATGTGTGCCAGGTATGGGCCAGGGGAGGCGCCTGCTTCCTCACCTGCCCTTCCAGGTAGGCGTCGCATTGCAAGGCGGGCCTGTGGTCACCGTTCCTTTCCAAGCACGCCCTGTCCTACCTCTGTGCTCACCATCCTCCTGGGCTTCTCCAAGGCCGGCTCGAGCACCCTTCCCATGACGGGCTCCTGCCCTGTTGGCTCTGTCCCCGGGGAGCCTGGCACCAGCCAGCGCGGCGTAGGTGGCCCCTGAGCTTTACTGATGAGAGTCCTTCTTCCCTCAGGGAGGCTGCAGCTTCTCTCTGGGTTCGGGACCCCTGCGTTCCGCAAGGGGTGTTACAGAGTCAGGCAGACAAAGCGCCACATGTCGGGGCTGGGGGAGGAAAGAGCCTGGCCCGGATGCTGGGTACCTCCCTTTTCTGTGCCAGTCAGCGGGGCGTTCACTGACTCCTGGTGAACAGGAAAAGAATGCACTTAACTTCCCGTTTTCTCCGAAGATAAGTCCTTGATCCCCTGGCTTGGGAAATAATTGGTGGTTGCTATTAAGCGGAGATACGATTTGAGGGAGAGGCTTCAAGGAGCCACTTTCATGACACCTCTCATGCATGTGGGAGTCAGAGGCTCCCGTGGCCGGCACTCAGGGTCAGCCTGCAGGGTGTGAGGCTCCAGTGGGGTCCACCAGCTCCCTTGGGCCTCTGTCCAGTGTGGAGACCTTGCCAGAGACCAAGGAGCAGGAGGCCGGGGCAGGCAGGAAGACTGAGAATTTAAACTGAGAGATGATGAAAATCCCCATGGATAAGAGCTTTCTGGCCCCGCTTGGTCCCGGAGGGCGCCCTGACCTCACAGTGCACCTGCAGCGATGCCTGTTGGAATGCGTCGTCTTGCAGGGATCTGCTGGGCTGTTGGACCCAGCTTGGTTCGTTTGCTGCTTTTTCGCAGTTCTTTCTCTCAGTAGAGAGTGGAGCAATGAGCAGTAGCCCTGGGGCAGGGGTGACGGAAAAGAGGATGCCTCAGAGACGAGGGCCTGGCGGTTGTAAGGTTTCGGGGCACCGGTGTTCCCGGCTCTCACTGTGTGCTTTGTGGCTGCCACAGCAAATGACCACAAACTTAGGAGGTTCAGACAACAAACGCGCATTCTCCTCCAGTTCCGGAGGCCAGAGGTCCGAATTCTCAGGGACGCCAGGGCCGCAGCCCCTCCCTCCGGAGGCACTAGGGGAGGGTCCTCCTGCCTTCTCCACCTCCCTCGGCTCTGGGCCTTCCTTGGCTGGCCAGCCTCTGCCTTCGTCTTCTCAGGGCTTCGTCTCTATGTCTGTCTGCTCTTCTGTCTCTTAAGAGGATGCTGGTCATTGGATTCGGGGCCCACCTTAACCTGGGATGGCCTCTTCTTGAGGTCCTTACCTCAGTTACATCTGCAAAGACCCTTTTCCTAGATCGGTCACGTTTGGAGGTTCTGGGAATCAGGAAAAGGTGGGGAGCGTGGTGCACAGTCCAGCCCCTACACTGCTTACTCTTTCTTCCGTCCAGATGCTTACAGAGCGCTTGGTGCCTCTGTGCCCTGGGCTCCCTGGTAGGGAGGGGCAGGGGTCAGAGCCTGCCCTGAAAGCTCAGGCCTGCAGCAGAATGGGGTGTGAAGGGGGTGGTGAGAGGAACAGTTTGAGGGGTGGGCACCCTGGGAGCGAGCAGTCTGGTGCAGAGAGCGGGCGGGAGCTTGGGGAGGTCACCGTCGGGTAAGCCTGGAGCGGAGGCCTGAGTGGGGCGGGTCAGAGTGCAGGGCCTGGGTCTGTGCCTCCCAGCTGTGCCTCTCTTGTGGCTTCCATGCAGCAGCTGTCCCAGGTGGCAGCCAGGGGCTTGGCCAAGCAAGTTCTGAGCATCTCTCCTGCAGCCTGGGGGTGAGGACTGTTGGTGGCAGTGGGACCATCTCTAGTGCCTATGGATTTGCCATTTTCAGTAGCTGTCAGCACGGAGGAGAGCTCGGTCAGGAACCCCATCATCTGGGGCTGTCTCTGCTGCAATCCCTGCCCTGGTCCTGGGCCCCTGGGGCTGTGGCCGGTGCGGTGGCCTGTGCTCAGTTTCTCAGCACTCAGTTTCTCACTTCCCTGGGAGGCCCCCACCCCCTCCTCCAAAAATAACACCTGGGGCAGGGCGGGGAGCACCTCGCAGGCCTGGCCTGGGAACCTTGGGTTGTGACTGTCTCTTCCCGTGGGCAGGGCCCAGGGCTTTCTTCCTGGTACCTGGAGCTTGGCACAAAATAGGACCAGTCACAAGATTGAGGAATAAATGAATGAAGGATGAATGGATGAATGCAGGTGGTGATGGAACAGTGCTGTGCGGCATCCTTGTTGGCTCCACCATTTTTACTTGGTGGAGCTCATCTTGGCCGTAGGCTCTGGGGTTGTGACAGTCACTTGGAGTGGCCTGGGCAGGGTGTCCTGGCTGAGGAGGGGCCAGCTGTGACAGTGACAGCAGGTGCAGGGAACTCAGCACTCCTTCGTTTCTCACTCTGCCCACGGAGATGATGTCCCTCTTGTCCTGGAAGGTACCAGGCCTGCCAGGGACTGCCTGTCCTTGACCTCCCCTCCTCGCCCTGCCCTGCAGCTGGGGAGGCAGGGAGCTGGGACCCCTGTGCTGTCAGCGAGGGGGTGTCAAAACTCAATATGCCGTATTATTCCCAGTAGTCAAATATGTAGAAAACACCACACACACGACAAAAAACCCCTAAAAACCCAGAGTCAAGAGACAACAGAAAAACGCCCTCAGTGGTTAGTGGTGTTTTAGGATGGGAGTTCTTGTCGGTTTCATGTTCTTCTACTTCCCTGCCCTCATCCAGGCGGGGTTATTTCTATACTGGGAGAAAAAACAAACCCGTTTCACCCCAGGGAGAAGTGTCCTGGGCACACATCCTTCCCTGGTGAAGTGAGACTGGACCTGCAGCAGCTGGGACAGGGGAGGCCCCTAACTGTCAGGCCGAGCCTCAGTTTCCCTACCTGGTAAAGCAGGGACGGTTATCCCAACCAGGAGAGCACCAGAGGGTAGGCCTGCACAGAGTGAGGAACCAGAGAGACACCGGTGGTGTTGGAGAGAGTCCTGGGCACCCCAGGCAGGTGGGTGGGCGAGGGGGGAAGGCGGGGAGCTGGGCGGGGAGCTGGGCAGCTGGATGGCCGCTGCAGTCTGCCCTTTTTGTGACTGCGAGCAGGTGCGCCCAGGACTGGAGTTCAGCTCCCTGCTTTCCTCCTTGAGGACGGCCGGGTTTCCTGCCTGGCCTGTCCCCCGCAGAGGGCTCTGTCCCAGGCCCTGGCAGGGGCAGCCTCCCTCCCACTGGGCTCCCGCCTGGGTGGGGGAGGAAGGCGAGGCTGCAGCTGCAGCATTCCTGACCTCGGCCGGCCCAGCTGTTGGCCTGGCAGCAGGGAATCCCCCTCCTGCTCCCTCGCCCCCTGGTGCTCTGCCCGCCAGCCAGCCGAGGGGCCTGGTGCTGGTTTGCCTGGAATTTCCAGAAAGCACAGCGTCTCAGTGGATCTTCGCATTTTCTGACTTCTCAGAAACTAGCTGGCTGCGTTCTTTTTATACATTCACAGGACTCCCTCCTCCCAAACCCAAACCAAAGCTGAGATAAGTTTTTAGGAAATTCTAAAAGTAATGTCTACTCATTGGTAAAAAACAAAACAAAACAAAACCAAGCAAAAGAAGAAACAACTCAGAAAGGCAGAAGGACACAGTACGCCAGACTCACGTCCTCCCCCAGCCCCGCAGACCCTCTGGGCCCAACCCCACGCCTGAGAACCAAAGACCCGCCCCAGGGGCTTGGGCTGAGGGTCACAGGGTGGGGAGGGGCCGCGCGGCCCAGGGGGAGGCTGGGTGGACGAGGGGATCACGGCACCTCTGGAGATCATTGAGTTCCTGCCTGTGAACCAGTGAGGAAGCTCCCTCCTCCTCAGGAATCCAGGGAATTCATTCAGAGCCATTGGGTTGGGGAAACTGAGGCTCCAGGAGGGTCAGTGACTTGCCCGAGGTCACCCAGGAAGCTGTGCTTTGTGCCTCTTGGCGCTGTGGGCTCCAGGTCTTCACTTTGTGAGTAAGCAGGAAAGGAGCAGATGGGCAGTGAGATGCCCCGGAGCAGGGGCCTCCAGCTGGGGCCGTGCCCTTGTGCTGAGCAGAAAAGGCAGGAACTGAGCTTCACTGAGCAGCCTGAGCTGGAGGGTTTAGAGGGCTCCCTCAGGCTGGGGGAGGCTAGAGCCGTGGGGAGCAGTGGGGAGGAGTAGGGGTGGGAGTGGAGTGGAAGTGGAGGGGAGTGGGGAGGAGCGTGGGGGGCCGTTGGGGGGAGTGGTAAGCAGCGCGGGGGCAGTGGGGGGTAGTGGGGAGGAGCGTGGTGGGGGGAGTGGGGAGGAGTGGGGGTGTGGGGAGGAGCATGGGGGGAGGGGGGAGAAGCAAGGGGGTGGGGGTACCATGGGGAGTGAGGAGGAGTGGAGAGGAGTAGGGGGAGTGGGAAGGAGTGTGGGGGTGAGGAGGACTGTGGGGAGTGTGGAGGAGCATGGGGGGGAATGGGGAGGAGTGTGGGGGGTGCGGGGGGACTGAGGAGGAGCGTTGGGGGAGTGGGAGCGTGGTACGGGGAGTGGGGAGGAGTATGGGGGGAGTGGGGAGAAACGGGGGTGGGGAGGAGGGGGGAGTGGGGAAGAGCGTGGGGGCAGTGAGGAGGAGTGTGGGGGTAGTGGGGAGAAACGGGGGTGGGGAGGGGGGAGTGGGGAAGAGTGTGGGGGGAGCGAGGAGGAGTGTGGGGGGAGTGGGGAGAAACGGGGGTGGGGAGGAGGGGGGAGTGGGGAAGAGCGTGGGGGGGAGCGAGGAGGAGTGTGGGGGCCATGCTTCTGACTCAGCTTCAGCAGCCAGGAGCCTCGCCTTGGCGTCGGGCATGGGGCCACACTCCCTGGCTGGCCTTGTGGAGGGTGGCATGGCTGTGTTGCTCCCTGTGGGGTCCCCAGAACCTGAGTGATGGAAGGGTTAGGACCTGAAGGGGCAGGAGCACCCCACAGGAAGCAAAGTCTGGCTGGAAATGGCCTGGTGAGGTTCTGCCCTGCCTGCACCCCCGGCCAAGCCTGGAGGCGACCTCACCACTGCCTCCCATCTGCAGGGGCGCCCTAGTTTCTCATGGTGTGGGTGTCTGTGGGGTAGCCGGAGGAAGGAGTGTCTGCCTTCCTTTTTCCTCACCTCACTACACTTGCATTCGTTGCACGCAAACAGCAGTATAATGAAAACGAAGTACGTTTAAACAACAGGAAAAATCTGTTTACATCTTACTCTCCACCTGTTTGGAGTTCAGAATGGTTTATCTCAGTCCTTGCCCTCCTGCAGATGTATTTTTGCTTAGCTTTATTTATCATAATGCAGACACACACACCACACATACATACAGTGGTACATACACACATCACGAGCATGCACACATACATGTGCACACACATGAACGCATGCACGCCTGTACACCCCTAAGCACCTGCATACCCCCGCATGTATGTGCATGGGCACCCCACATGCATGCACATGAGGACAGGCACATCACGGACCCTGCCCTACTCGAGTGTCAGCAGCATCGCCCGCTGCCCCCGCAGGTGTGCGGCACATGTAAGTGCTTTGCTGCAGTGCCACGGCTCCTGCTTCCCCCAGTCTTCCATGGCTGGACCTGGGATGTCTCCTCCGGAAGCCTTCAGGCGCGCGTGGATTTCACTCAGTTTCACTGTGCACCTGCAATGTGCTGCTGCGGCCCTGGGCACTTTGGGTCCTTTCCAGCACCAGGCGAGAAAACTCCCTGAAGTGCAGGCACCTCTCCTGGTGCGCGTCTCGCACGCACTTGCTCCTCTGTGTGCCTTGCCGCCCCACGGTGACAGAACTGATTTGGCAGCCTGGGCCATGTGTGCGGGGCCACAGGCCCTCAGCAGGTGCTGGTGGGCAGATGGACAGATGGACGGAGGGACATTAGCTGTGGTGTGTGCCCGTGGGGACGGCCTCTTAACACCAGGCACACGCCGCTTCTAGAAATCCCTGGAAACGACTGGGATGGTGACAGAACATAACAATTGACTCTATCTTCTCGAAATGGTGGGTGCTCACCACGAGTGACTCTCCAGCAGCTGAGAGGCGCGGTGCTCTCAGTGGTGGCATCGGCCGTGTTCGTTGCAGGCTGAGAAGGGTGTTTTACATCCCTTGACGTTTATGGTGCTGGGATCTTCAGAATGTCACACGTGTGCTTGTGTTGTCCCACCTGTGGGGGCCACCTGCCTGTACAAGGGGTGGTGGTAGGCGCTGCCTGTCAGGTGCTGGCTGCAGCCTCTGGCAAGTAGTGGGTGCTTCTGCAGAGGGAGGACACCTAGGGATGGAGGCATGTAGGTCTTGGTTTTGGGGTACTCGGGCTAGGTGCCTTCTGCGGAGACAGGGAGGCAGCTGTTGGACAGGTAGGCCCAGGAGCGTGAGATGTGTGGTTAGCCTGGAGCCAGGGTCGTGGGAGCTGGGTTTCCCAGGGTGGGTGTGGGGGTCCTTCAAGATTTGAACCTGCATCTCCCTGCTGGAAAGGTGCCCCACCCTGTGCCTCAGCCCCCTGTCCCCACTCAAGGGTGTCTGAAGCTGGGCCCCATGGTGCTTAGAGGGAGCTGGGTCTGAGGTCCCACACAGGTGCTTCCTGACTCCCAGAGTCCCTCCGGGGACTTTGCTTCCCAAAGAGCCCTGAATTGGGCCTGCGGGTCAAACCTACATTTTCAGAGGGCCCCAGTGTGCCAGGCCCAGGCCCAGGGTCCAGGGTCTCCCAACTCTGAGCCGGGGGTGCAGGGCATTGTGGAACCCATGCTGGCATGAACGAGGACAAAGGGCGGAAGAAACCAGGAGAACATCTGCCTCAGTTTCTCATCCAAGCCCTATTCATTCCATTGTGTGCCCATTCATCCCACAGCCATTCCAAGTGCCTGTTGTGGTAGGCTTGGGGGGCACAACGCCAAGGGCACAGGACTGCCTGCCACCAGCTGGCCACCAGAGTTGCCCAACAAAGAACCGGAGACCACTGCTTTCCGGCAGCAGCTCTGGAGGCCACAAGTCTGAAACCAAGGTGTCAGCAGAGCTGTGCTCCCTCTGGAACCTCTAGGTGTTGGCGGGGCTGTGCTGCCTCCAGAGGTTCTAGATGTTGCCAGGCTGTGCTCCTTCTGCAGGTTCTAGGTGTCAGCGGGGGCCGTGTTCCCTCCAGGTTCTAGGTGTCAGTGGGGCTGTGCTCCCTCCACAGGCTCTAGGGGAGGATCCATCCTGCCTCTTCAAGATTCTGGTGGCCCCAGGCACTCCTTGGCTTGTGGCCGCATCATCCCAATCTATGCCTCTGTTGTCACACGACCTCTTGTCTTCTGTCTTCTCTTCTAGGGACACTTGGATTTAGGGCCCACCGGGTAATCTGGGATCATCTTATCTCAAGAGCCTCAGGTTTATTTTGTCTTTTTGTTTTTTTGTTTTTTTGAGATGGAGTCTTGCTCTGTTGCCCAGGCTGGAGTGCAGTGGTGAGATCTTGGCTCACTGCAACCTCCACCTCCCGGGTTCAAGCAATTCTCCTGCCTCAGCCTGCCGAGTAGCTAGGATTACAGGTGTGTGCCACCACGCCCGGCTAATTTTTTGTATCTTTAGTAGAGACAGGGTTTCACCACGTTGGTCAGGCTGGTCTCGAACTCCTGACCTCATGATCTGCTTGCCTCGGCCTCCTAAAGTGATGGGACTATAAGCATGAGCCACTGCACCCAGCCTTGAGAGCATCAATTTAATTTTACCTGCAAAGACTGTTTTTCCAAATATGGTCACAAATAGGCTTCTCAGGGTCTGGATGCAGGCCTGCCTCTTTGGAACCCACCCATTCAACCTATTACACTTGCTGTTATGGACTGAATGTTTGTGTCTCCCCAAAATTCCTGTGCTGAAACGCTACCCCAAAATGTGATGTTATTAGGAGCTGGGGCCTTTTGAGGTAATTGGGTTTAAATGAGATCATTAAGAGGGGACCCTTCATGAATAGGATGGTCTTTTTTTTTTTTTTTTGAGAGGGAGTCTCGCTCTGTCACCCAGGCTGGAGTGCAGTGGCCGGATCTCAGCTCACTGCAAGCTCCGCCTCCCGGGTTCACGCCATTCTCCTGCCTCAGCCTCCCGAGTAGCTGGGACTACAGGCGCCCGCCACCTCGCCCGGCTAGTTTTTTGTATTTTTTAGTAGAGATGGGGTTTCACTGTGTTAGGATGGTCTCGATCTCCTGACCTCGTGATCCGCCCGTCTCGGCCTCCCAAAGTGCTGGGATTACAGGCTTGAGCCACCGCGCCTGGCCCAGGATGGTCTCTTTTAAGAGTACCAAAAAGGACTGCTTCTCTCTACTCTCTGCTGTGTAAGGGTACATAGGAGAAGCCACTGGAACCTGACCACACTGGCTGGCACTAGGCTTCCAGGCTCTGGAACTGCAAGAAAGCAACCTTCCCTGTGATTTATAAGCTTCCCGGGCTATGGGATTTTGCTATAGCATCCTGAGCTGCTGCCTAACACTCTGGGCAGATAACTACACTCCCTGAAGGCGCACTCTGCTTGTCTGTAAAATGGGGAAAATGCCTCTGCTAAGGGGATCGTGTTCCTGTAGCAGAGCCCAGCAGCCTAAAAACCCTGTCCCCAGCACAAGGTGAGTGACCCAGCTGTGGTCTGGTGTCAGCTGCTGTGGGTATGACTGCCACCTCTGCTTGACAGGTGAGGAAGCTGAGGCTCCGAGAGGTGAAGGGCAGGTCCCAGGGGTCCAGGCCGAGAGGGGTTCTAGTCTAGCGGTCCCAGCGCCCACATATGGGCCTCACGAAGCACAGGGACTGCTGGGGAGGAGGTGCCGCATTGGGTCCAGCTGGGGTTGCCTGGCGGGTGACAGCCACTCCCCGGTGGGTGGGGCTTTGTAGGCACCTGCAGGAGCTCCAAATGGGGACATGGTGGGCGTGAGGGACTCTCAGGGTGAAAGCCCCACAGCACCTGTCCCACTCCTGCTCTGACCCTGCTGGGCGCCAGCGCTTGTCTTCCAGCCCCCATAGTTGCCCGTTTGGCAATTGGCTAAGAAGAGTTTTTGACACTTTGCTGTCGTGTGGCTGGCTTGTGGCCTTCGGCAGGGGAAGAGGCCGCCTCCCGCCTTGCTGCCTCCATAGCCAAGGGCCGTGCCTGCCTTTGGTTTTCAATCATAGGAGGAGGCTCATGTTCACCCTCGGGCTTGGGAAGCTCTCTGGTGCTGCGGTTGCATTTTTCCTTCAATATTTTTAGCCCAGCAGGAAGGCATAATAGCGAGAATCGTTCCTTCAGATTGGAGAGCGATAATCCGATGTCTGCTGGCTGCGAAGGGATCCATTTGGCTTTCATTTTAGTGGGCGGTGGGGGAACGGGAAGAATCGCGCGCTCTGCGTGGGTCCGTCTGGAGTTGGATTGCCCAACTGCGCCGGAGAGAGGGTGCCCCCGAGAGCGTGCGAGTGCCCTGCTGTTGACCTTGGAGGCCACTCTCCGGAAGAGGGAAGAAATGGAGAAAATGAGGCGGCAGAGACAAGAGCCTGTTTCACAGACGGCTTGTGAGCTGCAGCACAGAGGAGGGGCTGAGGTCCTGTGAGAGCGACCCAGAGGGCCGAGGCGCAGGCATGCGTCTGGGCTAATCGCTCAGAGCCAGGCGGCAGGAGAGTAGGATTTGAACCCTCCGGCACTCGGAAGCCGGCTCAGGGAAGATGGTTATAAAGAGAAACACTAGAAAAGCAATTTCCTGCTAGCTTTATAGAAAACCTTTGGTTTGACCCTGACCTTGAAGTCCTGATTATGTGGGCCACTCTTTATACCTCCCGCCTTGGCTTAAACCCACTGTCAGCAGTCCTTGGAGGGCTTCGGGGGAGCAGGCGTGGAAAGCTGAGACCTCTCTCAGCTGCTGGCTCTGAACAGGCACAGCTGGGCTGTGGCCTAGCACGCAGTAGGTGCCACCTATTCAGTGTCTGACTGTGGACTGGAGGAGGGCGCAGAGTTGAAAAGGAGCCTCCCGGCTGTCCACCTGCTCCACTCAGACTTCCAAATGAGGGCTTTTCCAGAATGGATTTTTCTTGCTGGGTTTCCCCTCGAGTGCTGCTGAGGAAGGACTTGACCGTCGGGATGGAGAGGGGCAATTCGGCAGCTTGGCATGGCCCTGCGTGCATGTGCCCGGGGCTGCTGGGCAGCCAGAGTGTCTCTCTCTTTTCTTGAGATCTTGACTTTTCAGCCTTTGAGAACGCACTCCCTGTGGCTTAGGGGCTGCAGACAGACAGACCCTGGCAGCGGGTGGGAGCCCCAGCAGCGGGGTTCCTGGCTTCTTGGCTGCTGGTCCTTGCTGGTTCTCACCGGCTGGGTGCTTGAGGTTTGCAGCAGAGCTTGACTGGAAATCAGGCTGCACAGGAGCGGACCGTGAGAAAAGCTGAGCGTGAAGCCCCTAACCAGCAGGAGACGCCCGCGGCGGGGGCAGGTGTTTTGCCTCACTGGGACCTCCTGGCCTTAAGCCACGATGCAGCCTTGCCCCATCCCTTTTTTTTTGAGACGGAGTCTCACTCTGTCGCCCAGGCTGGAGTGCAGTGGCCGGATCTCAGCTCACTGCAAGCTCCGCCTCCCGGGTTCACGCCATTCTCCTGCCTCAGCCTCCCGAGTAGCTGGGACTACAGGCGCCCGCCACCTCGCCCGGCTAGTTTTTTGTACTTTTTAGTAGAGACGGGGTTTCACCGTGTTAGCCAGGATGGTCTCGATCTCCCGACCTCGTGATCCGCCCGTCTCGGCCTCCCAAAGTGCTGGGATTACAGGCCTGAGCCACCGCGCCCGGCCACTGCCCCATCCCTTTTTTGGGAAGATCCTGGGATTCTGGACCCAGGGCTGCCTGCGTGCTGCAGGTTGGAGTTTGGGGTCTGGGCTCTGGTAGCAGACATTTCGAATCCATGTCTCCAGGGCCCTGTTTTGGAGATAGCTGGCTGGGTCCTCGGAGTCCTCTGACATCTTCTCTGGGAAGCCCACTCCCCATCTCGCAGCACCATTGCCTGGAGTGTGGTGAGCAGGTGACCCGCCATGCGAGGGGGCAGGTACAGTGGAGGAGAAAGGCCATTTCTTCCTTTCATGAACTAGGCTTGGGTGGAAAGAGACGAGGTCGGGAAGTGGGGATAGGGAACAGTGTTGGGGCCACAGGAACAGCATAGTCAAAGGCTCAGAGCCCTAGCAGGTGCCAAGTGTCAGCCACGTGTCTCCAGCATCCAGGGCCCCCAGCCCGCCTTGGATGAACCAAAGCCAGAAAGCTGGGAGTGGGAGTGGCCAGGAGACCTCGTGGAAGGCGACGGAAGGCACCGGAATTGGGTCAGGGCGTGCTGGGGGAAGGAGGGGAAGTGTGCAGGGGTCCGGAAGGACAGGGGTCCGGAAGCTTGCTTCCTCTGTGGGTCTGACTTGGAGGGCTTCCTCTACCAGTGCTGAGGTGGTGTAGTACGTTGTGAGTTTTGGTAGTCATCCCGGGGGGTGCCCTGGGAAGCAGGAGGGCCCAGCGTAAGAGAAGAGCTTGTTTCCCCCCAGGAGCGCTGGTGTTAGAGGGATGGAGAGGCACCCACCGACAGAGCCTGTTTGCAGCTAGCTCTGCCTTCACCTGAGCCAGCCCAGACCCTCCCTCCTCCCAGGTTGTCCGCAGAGTAGGCTGCCCCTTGCCTATGCCGTGGGGCTCCCATGGGGGCAGGACCAGACCACCTGGATTAGACCTGGGCCGTCCCCTTACTAGCCCGACGAGCAGGGTGGTCCCTGAGCCATTTCTCCACCTGTAGACCAGGGACAATTGCGCTGACAGCTGACAGCTCATGAACATGTTAGCAGGATGAACCAGAGAGGACTGTCAAGGGCTTAGTGTCGTGCCAGGCACGGACTCAGCGGAGGCTGTTTGTTATCGGAGAAAGTGGAAGTGCCACCTGACGTTGTTTTAGCACATTGAGTGTTAGTGAGACTCAGAATGCTGGAAGCCTTTACAGAATAGTGAAATGAGACACTGTTGATGCAGCCATTTCTGTCATTCCTGTGGACAAATGTAGCAGCCATGGCTCATCCTGCCTGCTTTTGATGGTGGTAGCTCCACTCCTGAGGGCATGCGGGCTGCCTGCCCTGCTAATCTGGCCTGCCCCTCTCTCTGCCAGGCGCCTGCCCCTGACCTGGGGCAAGACTGGCCCCTGGAAGACCTTGATATGCACAAAGAAAACACCACCCCACTCCTCCAGATCACAGCAGGAGGAGCAGCTCGGCACCGCAGCCGGGCCGAAGGGGGACACGCACGCAAGGTTATAAAGAGAAATACTAGAAAAGCAATTTCCTGCTAGCTTTACAGAAAACCTGTGGTTTGACCCTGACCTTGAAGTCCTGATTATGTGGGCCACTCTTTATACCTCCCACCTTGACTTAAACCCACCGTCAGCAGCAGAGGTGGGTCCTTGGAGGACTTTGGGGCATGGGCAAAGGCGGGTCGGGTTCATTACTCAGCCTGCTGGCCTGGTGCCTTGGCCCTGGTGCGTGCGCAGTTGAGGAAATGGGCCCGAGCGAAGGAAGTGTTCATGTTCAATCGTCCAGACAAAATCGACTCGCGACACTCCTCAATCAATCCCTGGCTGAGCTGTGCTTTCCCTGCCTGGAGCAGCGAATGAGCTGGAGTGGCCTCGGACATCTGCCTTGGGAGCCCTGCACTGCAGTGTCTCTTTAAGGGCTCAGTGCGGTCTGGGCATAGTTGCTCTTGCCTGTAATCCCAGCACTTTGGGAGGCCAAGGCAGGTGGATCATTTGAGGCCAGGAGTTTGAGACCAGCCTGGCCAACGTGGGGAAACCCCATCTCTACTAAAAATAGAAAAATTTGCTCGTCATGGTAGCACAGGCCTGTAGTCCCAGCTGCTTGGGAGGCTGAGGTAGGAGAATCGCTTGAACCTGGGAAGCGAAGGTTGCAGTGAGCTGAGATCACGTCACTGCACTCCAGCCTGGTCGATGCGGTGAGACTGTCTCTCACACTCACACACAAAGACCTCGGCGCAGGGGCCCTGGTGGTGGCCTGGGAAGCCTCTCAGTGTTGATGATGACTGTCAAGTTAGACCAGTTTTTTTTTTTTTTTGAGACGGAGTTTCATTCTTGTTGCCCAGGCTGGAGTGCAATGGCACGATCTCGGCTCACCGCAACCTCCACCTCCCGAGTTCAAGCGATTCTCCTGCCTCAGCCTCCCGAGTAGCTGGGATTACAGGCCTGCACCACCACACCTAGCTAATTTTGTATTTTTAGTAGAGATGGGGTTTCACCATGTTGGTCAGGCTAGTCTCAAACTCCCTGACCTCAGGTGATCCACCCGCCTCAGCCTCACAAAGTGCCAGGATTATAGGTGTGAGCCGCCGCCCCCGACGACAGACCAGTTTTAATGCAGCTGCAGACCTCCCTGAGTCTCAGTCTCCTCATCTGTAAAATGGGCGATAAAGGACCACCATCCCGCTAGAATGGTTATTGGATCTGACCAGCTAATGGGTCGTTGGTGGGCTGGTGTGTAGAGTTGTGTAGGTGACATTGATGTGTGCAGGAATAAGGGGTCGAGGCCAGACGCTAAGTTCCACCTGCTTGCTTGTTTCTGAAAGAGATGCTTCCGGAAGTGAGGATTGCCACGTAAGCAGCAGTGACTGTCCTTGGGGACCCCGGACACCTTGGAAGGCTTCGTGGACTCCCTGCTGCTTGATGGGAAAGCAGGGCCCTTTGAGAGGTGTCAGCAGTCAGAGGGCACCTAAGGGTGCTTCCTAGACATTCATTCATTTGTTCATTCATTAATTCATTGGTTCATTTGTTCGTCTACCAGATACTGAGCCCCTGTGATGGGCTAGGCATTGTCCAGGGTATTTGGGACCCAGAGGGAGCAAATGGCCTCAACTCCTGTCCCCCTGAGCCCCTGGCCAGCCTGTCACCCCAGGGTCACCTGTTTATCTACCAGATGGGCCCCAAATTTGATCTGTTCTGTCAAGCTGCATCTGTTGAATAGTAATCAAGCTATTTTAAGTGGCTTTTGGAATGAGCTTGGCATAAATAAAACAGGAAATTAATTTGTTTCCCCATTTTTTTATTGATCAAAGACATCCTCAGCTGCCAGTCAGAGCTTCTGATGAGCACGGCGCTGCAGCGTGGCCCCAGGGAGTCAGAGCCACTCCAGCCGGAAGCAGAGCAGCCGGGCGTGCAGTCGGTCTCTGCTAAGTGCAGTGTTAGTAACCCTTGTTGAAGTATTTCAAGAAATCGCACTGTGTCTGTAGGGACTTCCTGGAGCCTTTGCTGCAGGGCGTGGAGGCTGCACATGGAGACCCCGACTTGCTCAGAAAGACCCAGGGGCTTGAAAAGAGAGTGCGTGTTCTCCTGCGGCCCAGAAGCTGTGGTGCCCTGTTTCTTTGGGGAGTGTAGTGCCCAGGTGCCCTTTTGCAGCAGGGGGCACATGGGCCGGGGGTCTTCACCTCCTGGTGGCTGGGCTGCTCTGGCCATGAGCAAAGAGCCTGAGGCCGGTCCCTAGAAGTCCCTTGTCGGCCTGTGTCCCTCCCCTAGTCCCTGGCACCTGCCTTGAGGAGCTCTGCTGCAAACTAAAGGCCAGCGGGGTGGTGAGCTAACAGCTCCAGGGTGGGACCGTGGTGATGCAGGGCCCAGGTTCTTGTGCGGTGTGGCTGCTCCTCAGCTCCAGCCAACTGTGCCCCCCCAACCCCCCTGCTGGCTCTTCCAGTGACCAATGTCTCACGGGATTTCTGGACTTCCCCAGTGAGATGGCCTCAGTACAGATTCCTTTTATTTTGAGTGAGAGTTCCAGCATCGTGGAAATCAGAGGGCAGGGTTCTCCTTGCCCATTTTACAGATTGAGAAACTGAGGTACAGAGAAGCTCTGTGGCTGCTGAGGAGGAGCAAGCCTGGGTTGTCCCCACCTGGAGCACCTGCTGTGGGGTCTGCACTGGAATGTGGCTGTGTGCAAGAGGCCGGGTGGGGGAGGTGGGACTGTGCGGGACAGGAGTGGGTGGTTCAGGGATGCCAGCCAGAGGCCTGGGAGGAGCCCTGTCTGTTGGTGACAGTCTACATGGATGGAGAAGATTGGGCCAGGTGATCTGGAGACCCCAGCTTGGGGCTTTCCCCGTGGGACCCCACCCCCAGCTGAGTGTCACTCCTGGGACTAAGGACACCCGGGCCCCTGACCTTCCTGGTGGGGCAGCCAAAGGGACTTTCCCGGGAATGGGCCTGCCAGAGGCTGGGGGCATCCTGAGAGGGACCGGGCCTGGGTTCAGATTGCGGGTCGCCTGCCTTCTGATGCCTCCTTTTCCACATCTGCAAACGGGGGCTCAAAATACAAGTTTTTTGTGGGGACGGAGCAAATGTGGATGTGAAAGTGCTAGCGGGCTGTGAAATGGCGCATGCGTGCTAGTTAGTTGTTGTATGCCGATCAACCAGTTCAGCCTCCTCCTCTCTGGCCCCGTTCCCAAGCCTTGGTTTCTGTGGGTGGGGCCTGCCCCTCAAGCCCAAAGGCTGGGCTCCTACACTCAGCACCTCCCCATCTCTTCTGAACAGACTGGGTTTTCCTCAAAGTACTGTTGTCATCTTAAAAAAGGAAAAAAATAATGGTATTTCCCTGCCCAGAAACCCACAGATGGGATAAAGGCCAGCAGTCTGGCCTTGGGGGTCAAACCATCCCAGATCTGTTGTTAGCTCGGTTACATCCTTGCTAGTGACCTTGGGCAGTCCAGGTGACCTCCTGAAACCTCAGTTTCCTCATCTGTAAACTAGGAATTGCTGCAGTGACGCAAGGGAGCTCTCAGATGAGTGCCTGGCCTTCTGGAAAACCTGGCGACCGTGGAGCGCCTGTAATCGCTGTGAGTCAGCGCACTGAGATGTGCAGCCAGTCGTGGCTGGGAGGACCTGGAGCTCTGTGCCAGAGCCTCACTGTGCAGATGAGGAGACTTGCCTGAGCTCTCCTAGGAGGAGGGAGCAGCGAGGGTCACCTCCCATAAAGGTCAACCCAGCCCCACCCTCCTCCTGCATGGTCCAGCTGGGGGCGGGGAGTCAGCTCCTGAGACTGTGTGGCACCTGCCTTGAAGATGCAGGCCTTGTGCCGCCATCCTTGGCGAGACAGGACTTTCTCGCATCTCCTTAGGCAGGGGCCTGCTGCCCTTTCGCATCCTGGCCACTCCTTTTGCCCCGGAATCCTGGGCCTACTCACGAGCTCACTGCTTGGAGCCTTGGTTGTCTGTCTGTGCAGTGGGCCCGTGCACACCTCGCAGGTTCTGCAGGTGGTGAGTGAGTTGGCTGTTGGTGCACGTTGGTGTCCACCTTGCCTGTGGTCATCGTCAAGCTCTGCCATTACTCCATCCCCATCAGCCAGGGGTCGATGCCCAAGCCACCTGTGTCCAAACTGCAACTCCGCAGCTGAGGCCTGCTGGCTGTGTGACTCAGGCAAGTGGATTTGCCTCCCCTGGCTTAGTTTCCCCTTTTGTACCCCTCTCAGGGCATGCCAGCTAGATGCCAGCTCTGGAGGGCGGAGCAAGCCTGTCCTGTGTCCCACTCCAGCACTGCCGGTGACCTGTTGCCAGTAAGGGGCAGTGGAAGGGCTCACATAGGCTGAAGGGCGCCCCTGCTCTTGGTGGGCTGCTGTGGGTCCTGCAGGGCAGACAGGCCTGTCCCTGCCATTATGTCCCCATCACAGTAGATTGTTTCAGAGACCCTAAAGAGACATGACCGTCCTGTGAGCATGTGAGCGTGGCCGGTGAAACTTGCCCTCCAGGGTGCCCTTGGGCCTCATCTGTGGCTCAGACCCTGGGTCCTGGCTCTGGGGTCTTGGCTCTCTGGCCCTGCCCTGCCTCTCCTGTCTGTGACGCCCCGCCCTGGCGCCTTGCAAGAGCTGAAGGACCGTGCAGCTGAGCCTGGGGAGGTGGGCGGTTGGGCATGGAGCCTGTGTCACCACACTAATCCGATTTCAGCCTGATTAGATCCGCGACTGCCGATGAATGGGCTGGAGAGAAAGGGGCTGACGTTTCCAGGGCACAGTACACGCCGCCTCTCATTGCAGCGGCAGAGCCTGGACGAGGGATTCTTGGGGACCAGGGGCAGGAGCCCTCCCTGCAGTCTGGGGCTGTGGAGAGTGGAAGGTGGGGTCGTCCATGCCCCCTCAGAGTGCCCTAAGCAAACACAGTGGGGACCCCATAGCCGCCAGCCTGGGGGAGAGGCCACTCAACCCTGGGACCCTTGTCACAGGGCTTGTTTTCTGGGGACAGACCCTTGCTATGGCCGCTCAGCTGGACTTATAGTCCAGGATGCTGGGGCAAGCAGTGGCTGCCTTTGTGGGGGTGGTCCCGAAGGCCAGGTTGGATTAATGAGAGAGAATGCCGCTTGCTCCTGCAGCCACAAGTGACAGCTGAAGCCAGCCCCCACAGCTTGAGCATGGACAGGGGACTTTTCACCTGGCGCTGACCACCATCTAGGCCTCCCTTGCCTACTGTCCCTCGGCCTGTGTCCTCAGTGGGCCCCTGTGGCCAAGACGCACTTGCGGCAACCTCAGCCCTGGGTCCAGTCCCTGCTAACCGTCGGGGTCTCTATCTAGAACCTGGACCTTGAGGCTCTGATTGGCTCCAGAGCGACCACAGACCTTGCAAATCGGGCCACTGAGGAAAGGGGCTCAGGGATGGCAGGAGGGACCCGGTGCCTGCTCACACACCTGTCCTCTCAGAGGGCCTTTGCCCTGGCCGATGCCGACATGGCTTCATTCTTGGCGCTGCTGCCCTCTGATCAGGTGCCCATGTCCTTAACGCTCTGTGCCTCAGTTTCCCTTCATGGAAAATGGGATGAACTTTAGAAAGCACCGGAAATGCTCACTGAAGGGAGGCCGGGCCCTGTGCGGCTTCCCTCGAGGTAGAGGCTGATGTGGTGCCCAGGCTTCGTCCCGGTCTCTGTCATCCCTGTCCATATGGTCCCTGTTCCTGCCATCTGCATCAGCCTGTGTGGCTCAGTTTTGCAGAGACCACCCTGGGTTGGGCCCAGAGCTGCACCAGGAGAACTTCTTAAAGGTTAGGGTGACCAGAGTGGCCACGGGTGGGGCCGGGCCAGGCACAGCAATTGCTGGGCCCACGGGAAAGGGGTGCTCTGGCCCCATCCTGCGCCCGAAAGGAAGCCTGGGCCTAGCCGGCTGTGATTATGGTTGGGATCTGTGTAATTAACTCTAAACTTGGGAGGCTGAGGAAGAATGAAAATAAATGCTTCGTGGAAATTACAGACGAGCCATATGCAAAAAATAGTCGCGCCGGGCTGGAAGCTGCAGCGCACGCGGCAGTACAGACGAGCGAGAGGGTGCAGCCCCTTCCCCGGCGCAGGCCCGCTCCCAGCTCCAGTGTCTGGCGCTGCCCTCACCAAATGCCATGGACGTGGTGGCTTTAAGCGGCAGAACCTTCTTGTTCCTAGGGCTGCAGACCAGAAGCCTGAATCAGTTGTTAGCGGCAGCAACAGTTCCTTCTGAGGCCTCCGGGGAGAACCCGCCCCACGCCCTCTCCCGCTTCTGTCGGCAGTGGCCACCCTTGGTGTGGCTGGCCCACAGCTGTGTCACTCCCAGCTGCTAAGGAGAGGGGCCCATCGTCACATGCCCTCCTCGTGGGTCTGTGTCTCCATGTCTCTCTGTCTCTCTTCTAATTAATCTTTTTATTGTAAAATACACATAACATAAAACTCGGCGTCTTCTCCAGTTTTTCTCTAGGCCACTGTCAAACACATTCACTTTGTTGGCAAGCGCCACCACCACCATCCACAGGACTCTCTCATCTTCCCAAGCGAGAGCTCTGTTCCCCACAAAACCACAACACCCCGTCGCCCAGCCCTTCGAGGGCACCCGCCATTCTGCTTTCTCTCTCTGTGGATCTGACGACTCCGGGGTCCTCATGAAAGTGGAACCATGGCCGGGCACAGTGGCTCATGCCTGTAATCCCAGCACTTTGGGAGGCCGAGGCAGGCGGATCACCTGAGGTCGAGAGTTGGAGACCAGCCTGACCAACATGGAGAAACCCCATCTCTACTAAAAATACAAAAATTAGCCAGGCTTGGTGGCACACAACTGTAATCCCAGCTACTCAGGAGGCTCAGGCAGGAGAATTGCTTGAACCCAGGAGGCAGAGGTTGTGGTGAGCTGAGATCGCGCCATTAGACTCGAGCCTGGGCAACAAGGGCGAAATTCCGTCTCAAAAAAAAAAAAAAGAATCACACAGGATTTGTCCTTTCGTGTGTATATTCTTCAGAATTAACAGGTTGTGAAAAACAAAGATCTTGGAGTGTTTTAGATCCACGTTGTGTAAACTAGCAGTTACTAGCCACATGTAGCTTTAAAATTTAATTTAAAATTAGCAATCCAGTTTTTCAGTAGCCACCTTTTTTTTTTTTTTGAGACAGAGTCTCGCTCTGTCACCCAGGCTGGAGTGCAGTGGTGCGATCTCGGCTCACTGCAACCTCCGCGTCCTGGGTTCAAGCGATTCTCTTGCTGCAGCCTCCCGAGTAGCTGGGACTACAGGCATGTGCCACCGTGCCTGGGTAATTTTTGTATCTTTAGTAGAGACAACGTTTCACCATGTTGGGAAGGCTAGTCTTGAACTCCTGACCTCAGGTGATCCTCCTGCCTCGGCCTCCCAAAGTGCTGAGGTTACAGGTGTGAGCCACTGCACCCGGCTTTACTGGCCACATTTCAAGTTTTCAGTGGGCACAGGCATCTAGTGGCTGCCCCACTGGACGGCACATGGATAGAACATTCCTATCATTCCAGAAAATCCTGTTGGAGAAGATTGTACCAGATTAATGGAGACTGAAGAGGCATGGCGGCGTACACTGTGTGTGATCCCAGATTGGAGCGTGGGCCAGTCTTTTTTTCTTTTAACTATAAAGGACATTTTGGTTGTCCTTTATGTATTAAGGAAATGCAAGTAAGGTCTATAGATAAGATAACCATGTGGGGTCCATGTTAGTTTCCTGGTTTTGCCATAGGTACTGTGATTATGGAAGAGGATGTCCTTGTTCTTTTTTTTTTTTTTTTTTGAGACGGAGTCTCGCTCTGTCGCCCAGGCTGGAGTGCAGTGGCCGGATCTCGGCTCACTGCAAGCTCCGCCTCCCGGGTTCACACCATTCTCCTGCCCCAGCCTCCTGAGTAGCTGCGACTACAGGCGCCCGCCACCTCGCCCGGCTAGTTTTTTGTATTTCTTAGTAGAGACGGGGTTTCACTGTGTTAGCCAGGATGGTCTCAATCTCCTGACCTTGTGATCCGCCCGTCTCGGCCTCCCAAAGTGCTGGGATTACAGGCTTGAGCCACCGCGCCCAGTGTCCTTGTTCTTAGGAAATACACACTCAGGTATTTAGGGATGAAGGGGTATCATTACTGCAGTTAATCTCGAGTGTTCAGAAACACACATACACACACACACACACACACACACACACACACACACAGGGACAGAGAGGGACTATAGGATAAAACAAATGAGTCTGTTGTCTATGAACAGCCGCGGACCCCTGCCAGGATGGGAGGAGTAGCCTGAGGCAGCGGGGGCTGGGGTGAGCACTACCTGCTGTGAGGCGGAGGAAGGCGCCGGCAGGGGCGTGTGTCCTGGCTGGGGGACCCTGCGCTCCCAGGGCATTCTCAGTGCTGCTTGCTTCACGCTCTTAGGCTCTGATTCTGAACCTGCACTGTATCTAAATCTGTCCATTCCTCTCAATTTCCAGTGAGCAGGGGCAGGCTCTCTGAACTTCTCTTGGAGCTGGGTAGTTTGTCCGTACCCTCATTTATTGATGAGGATGACAAAGCCGGGCTCTTCTTGGGCCGTGTGTGCCGCGGCCTCCCCTTGTGAATCCCTGTGCAGAGCTGGACTGGGGGGCTGACGGCTCCCACACCCCACTGCCCACTCTGGTCATCAGGGCACGTGATTAACCCCGTGAGGCAGGTGGCGGTGGGAAACCAGGCCTGGTCTAACCATTCTCCCTGGTCTCCTTGCTGGAGTCAGCAGACAGGATTCCAACCTGGGCCTGAGTGACTCTAGAGCCTGCCCCACCGGGCCACCTCACCTGCTGCCTTATAAGTTTCCTTACCAGCTATTTCTCCACGAGGACTGGGCAAATGGCCTTTCCGCCCCGCCAAGCCTGCCGTCCCCGTGGCACGTCAGGCGCGGTGAGGGCCGAGAGTTCACTGGTTGGCAGTGGGCAGAGAGGAGACGGCCCACGCGTTGATTTGGGATTTCTGGCGTTTGTGCTCCCTCCACCCTTCCACTGTGGTTGGCACCTGCCACTCTCTGGGTCCTCCATGGCTTCCTGGGGGTGGCCCCTGGCTGTTGGCTTTGTCACCCGAGTAGGAAGGATGTATTGGTGTTGTCAGAAGCCTCGTGTGTGTGCGCACGCCTGTGCACGTGCCCAGTGAGCATGCGCCAGCCATTCTTGTTGACTCAAGGCTGCCATATTCTGCTCCGGCCGTGACTGTCGGCCTTGACATGTGCTGGGTGCGCGTGGGAGGGCTGGGTTGGATGGCATGGAGGGTGCTGCCTTGCCGCCCTGACCAACCGTTATGGGGAGTGGCGTGTCTTCTGAATGCAAAGGCCTTGGGGGTTTTGCAGCTGTGTGATGAGGAGGCCAGGGGCAGTGGTGGTTACACACTGACGTGGGGCTGGGCTGTCTGCCTCTGTCCAGGCCTGGCTTCCCAACCCCCAGCCTTGGGATGGGGGGTTTCGTCGTCTCTCTGAGCCCATTTCCTGCTTGAGAAAACAGGAATGAGCTTGGATGTGCTGGCGCACGGAAGCCAGAGCTTACTGCTGTTGCCGTTATGGTTTTTACAGAGCTTACAGTTTTAATAAGTTTTTCCTTACCCTTTGTTTCCTCTCTCTAGTTCCTGTGTTTGAAGAACATACGGACCTTCCTGAAAGTCTGCCACGATAAATTTGGATTAAGGAACAGTGAGCTGTTTGACCCCTTTGACCTCTTCGATGTGCGAGACTTTGGAAAGGTGAGCAGTCACTTTCTCCAGCCCCAGTGGTGGCCAATTTGCCAGCTCAGTGGCAGGTGGGGCAGATCCGTGGAGCAGCCTGATTGGCTCCAGCACGGAGCCAGTGGATTTCTGCACCCTCGTGTCCGGGAGGTGCAGGCAGGTTGTGTTACAAACAGGAAGGTGTGGAAGCCAGATCTGTGTGTGTCAGGGCTGGGACAGGGGGATGGCCCGTTTCTCTCTCCAGTCAGGGTGAGGCCAGGCGTGGTGAATTCAGGCGGGTGGGGCAAGAGCAGAGTGCAGACAACCCTGGCCCTGCAGTTCTAGCCAGAGGACCCTGAACATTTACCTCCTGCCCCGAATCTCTACTCTTCCTCTGAGAATGGGCCGAAGTCAGCACCACCTCTTAAGGGGTTGGGGAGATGAGGTGGGGAAAGCGTCTACTATGTGCTCTGTGAATGGATTCTCTCGGTTATCCCAGGACGAGCAGAGCTGTTTCTGACTCCGGGCAGGTGTTGGGCAAAGAGGGGGTGGTTCTCCAGTGGTGACCCCGGGAAGTGTCTCTGTGTTCTCAGGAAGCCTCACATGGCACCAGTCCTGCAGGAGCCCGGCTGATGCACATGACGGGACCCTGAGGCTGGCAGGTGCGAAGTCCCCGGGAGGCTGTAGTTCATTGGTGGCTTCTTGGTTGTCATGTGCGTCCGTGTGAAGAGACCACCAAACAGGCTTTGTGTGAGCAATAAAGCTTTTTAATCACCTGGGTGCAGGCGGGCTGAGTCCGAAAAGAGAGTCAGCGAAGGGAGATAGAGGTGGGGCCGTTTTATAGGATTTGGGTAGCTAAAGGAAAATTACAGTCAAAGGGGCTTGTTCTCTGGCGGGCAGGAGTGGGGGTCACAAGGTGCTCAGTGGGGGAGTTTTCTGAGCCAGGATGAGCCAGGAGAAGGACTTTCACAAGGTAATGTCATCACTTAAGGCAAGGACCGGCCATTTTCACTTCTTTTGTGGTGGAATGTCATCAGTTAAGGCAGGGGCAGGGCATTTTCACTTCTTTTGCGATTGCTCAATTACTTCAGGCCATCTGGGCATATATGTGCAAGTCACAGGGGATGCGATGGCTTGGCTTGGGCTCAGAGGCCTGACGCCGGTGAGCCTGGGCACAGAGGGACTCAGGGGCCAGCTGCCTTCCAGAACCCAGCAGCTCCACGGTTACTCTTTTTAAATGGATGGGATCAGGGCCGCGATCGCTTCCTGGTGGATCGGGGGCTGGGCGCCGGAGGTGCTGACAGTGACCGAGGAGGCCCCAGGCCCCCAACTGCTGT
Organism: Macaca nemestrina; assembly: GCF_043159975.1. Classification (NCBI taxonomy): domain Eukaryota; kingdom Metazoa; phylum Chordata; class Mammalia; order Primates; family Cercopithecidae; genus Macaca; species Macaca nemestrina. The sequence continues at coordinate 115,035,292 of NC_092138.1, read as the reverse complement.
TGGGCTGCCTCTAGGAGACACTGCTTCCTGGACCACCGGGAGAGTGGATTTCCACCTGCCGATGGGAAATAACAAGATATTTACTGCCTGGTTTATTTGCACATCATTATCAGGGACTTGGTGTCTAAGGAAATGCTCTGTGAATGCATGATTTGTGAGGTGCAGAGGGAATTCGGGTTTGCAGTGGCGCGTGCTGAGAAGTCAGTTACAAGAGGAGCATATGGAAGTGCTGCTCGGCCTCAGGTCAGGACCTAGAACAAGGGCGTTCCCAGAGCCACTGGACCTGGCGCTCTCCTTTCTCGCTCCTGGAATTCTCCAGACCTGAGATCCGGGGACCTCTTCATGAGCACACCTCTGTGTAATCATCCAGTTCTTAGAAGTTTGTCTCTCTTAAATGACTCACGGAGGCCCCCCTGCAGCAACGCACGTGCCTGGGAGTTTGATGCCTTGCTGAGGCCCGTGGGTCCTGCTGTCCAGGGCTTGCCTGCTGGCCTAGAGTCAGGGAGGCTTGAATGGCCTGGGCTGGTTTCCTTTCCTGTAAGTGGCTTCTCAATTACTACAGATTTGTTTTGAAATGGTTTGGAACTCTCTCCCACTCCTTCCTTGCAAACAGCAGAGATGAATTTGCCTGCAGGGCCCTGGGTAATGGAGAGGCTGGTGGTTCTGGACTTAGAGAAGGACCTTTAGAACACACACACACATGCGGACACACACACGCGTGCGCGCGCACACACACACACTCTTGCACCCACCCCACATGTTCACACTCAGGCTCAGACACACACAGCTCACATACACACATACACTCATTCACAGACTTACAGTCTCACACACACACATTCACACAGACACCCATGGACACACCACACACAAACGCACATACACACACTTGAACCCGTCTTCCATATTCACACCCACACCCAGACACACACAACTTACATTCACAGGCGTATGGTCACCCATGCACATTCACACAGACATCCATGGACAGCCCCCCAGCACAGACATATCACACACATTCACACACACACGGTCTCACATGTACACACATACTTGTACATGCAACTGGTTTTTATAATAACCGTAAAGAGAAAAATACAGGAAAACCCTGGCCAAACCTACTTCTTGGCCAACAGTTAAAATGTAGCGTATTCAGTATATAATTTCATTTTGCTTTTAATTTGCTATGGCGGAACGCAGTGATGTAAGACGTACATAAATTTGGATTAAACTCTCATTATTCAACTCGCCAGCTGTGTGGCCAAGCAGTTTGCAGATGGGCAGCCCTTGTCATCGTCCGTGGTTTCCAGTGAGGCGGCTGCAGCTCTGAGGGCTGTAGAGGAGGGGGCTTCTCGCGCCGGCCTCTGGTCTCCCCACGTCTCACCGTGGCGGTCACTGGTGGTGCTGGCCAAGCTGAGGCATTTCTTGTGAGGAGCTGGGAGGAGACGGCGGGTTTGGACCATGAGTCATGGTGTGGGGTGCTGGGAATGAAGGTGATGTCACCGTGCAGACCCCCGGGCTGAGCTGAGGAGCCCGGGTGAGGCCCACAGGAGGTGTTCGTGAAGCACAGGTCGCTGCTGCTGCTGCCCCCACTGGTCGCTTGAAACAAGTCCAGACTTCCACACAGAGATGGCAGCACCTACTGTTTTTCTCTCCATTATTTTATTTGTAAAGATGCAATGGCTGGGCGGGGTGTGGTGGCTCACGCCTATAATCTCAGCACTTTGGAAGGCTGAGGAGGGCGGATCGTTTGAAGTTAGGAGTTTGAAACCAGTCTGGTCAACATGGTGAAACCCTGTCTCTAATAAAAATACAAAAATCTGCCGGGTGTGGTGGTGGGCGTGTGTAATCCCAGCTACTCGGGAGACTGAGGCAGGAGAGTTGCTTGAGCCCAGGAGGCGAAGGTTGGAGTGAGCAGAGATCATACCACTGCACTTTAGACTGAGTGACAGAGTGAGACTGTCTTAAAAAAAAAAAAAAAGACGCAACGACCGCACCTTTTGGCGACAGAGCAGGTGGCTGAGCACGTGGACTTGGACCCCAGCAGGCTGGCTTTGAGTCCCAGCCCTGCCATCTCCAGGGTGCGGCCTCGGCCAAGTGATTCAGCCTCTCTAAGTCCCATTTGTAAAATGGCGGTGACACGACCACGCTCAAAGGTCCCTTGAGAGGGTCAAGCCATGTGTGCAGGGTCTCAGCACTGCATGTGCCCCAGGGCCCTGCCACTCTGCGGCCTTGCTGCTTCTGGTCTCCCCATCTGAGCCACGCCCTTTGCCTCCTGGAGGCCGCGTGAATGTGGCCTGTGGTGTGTCAGGGACAGCTGGCTGGGGACTGGACCCCCTGGGACCGTGTGCTGGGTGCTGGTGCCCTTGGGAGCAATGGAGCCGGAGCCCACACTTGCCCTCCAGAGTGGGCCTGGCCTCGGCCCCGCCAGCCCTGTTCTCCGTGGCAGTGCTTTCTTCCTTCCCTGGATGTTTTTCCTACCATGGTCAAGCTGTGGTCAGCACTTCCAAGTGGAGGCTGGCCTGGGGCCAGTGGAGGCTGGGGTGCTGGGACGCTCACTACAGTCCGGAGCCTGACAGTTCTGCTCTGCCAGTGCCTCCTGGCTTCTCCGGGACAGGTGCTCTGGAAAAACAAAACACAAGCAAAAGCCCAGCTTCTCCCTGCGGCCTGGTCTGCCCAGGTGCTCAGATTCCTGGGGACCTCTTGCTGGGCCGGGGCATTTCGTTCCAGCCCCTGCTGTGGACAGAGGGGAGGAAGGGTCCGAGCAGGCAGGGGGCTTGCCAAGGCTGCTGGTCTCTGGCCTCCCGGACTCCCAGCTTGTTGACCTCAAGGAACGGGTGTGGAGGGGCGGGCCTGATGTGTCCCTCTCACCACAGAGGTGAAGAGTGAATGCCCCTTTCATTTATTCGGGGCATTTACTGAGCATTTCCCACACGTCCAGATTAATCTTTTGTTGTTCATGAGCTCAGCCCAGTAGGGACACCCTGGCCATTCCAAATGAGCTTGGCGGCCTCCGGCAACCTCAGACCACGAAGAGGTGGCTATGCGCCCACCCCCGTTCCTCCCACCCGTGGCCTGCCCAGGAGCAGGATGGCAACTGTTTCTCCCCAGAGCACAAGGCTCTGCAGTCAGAACTGACTATTGTCTGGGATGGGTGGGGCTGGTCAGGGGTAACTGAGGGGTGTGGGGCTGGGGACTCCAGGGCTACCAGGGGCAGAGCTAACTCTCTTACTTCTTGTTGATCGACTCCTAGTTATATTCATAGTATTCAGGGCTGACAGGAGCCTGACGGACGGGCTGGCGCATTCATCAGGATCCTCCTGAGACCAGAGAGAAGCAGCTGGGTAGAGGCAGACAAGAGGGGCCGACTGGGAGCATCGGCTCTTGGGACTGTGGAGGCCCAGGGGCCCCCAGCAGGCTTTCTGTGAGCTGGAGACCCAGGAATGGGGGTGACAGGGCTTGGCCCCAGTCCCAAAGCCTCAGAACCGGGGAAGCAATGGTGTGATCTTCAGTCTAAGGCCAAAGGCCTGAGAACCTGTGGGGCAAGTCTTAGAGACCAAAGGCTGGGGAGCCTGGATTTCTGATGTCCAAGGGCAGGAGGCAAAGAGTCCCAGCTTCAGGAGAGGAAGCATTTTCTCTGGCTTTTTGTTCTGTCTCAGCCCCTAGCCGCTTGGATGGTGCCGCCCACAGGAAGGGCATCTCCTCACATGCTCACACGCCCGTCTCCTCTGGAAACACCCACACCCAGAAACAGTGCTTCCCTGGTTCTCCAGGTATTCCTTCATCCAGTCAAGCTGACACCTAAAATTCACCATCACAGCTGGCTGGTGTCTCTGGTTGGTTTAGGAAATGCCATTTCCCCTATTAAGGAGGTTTGTGGTGTTTCAGGTCTTGTCTAGGGTCTGGTTTGTTGTCATTCATTTTCTAAACAGCTGCCTCCCGGCTCCCCAAGTCTCTCATGTTGTGAGAGTCATTCCTTGGGAAGACAAAAGCCATTCATTTATTCATTCATTCTCTTCTCCATCCATGTATCCATCCATCCATCTATCCATCATCCATCCATCCATCCATCCATCCATCATCCATCCACCCATCCATCCATCATTCATCTAGCCATCATTCATCCATCCATCCATCATTCATCTATCCATCATTCATCCATCCATCCATCATTCATCTATCCATCATTCATCCATCCATCCTTCATCTATCCATCATCCATCCTCTATCCATCATCCATCCATCCATCCATCTATCCATCATCCATCCTCTATCCATCATCCATCCATCCATCCATCTATCCATCATCCATCCATCCATCCATCCATCCACCATTCATCTATCCATCCATCTACCCATCCATCCATCTATCCATCATCCATCCATCCATCCGTCCATCATTCATCCATCCATCCATCTACCCATTCATCCATCCATCATCCATCCATCCATCATTCATCATTCATCTATCCATCCATCCATCAATCATTCATCTATCCATCCATCTACCCATCCATCCATCCATCCATCATCCATCCATCCATCATTCATCCATCATTCATCCATCCATCCATCCACCCATGCATCCACCCACCAATTCACCCATGCATCCACCCACCAATTCACCCATCCATCCACCCATCCATCCATCCATCCATCCACCCATCCATTCATCCACCAATTCACCCATCCATCCACCCATCCATCCACCCACCAATTCACCCATCCATCCACCCATCCATCCATCCATCCACCCATCCATCCATCCACCAATTCACCCATCCATCCACCCATCCATCCACCCACCAATTCACCCATCCATCCACCCACCAATTCACCCATCCATCCACCCATCTATCCATCCATCCACCCATCCATTCATCCATCATTCATCCATCCATCCATCCACCATCCATCCATCATCCATCCATCCATCCACTCACCATCCATCATTCATCCATCATTCATCCATCCATCCATCCATCCTCCCATCCGTCCATCCATCCACCCACTCACCATCTATCCATCATTCATCTGTCCATCCATCTACCCATCCACCCATCTGTCCATCCATCCAGGGAGGGGACCCACCCTGAGTCAGCCAGGTTCCCTCTGCTCTTGGCCCCTGGCATCTGGGGAGACCTGGGCAGCAGCCAGATGGACGCTTGGAAACCTTCCTGATTTTGGAGCCCTGGGAAACCCGCCAGGTGGTCCACTGCACCTGCCTTCTGGTGCCTCCTCTCATCTAGGCTCCGTGGAGCCAGGCGGGCCCTGGAGGAGGCGGGTGAGAGCAAAGCTTCCCTTCAGTCAGACCTGGACGCAAGTTGGACTCTGCAGATACTTGGTCTCGTTGAGCCTTTGTTTCTGTAGGGGTCAAATGAAGCTCGAGACTGTCCCCTTGGAGGTGTTGCTGTAAAGGACTCTGAAAAAAATGAACAGCAGGTCCTAGTCATTTTTATGAGCATTTTCTTCCTCTTCACTCACCCCACAAGTTCCAGTAGGAACTAAAGGATCCAGCAAGTTTATTCCGGAAGTGTTTCTCTTCTGGCTGCCTCTCTTGGTATTTTTTTCAAAGGGTTGCATTAAAGCGATGAGGTTTTGGCTCCAATGAGTTGTGTCCGGCTTCCTGTGCTGCCCGGGGTGGGCGTGCTCGGGGCCGGGTTATGGCCGAGCGTGAAGAGCGAGTCCGCAGTCCTTGCTGATGGGAGCCGTGGGCCCTGCTCCACGGCCCGTAGATCCTTTCCTGTTTTCCTCTGTGCCCTGTGTCTGGGTGATTTGTCCAGTTGCCTGGCTGGGGAGGAGTGTGGAGAAGTCCATGGGCCACCAGCTCTGGCGGGTTTTGCCTCAGCTTGGAATCCGGTTGGGCATTTGGAGGGAGGATTCCGGTGAGGCTGCAGGGTTTCTGTGCCTTGCTTCTGAGATTCTGGTCCCTGGATCCTGCAGATCATCATAATTCTGACCGTAGGGACCCTGATCTCCTTATTGCGAGCGGGGGCTGAGCACAGGCCTGCGGATGGGCAGGAAGGCACCCTGGCAGCACACTCGCTGTTTACCATGCGCCGTGGCGTTGCCTCTCTTATCCCTACCTAAGCAACTGGTGCACGGTCACGTGGCTGTGGGTATATCTTGGGTCCTCCAACCCTCGCTGCTGTCCCTCCCCCAGGTGCCTGGTCATGGCATTGTCATTGGGATCCATCCAGCTCCTTCGCGGGGCCGTGGGCACGTGGCTTTCTCTGAGCCTGATGTCCTCACTGGTGACGTGAGGACAGTAGTCCCGCTTCCCCTGTTGATCGGAGGCTCCTGGGCGCCGGGTCACAGGCAGCTCTTTGTGTAGGGCCAGAGCAGGGGGAGCAGAGAGTGATGAGGATGCTGTGGCTGTCTCCCTTTGTGGGGACAGTCGCCATTGACAGTGTGCACTTGCACCCTAGGTCAGGGGACAAAGGGACGGACTCTTTCAGGAGGTGAGGGCAGGGAAGGCAGGCGGGCGGGAGGGAGGGAGAAGAGAGGGAAGAAAGGAGGGGAGGAGGGAAGAGGGAAGGACATGCTTCTCCTGAGCAGCACAGGGTGCTCCCTGCCTGCAGGAGGGGTGCTCTGAGGCCCCCTGGGCGCAGCGCCTTCTGGTTGTTAGAGGGAAAGCTCTGTCCTCCCTGGTCCCTGTCCCCTGCTTCTCCCTGTCCCCTGCTTCTCCCTGTCCCCTGCTTCTCCCTGTCCCCTGCTTCTCCTCGCTGCTGTAGAGCTACTTCAGCCTCTCCTGCCGCTGGGCTCTCTGGCTGCCCCCTGCCTGGAAGGTTCTCCCCAGAGTTGCTGGTGCCTTCCCACCCTCCTGCAGACGCTTGCTCAGCTCTGGCCCAGCGGGGCCTGCCCTGATGGCGCCTTGTCCTGTGCAGGGACAGGTTTCAGAGTGAAGTCTGATGCTGCTTCTCTGGTGTCCCAGCCCAGGCCACCCTGCCCAGCCCCAGGAACCCGCGGCGCTGGCTGGGCAGTGCACTTCACTCCAGCTTCACTCGGGGCAGAACGAACCTTCCCAGAGGAAATCGCTAGGCCGCTTCTCTCGCTTGAGTTGAAGAGCAGTGCGCACCTTCCAATAAACGGGCTTAATTCTCCTATTTATTATTCATTAAAACATTTTGGGAGGCTCAGAGATTTCTGAAGCAGTTAAAACTGGCTCTCAGCACTGTCTGGAGGCGGCTCCATGGCTGCTTACGGATTCTCAAGTGCCAGCTGGCGATGCTGGACACACACCACTGGTCACCTGAGTGCCGGCCTCTCCTGCTGTCCCTCCCTCCCTCCTCCATGGACATAATCACTTGTGGCTGCTGGACCTTTGCGTCCACGAGCACCTGCACCCTGCAGGGACCTTAAGAAGTGAGGAAGGAAACAGGCACAGAGAAGATGCATCTCTGCACTACAGTGGAGCTGGGGCATCCTCAGGTCCTGCTGATGGCAGAGGCCCCGTTTTTATCTGCTCAGCTGTGCCCTCTTCTCTTCGACTACCGAGGCAACTGTTTGCACACAGCGCAATTGGTTGTATGGAAGGCGCACGAAGACAGCCAGGATGTCGGGAGGCAGAGAGGAGGCTGGGCGGCAGTAAAGAGGCCAAGAGGCCGTGAGGATGCTGGAGGGCAGTGAGAATGCCAGGAGCCACTGTGGATGCCAGGAGGCAGGGTGGAGGCCAGGAGGCAGCAGGGAGGCAGGGAGGGTAGTGAAGAGGCCAGGAGGCAGTGAGGATGCCGGGAGGCAGAGAGGAGGCCAGGAGGCAGAGTGGAGGCTGGTGGGGCTGTCTGGGGAGATGAAGTAAAAGGTCTGACCCTGGAGGGGAGGGCGCTGACCAGCAGTCTTTAGAGGACTCAGTGCAGTGACCACCGGTGTCTGTGCTGACGGCGTCAGTTCAGACCCTGACGTTCAGACCCAGAATCGTTCCCTTCAGCTGAGAATCTCAGACCACTCTGGGCCTTCTCAGGAGGCTGGGAGGAGGCAGGGAGGGCAGGGCCCTGCTGAATCAGAACAGCTCCACTTTTATCTGTTTTTTATATGGCATTTTGCTGACATTTTGCTTACAGAAAGGGTTCTGAAGAGGCTAAAATCATAGTTGGAAACCATCGATCTGTCACAGCTGAGGAAACTTGCCTCCTTTGAGTTGGGCGTGGGGCCTCTGGTGGTGGGGACAGACCACATCACTACATCCAGGATGATGGGAGTCGGCTGTGCACCTGCTGCAGATGAGGGACAGGCAGCAGCCGTCATCCCGGTCCCTCTGGCCCTGGGTTTGTCAGCAGCTGACAGGCCTCTTGGCTTTTGCGTGCAGGCAAAGGGGCCCTTCCTTCTTGCTGGATTAAGACCCCTCCCTCACAACCTCTGTTCCCCTCCTCTTCTGCCTGGGACCCTCTTCCATCAGCCTTGGGTCCCCATGTCCCCATGGAAGCGCCTGGCATGTGCTGCCACTCTCTCCCCCTGAGCCAGGGCAGGTACCTCGAATCCATCCTGGTACCTCCCACCTGTCAGCATAGCACCCCAGCACCCCAGCACCCGACAGTCACTGGGAGCTGGCATGAGGGGGGACCCCAGTTTGTCACCCCACACTTCTCATCCGCTCCCCGGTTGTTGCCACAACCCCTGGCATTACCCCTTCCCGCCCACAAACACCCACCCACCACTGTCCGGACTTGACCTTGAGGGTTCAGGTTGGAGACTGCTGGTGCTTCTGGGGCCAGGTGAGTCGACCCGTGGAGACACCACTGAGGGCTGGGACAGATTGTGATGCTGAGGATCAGGCCGTCATCAGGACCCAGTTTGTCCCACAGGTTGCTTCAGGTCTCGCAACTGTTTTTCGTCATCTGTAAAATGGGTCTAAAGATTTGCCTCCCCCATGCTGAGTGCTGTGGGAGGGAGATTCCAGATGGGGCCGCTGCGTGTCTGCTTGGGGCGGGTCTCCTATGGAAGCTCTCGGGAGTGGTGCTGTGATTGTACCAGCCGCGTTTGAGCATGTGAGTGATGGCCCTGGCAGTGGGCAGGGGTGCATCTGATGGCCATTCCAGTGGCCTGGAGTACCAGCCTCACCCGGCCAGTGCGTCCTGCCCCACACCTGCCATCCACCTGCCCTGTGTCTGGGGCTGGACAAATATATCCAGATGCCGTCTCGGCCGTGTCATTGATTTCTCCATTTTACATCTGCGTTGATGAATGTGTCCCCCAGGCCCTGTGTGGCCAGGGGAGAATGCATCAGTGACCTTGGGGTATCGATCCAGCACCCCTTATCTCCACACCCAGGCCCCGAGGCTCCACCTGTTTGTTCATTTCCTCTTCGTATTTGTTCATTAATTTGCTGAGTGTAGAAGACTTTGTGCTCACCCGAGGCCTTTCTGCCAGTCGGTCTGATGACTCTAAGATGCTGATGCGGCAGTGAGTTCATTTGCACTCCCTGCCTTAATGCTGGTGGGGAGACGCGCTGGTCTTTTTAGCAGCATCCACTCCGCACTAATTACTTATTAAAATGCAGTCGCTCCTTGCTGGGGAGGGGAGCCGCCTCGGGCTCCCAGCAGAGCCCAGCGCAGGGGCTGTTGGCAAAGGCCTTCTGAGTTTCTGCTTGAAAACGTTTCCTCTTTTAGGCCGGGCGCGGTGGCTCAAACCTGTAATCCCAGCACTTTGGGAGGCCGAGACGGGTGGATCATGAGGTCAGGAGATCGAGACCATCCTGGCTAATATGGTGAAACCCCGTCTCTACTAAAAAATACAAAAAACTAGCCGGGCGAAGTGGCGGGTGCCTGTAGTCCCAGCTACTCGGGAGGCTGAGGCAGGAGAATGGCGTGAACCCGAGAGGAGGAGCTTGCAGTGAGCTGAGATCCGGCCACTGCACTCCAGCCTGGGTGACAGAGCAAGACTCCGTCTCAAAAAAAAAAAAAAAAAAAAAAAAAAAAGAAAACGTTTCCTCTTTTATATGCTAGCTGTTGTCATTTCAGGACATTATTCACCCACCCACTTTCCGATGAACTTGACAACCAGATATGCTGCATGTGGGCACAGACACACACATGCACGCACACGCACACACACACACACGCACACACACACACGGAGTCGGTAAGCCCATCGGATACTGACTCGCCATTTTATAACTGGTGATGGGAAAGGTTTTTCTCTGCTTCCTTTTCCAGGCGGGAGCCGTGCCCATCATTACCTTCACGCTGGACAAGGGTGGAGGGTGGGTCAGTTTTGGTAGCCGAGTCCCTACAGGTCTGATGAGCTACGTGCCTGGAGATCAGGCTCAGCCCACTGTGCTTCATGTGAGGTGGCTGAGCCTGGCACACCAGGCCAGGAAGCCTATGGATCTTTGCATCGACCCTGCTCATAGGGTCCTAGGAGGCTGTGATTTCCAGACCTGAGTTCAAGCTCTGGGAGTGGCCTTGGCCAAGGAGTGGATCCCTTGATCTCCATGCCAGTGGTGTGAGGTAGGGATTCTTGCTCCTGTGCCAGGAAATACGGTGCCAGGTTGGGAACTTGTACCTGCTTGAGGGTCATTACTGTTGGCTTTTTATAGAAGGCTGGGAGCGGGGGTGAAGGAATAGAAACCAGAGGGATAAATGCAGAGGGAAGGATTTGGGGGCTGGTTGGAGTGGGGCCGACTCCAGACAGAAAGGCAGAGGTGCAGGGGGTGAGTTGGGGTGCTGGGTGTGGGTGTGTGGCCAAGACCTCAGGAACAGTGTTTCAGCGAATGCCAGGCCCCACGGGCCACCCAGCACGTGGATATCCAGTTTTCCCAGCCCCATTTGTTGAAAAGACTGTCCCATGGAATCGGGACAAGAGCCTCTGGGCTGAGCCTCTGCTGTGTTCTGTGACTATGGGTGGCCTCCCATCTCTTCCCTGTGCCTACTACATCAGTAGAGGTAGGAGCCTAATTGAAGACTTGGTTAATCCTGATCGATTGGTAGTGGCTGACTGGAGGGCTCAGTTGAGAAGGGTCCCGAGGCTCAGCCATTGATTAGCGTTGTCTGCCATGGATGTGGTGTGATGGCATGGGTACATGTGCCAGGGGTTTCCCACTCCTGGGCTAACTGGTCTCAGGTTTTGTGTCCCCAGAGAGGGGAGAGAGCACAATAGCTGAAGGGTACTTTCCAGAAGCCTGCCTTGTTCTTGCCACCACTGATAAGGTAGGTCCTGATAAAAGCATGTGTCGGGGGGACTCAGCCTGAGTAAGGCGAGGGCTGGATGCTGGGTGGGCACATGCAGAGGTGCCACGGGTGTCTGTGACAGGCTGCCTAGTGTCTACAGAATTACATTGATTTTTCTGAGACGGCTGAGTTTGGGGAATTGCTATAGTTGTGGCCAGGGCTGGTGCTGGGCCTCCCCATCCCTCCGCAGTGGGGATGTTGCCAGGAGGTGGCCCTCTCTGCTTCTGTGTCCTCTGCTCAGCTCAGCTGGTGCCAGGACATGCAGCCTCAGATTATTGGAGCCTGGGAAGACAGGGAGCCAGGGGCCACTGCCTACTGTGCAGAGTGACAGGGACCGTGGTGGGCAGAGGCATGTTAGACAGTTGAGCTGGTCAAGGAGGGCTTCCTGGAGGAGGTGCTGGGGTTCGAGATCTGAGCTGCAGTTCACCAGGTGAAGGTGGTGGTGTGGGAGGGCTTAGGGGCAGCATGTGCAAAGGTCCAGAGGCTGGTGGCGGTGGCCTGGTCTGCTCAGGTTTAAAAGGGAGGTCTGCTTGGAGTAGGAGACTGGGAGGGGCAGGAGCTAGGGCAGTGCCAGGGAGCCCTACCAGAGAGATTTGGGGTGCTATCCTGGGGTTTTCAGAAGGGAGACCCACGTTCTACAAAGCTGCAAACTGGGTTGTTAGAATTAGTGATAGTAACTTAGCACCTGCTGGGCTGCAAGGTGCGGCGCCCTGGGGAGTGATGCACACCTGTTGTCTCCCTTCCCTCTTAGGACTTGGCTCTGGGAAGAGGGGCCTCTGGGTGGCTGTGGTGGCAGCAGCCCACGCCTGAGGAGGTGCCAGGAGCAGAGGAGGTGTGCTCAGGCTTTACCATTGTTCCTCATTGTAAGTGGACTGGTCACTGCTCTCCTCCCTGGGCCTCCATTTCCCCATCTGGGAATCAATCCATTTGGTTGGACTGGCTGGATGACCTCTTGGGTGGGTCTTTGTGACTTCTCTTTCCTGTGAGTCCCCACCCCGTTGGCTGAGAGCTCGCATTTTCTTAGCTGGTCCTGGTGCAACTGGTGCATGCTTTCCTTTTTTTCTTTTTTTTCTTTTTGGTCCATGTCCACAGTTAATTAAGTTTTAATTGGCTAATTGTTCCTCCCAGTGCCCCCAAGACATTAATTGTGTCTGTTGGAGCCTGACAATTTGATGTTTGCAGTAAAAAAGCCAAGTGAGACCACGAAGGAGAAAAAAAAAATAGCAAAGTGTAAATAATTAATTAGAACAAAGTATCATTTCTTGGCACCCTGGAAGACCTTTCTCCAGGAGTACTGGTTTTTTGAAGGTAGATAGGAGCGGGCGGCCAGCCTGGGACTCAGGCATCAGCCGGGGGTTCAGGCCTTTAGGGTTGGGGAAGGCAGCGGCTCTGGAATGACAAAGTGTGTGGCTGTGAACTTGCTGGGCTTCCCACATCCCCAGCAGCAAGGGCTATGGAGAAGCATGCAGATTCCTTGGCCACTCTGCCCTGGGGACTTCGGGGCTGGAGCCCTGGGTGATCCTTTTGATTCTCAATCTTTAAAAAAAATTATTGCGGCCAGGTGCGGTGGCTCACGCCTGTAATTCCAGCACTTTGGGAAGCCAAGGCAGGTGGATTGCCTGAGCTCAGGGGTTTGAGACAAGACTGAGCAACATGGTGAAACCCTGTCTGTACTAAAAATACAAAAAATTAGCGGGATGTAGTGGCGCCCACCTGTAATCCCAGCTACATGGGAGGCTGAGGCAGGAGAATTGCTTGGGCCCGGGAGGGAGAGGTTGCAGTGACCCAAGATTGTGCCGCTGCACTCCAGCCGGGGCAACGGAGCGAGACCCTGTCTCCGGGGCGGCGGTGGAGGAGAGATAAAATTATTGTGATAAAATAACATCACATAAAAGTGGCCATTTTAAAGTGTGCAGTTCAGCAGCATCAAACAGACTCGCAGTGTTGTACAACCATCCCCTGTCTTGTTCTGGAATTTTCCCCTCACCCTGAAACAAAATCCCATTTCCTCCTGCCCCATAAACCAGTTCCTGGTAACTACTAATGCATGTTCTGTTTCTATGGATTTGCCTGTTCTGGACATTTCATATAAATGGAATCCTACAATATGTGGTCTGTAGCGTCGGCTTCTTGCACTGAGCGTGAAGTTTCAGCTTTCACCTGCTCTGCAGAGCCGCCAGTGGCTCCTTCCTTTTTGTGGCTGAATCATGTTTTACTGTTTGGATCGAGCACAGCTTGTTCATCCATGCACCTGTCGGTGGACCCTGGGCTCTTTTCACCTTCAGCTTCTGTGAATATTCATGGTCATTTAGTCCTGAGCCCTCTGGCCCACAGTCCCCCTCCCTTCCAGGGCTCAGGAGACCATCCCCACCAGGAGCCCAGGAGGTGACATTGCTCCTTGGACCCTGAAGGCTGTTGTTCTTGAGGGAAGAGCTGGTGATGACCAACCTCCTAGTGGACGTGTTCTTGTCCGAGCTCAGGGGCAGGCCTGCTGCAGCGTGGGAGGCTTAGTGTACAGATTGGAGCCGTGGGTAAGGCGAGGCTGGGGGCCGTTGTGATTAGCGCTGTTGTTAACGTAACACAAATAATAAGGGCTGGGCGCGGTGGTGGCTCAAGCCTGTAATCGCGGCACTTTGGGAAGCTGAGACCAGTGGATCACTTGAGGCCAGGAGTTCGAGACCAGCCTGGCCAACGTGGCAAAACCCTATCTCTACTGAAAATACAAAAATTAGCTGGCTATGGTGGCGCATAACTGTAGTCTACCCCAGCTACTCGGGAGGCTAAGGCAGGAGGATGGCTTGAACTCGGAAACTGGAGGTTGCAGCCAGCAGAGAAGCACCACTGCACTTCCAGCCTGGGTGACAGAGCGAGGCTGTCTCAAAAAAAATAAAAATAAAAATAAATAATGCCTTCAAGACCTTGCTTTGAATTCTTTATTATTATTATTATTATTATTATACTTTAAGTTTTAGGGTACATGTGCACAACGTGCAGGTTTGATACATAGGTATACATGTGCCATGTTGGTTTGGTGCACCCATTAACTCGTTATTTACATTAGGTATTTCTCCTAATGCTATCCCTCCCCCAGCCCCCCACCCGCCAACAGGCCACAGTGTGTCATGTTCCCCACCCTGTGTCCAAGTATTCTCATTGTTCAGTTCCCACCCATGAGTGAGAACATGCGGTGTTTGGTTTTCTGTCTTTGTAATAGTTTGCGGAGAATGATGGTTTCCAGCTTCATCCATGTCCCTGCAAAGGACATGAACTCATCCTTTTTTATGGCTGCATAGTATTCCATGGTATATATGTGCCATATTTTCTTTCTTTCTTTCTTTTATTTTTTTTTGAGATGGAGTCTTGCTCTGTTGCCCAGGCTGGAGTGCAGTGGTGTGATCTAGGCTCACTGCAAGCTCTGCCTCCTGGGTTTACTTAGCCATTCTCCTGCCTCAGCCTCCCGAGTAGCTGGGACTACAGGCGCCTGCCACCATGCCTGGCTAATTTTGTTTGTATTTTTAGTAGAGACAGGGTTTCACTGTGTTAGCCAGGATGGTCTCGGTATCCTGACCTCGTGATCTGCCCGCCTTGGCCTCTCAAAGTGCTGGGATTACAGGCGTGAGCCACTGTGCCCTGCTATGTGCCATATTTTCTTAATCCAGTCTATCATTGATGGACATTTGGGTTGGTTCCAAGTCCTTGCTATTGTGAATAGTGCCGCAATAATATACGTGTGCATGTGTCTTTATGGTAGCATGATTTATAATCCTTTGGGTATATACCCAGTAATGGGATGGCTGGGTCAAATGGTATTTCTAGTTCTAGATCCTTGAGGAATCGCCACACTGTCTTCCACAATGGTTGAACCAATTTACACTCCCACCAATGGTGTAAAAATCTTCCTATTTCTCCACATCCTCTCCAGCATCTATTGTTTCCTGATCACCACTGCTGTGAGATGGTATCTCATTGTGGTTTTGATTTGCATTTCTCTCATGACCAGTGATGATGAGCATTTTTTCATGTGTCTATTGGCTGTATTGCTTTGAATTCTTTTGGCTATATACCCAGAAGTGGAATTGGTGGATCATATCACATAGTAGTTCTATGTTTAATTTTTTGAGGAACCTCCATACTGTTCTGTGCAGTGGCATCACCATTTTCCATGCCCACCAACTGTGAGTGGGGCTCCCATTTCTCCACATCCTCACCAACACGTGTCTTTTTGTTTGTTTGGTAATAGCCATCCTACTGCGTAGGTCTGAAGCTCATTGTGGTTTTGCTTTGTATACCCTAATGATTAGTGATGTTGAGCATCTTTTCATATGCTCGTTGACCAGGTTTACATCATCTTTGGAGAAATATCTATTCAAGTCTTTTGCCCATTTTAAAATCAGATTTTGTTGTTGTTGAGTTGTAGGAGTTCTTTACATATTGTGGATATTAACCCCTTATGAGAGACATGGTTTACAAATAGTTGCTTCTCTTCAGTAGATTGCCTTTCACCCTCTGGATGAGTTATTTTGCTGGGCAGAAGTTTTAAAATCTGATATAGTCTCATTTGTCTATTTTCACTTTTGTGGCCTGGGCTTTGGGGTTATATCCGTAAATCATTGCCAGATCCAACGTCATGAAACTTTTCCCCTATGTTTTTGTCTACGAGTTTTATAGTTTTAGCTCTTATGTTTAGGTCTTTGATCCATTTTGCCTTAATTTAATTTTTGTATATGGTGTAAGGTAGGGATCCACCTGCGTTCTTTTACATATAGGTATCCAGTTTTCCCAGCTCCGTGTGTCGGAACGATGATTCTTTCCCATTGAATGGCCTTGGAATCCTTGTTAGAAGTCACTCAGCCACGTACCTGAGGACAGATGTTTGGTTCGTAATACAGAACCTGCGGGTTGGCAGCCACAAGCCATCACCTGATGGGTAGGAAGGTAAATGCTCACAAATGACCAGTTCAGCTGCTCACCATGAAGGGGCTGCCCTGCCAAGCCCAGTTCTTGTCTGCCCTGTGTCCCTACATTTAAATTCCCCCACCCCGGCATTGTCACTGCCAGGCCGCTTGGTCTACTGGGCACATCTGCTTCCCTGTGGGTGTCAGGCCCCTTCCTGGGTGTGTGAAGCCCAGGCAGTTAGACACTCTGGGGTCACAGCTATGACAGAGCCAGAGGGAGGATTTCTGCAGGGCGGGGATCCTTCTTCTAGCCTAGCCAGGCATAGCAGGTGGGTGCTGCCCCACCGCCTCCCAAGACTAAGCTGGAGAAGCTTCCCACTGCCACCGGGCAAACAAAGCAGAGGGAGCCGGGTCCCCCCTGCAGCACGGGGCTTGGGGTCCACCAGGTGGGGCCCATTCCATGCCTGCATGCAGGCGTCTGCACCAGCCAAGCACACCTGTGTGCCATTAGCTGGCCCGCTCGCCCTGCCAGGGCTGGAAAGCAGGCAGGCTGACTACTGCCCGCCAACAGGATTAGAACCACCCTCGCTTCCAGTCCCATCACGATGAGAACCACACTCTCATCCAGCCCGATTAGAACCACCATGACGGTTCATTTCCATGACGGATGGGGCTCTGCTGAAACTCAAGTTCATCCGCAGTTGATTTCTTGTTCTTGCTCAGGCCAGGGGTCCTTGTGCGTGGTCGAGCCCCTCAGCGCCGCAGAGGCTGCTGAGAGCATTTGGTCAGGGGAGCAGGGGCTGGGCTGTGTATGGGCTTGTTGTAGGAGTTCTTTACATGTTGTGGATATTAACCCCTTATGAGAGACATGATTTAATCAAAGACTATGAGCTATATCCCCAGTTAGAGTTTCTTTCCCCAGCCTGCAGGGAGAGGCACAGGGAGAGGCTGCAGGGAGAGGCACTGGGAAGCTGGGTTTCTTCAAGTGAGACACAACTTTCTTTCCTTTTTTATTATTGTTTTTAAAAAAAATAGAGATGGGGTCTTGCATGTTGCCCAGGCTGGTCTCCTGGCCCCAATCGGTCCTTCCATCTCCTGGCCTAGACACAACTTTCCCTTTGGACGTTCAGTGATCTGAAGAGGCCATTCATTCACTCATGTGTTCATTCGTTCATTCATTCATTCATTCATTCATTCAGCAAACATGGTGCTCCTGCCATGGCCACGTGCAGGGGTGGAGTGGTAAGGGAGCAGAGCCCACAGCCCTGCACGCAAAGAGCTGTCGTCTGGTGGGAACTCTCAGGTGTCGGAGACAGCAGGCGGAGGGAAGTGGGCTGACTCTGCATCCCCCGCCATCTCCCCTCCAAGGACCCCTCTGAATAGCCTCCCTTCCGCTCTCAGGGCCGCACAGCTTCGGAGATTATGCGTATTAAACCAACGACATTTGTTAAGTAATTGGGTTTCTCATTTTTTAATTAATCAAAGACTAATTATGAGCTATATCCCCAATTAGAGTTTCTGATCCCGCACGATGGCAGGGCCCCCCACGGAGGGCACTCAGGACCAGCCGGGAAGGGGGTGGGCAGACAGGTATGAGTTAGACTTTTGGGGATGTTCAGGGTGCTTGCAGACTCCTGGAACATGACCTTCAGGGACCTCGGTTGGGGCCTCTTTCACTAGTGGAGGTGCGGCCCTGTGTCGTCAGGCAGCCGCAGCAGTAGGTGGCCAGCATGTTGCCCGGTGCTGGCCTGCTATGGGGAGACAGCGGAGGGAATGCCGATGGTGACAGGCAGCGCCCCCTGCCTTGAGTCAAGCAGCTGAGCCAAGGCTCCTCTGTGTAATGGGGCCTAGGGCGGGCAGGACCTGGTCCTCGACGAGTCTGCAGGGTGCTCAGAGGGTGGGATACCTGGGGAGGGGGCACCTCCCCTGCTGGTATCGGTGACGCTTCCCCATATGGCCTCATGGACCTCAGTGCTCAGGCCTCCCAGGCCAGCTGGGCAGCTGGAGGGGGCACTGGACACATCTGCCCAATGACCATGGGCTTTTGATGAGTGACCTAGTGGCGTGGTTCTGGGCCAGCCCAGCACCGCCTCCTCTGTGAAGCCACCCTGGATTGCCCCAGCCTGCAGGGCGAGGCATAGGTGCTCACATGGCTGGCGAAAAGAACTCTCAGCCGTCCTGCAGCCTGAGCCCCTGCTGTGCAGTGGGGACACTGAGGCCTGGTGAGGGCCAGGGCTGCTTCGTGGCCCTCTGTAGACTGGAGGCAGAACCCAGGCTCGCGCTCTCCTGGCCTCTGGCCTCCGTCTAGGCCTTTCTGGGGCCGACTAGAAGGAGGCTCTTGGCTCTGCCTCTGATGGCAGATCCCTTTACGTGCTGAGCTGTCTGCCGGCTGCACGTGCAGGAGTGAGCGAGGCCTGGTTCTAGGTGTGTAGTAGGAGGGAGTACCTGTCAGTTCCCCGTGCAGCTGGAGGATGCGGTCGACGCTGGGACCCTTGCCTGGGCCTGTCTGGCCTCCTGGCACGCGGCTCAGCACAAAGAACAGGTGCTGACTGATGCCTGGGGCCCGGCAGAGCAGGACTGGGCAACGTGGAAAGCGGCCTTGGGCCTGCCACTGTACGTGCAGCAGAACTGCCTCTGGGCTCCGTGGGGGACATGCGGTGGGGCAGTGGGTGAGGCAGGGGTGGCGGGGGCGGCGGGGGCAGCCGGGAGGTTGGGGACCTTCCATCTTTCATGTCTCTGCCCCACAGATGCCAAGAATGTGCTGTTTGTGCTGCTCCTCTGAGACTGGCCACGTCCATCGGGCCCCGCGCTCTGCGCGCGCTGTTTCCGGCTTGCGTTCGTCTCTGATCTGAGACTGAAATATCTGAGCTGGTGGCAAAAGTGGCTGAGCATCTTTTCTCTCTCCCAAGATGGGAGGAATGTTCAGGAAAAACCTGGTGTCTTGGCAGCTTCCCTTACTGAGTGGGCAGCCCTTAACCCGTGGCCTGGAAATTGCCAGCCGACCTGGCCCCGGGGGACAGCGAGGCCCTAGACTGGGAGCCGGGACACCTGGGCTCCTGGAACCCCCTCACCCAGGGCTGTGCCTCCGGGCAGGTCCAGTGAGGAGGCCCCACCCAGTGAAGCAGATTGTGGCCTGTGGCTCCTAGGATCTGGTTTCAAAGCCCGGTGGGGCTCTAAGAGTCTCCAGTGTTTCTGAGCCTCTATTTTCCCGTAAGTGCCAGCTTAGCAGGATTGCTGTGAAACTCAGGTGCCAGCCCCAGAGAAGGTTCCAGGACAGCAGGCAGTTGTGATTTTACCTTTCAGTGGTAGTGGGGAGTGTCAGAGATGCCAGGGCATGGCCGTGAGGGCGGTGCATGGAGAGGCTGTGGGCAGAGCCAGGCCTGATGGAGAGGGCAGAGCTAGGTCAGTGAAGATAGTGTGAGGATGGGAGGTGGGGAGGTCTTTAAAAACACAGCCCGGTGGCCAGGGGTGGTAGCTCACGCCTGTAGTCCCAGCACTTTGGGAGACCGAGGTGAGCAGATCACGAGGTCAGGAGTTCAAGACCAGCCTGGCCAACATGGTGAAACCCCATCTCTACTAAAAATACAAAATTAGCCTGGTGTGGTGGCACACGCCTGTAATCCCAGCTACTTGGGAGGCTGAGGTCGGAGAATCGCTTGAACCCGGGAGGCGGAGGTTGCAGTGAGCTGAGATCTTGCCATTGCACTTCAGCCTGGCAGCAGAGCAAGACTCTGTCTCAAAACAAACAAACAAACAAAAAACCACGACGGCCGCTCCTTGGGAAGCTTAGGATCTCAGGGATTGAGAACGGGACTTTGGACTCAGACGGGCCTGGATTTGAGGCCTGCCTGTGTGTTTATTAAAGGCGCGACCTCGGGCATGCTACAGGACTCTGTGGGCCTCGGTTTTCTTACCCATGAAATGGACATAACAGTATCAGCCACATGGAGTTGTGAGGCAGGAACGAATGAGCTGCTGTAAAGGACTTGGCACTGTCCTGGCACTGGTGGGGGCTCAGAGATTCCAGGCTGACTCTTACAATGGGTGCCACCGAGAAGGTGCCTGCCGCCTTTCCAGCGCCTCTGGCCTGGGTTTCTGAGTGTTTCCTGGTGGTGGTGATAGCCAGGGCTAGCAGCCGAGCCCGGGTCTGGACCAGAAGATAGAAGTGCGGGAAATGCAGGCACAAGGCTCAGAGCCAACGCCGCCTTCCTGCTGACTGGTTTGCTTTTCTGCCGCGGCTGAGACTGCGCTCCTTTGTTTAAAAATAGTTTCTAGCCGAGCTGGAGGCACCCGGTCCTGTTTAGCATTTCCGATGGTTTCCCTATTAATGTCACTGGAGGAAACCACCCCGAGATACCTTTCAAGTGGAAAAGGAGAGCTGTCCTCATACTGTGGGCATATCATTAGGAAAAGCAAATTAAATCATGTTTAATGGTGTTAGAGTCTCAATCACTTTGGAGAATGGAGTTGGTGAAGCAGGGAAATGAGAAATTGCTGACGTCCTTTGGAAGGAGGTCAGTGAAGGAGAATCCGGGAGTTGTGCTTGTGGAAGTAGCGATGGGCCGGGTCTAGGGGGCTGGGGGTTCAGCCGGGCGGGTGGGGTTGGCTGGACCAGGGCTGGGGACCAGGGTCTCCGGGAGGCTGTGTCATTTCTCTTTCCCACTGTCCCGGTCTCCATCTGGAGGGTGTGGGTCCAGCCAGCCTTTTCTGTCCCCAGGGTTCTCTCTCTGGGATTTGTTTGGTCCTGTCCTTGGGGCCCAGCATAGGTCAGTGTCAGATGGAACCAGCTCAGTCCTTCAACCGGATGCCCGGCCTGGGTCAGTTGCTTTCCTCCCTAAGCCTTGGTTTCCCCGTCAATAAAGGGGAGGATGGCACTCGCTCAGGCAGGCTGGGGCAGGGATTGAGGCCCAGAGGGGGCAGGCAGAGTCCCAGCTGCGTGGCCTCTGTGGGATGGGCAGGGCTCCTCTGTGCTGTGTTGACATTTTCAGTGGCATAAGTATTCCCTTTGGAGGTTATGCGTCTTTACTAGAAATGATAAACAAATAAAACCCTTCTAGCCAAAAAAAAAAAAAAAAGAAGGGTTTTCTGTTTTTCTCATGGTGGGTTCCCAGCTCTCTGTTAAATCATAAAAAATATTCAGGCCGGGCGCGATGGCTCACGCCTGTAATCCCAGCACTTTGGGAGGCCGAGGCGGGCGGATCACAAGGTCAGGAGATCGAGACCATCGTGGCTAACACAGTGAAACCCCGTCTCTACTAAAAATGCAAAAAATTAGCCAGGCTTGGTGGCGGGTGCCTGTAGTCCCAGCTACTCAGGAGGCTGAGGCAGGAGAATGGCGTGAACCCGGGAGGCAGAGCTTGCAGTGAGCTGAGATCGCACCACTGCACTCCAGCCTGGGCGACAGAGCAAGGCTCCGTCTCAAAAAAAAAAAAAAAAATTCAGCTTGACATTCCACCATTAGAGAATCATTCCTTTGACTTAAGAGTTTGTCGCTGTTGGCGTAGGTAATCCATTAGGCTCCACCATTGCCTTTGGAGTGCTGAGTTTTTCAAAACCTCCTCTCCTGAAAATGGGTTCCGATCAGGAACAGATAAAGAACTTGGCCCCGGAAGAGGAGGGCGGGGATAGGGCCCCTCAGGGAAGGGGGATGATTTAGTGAGCTCTAGGACTGGACCGTCCATAGGCCCCTGGGTGGGGAGTGGGTCTGGGGCCTCCTGGGTGGGCTTTTTGTGCAAAGAGATTTGCAGTAGACAAAGAGGAAAGCCCGGGGTGGGATGTACAGGGGACAGGACCCTGTGAGAGTGGCAACCTCATCCTTATTAGTCCATGCTGAGCGTTCACAAAGCTCTGGGCTTCTTTGTATGTGTGTCTCATTTAATCCTCACGTTTGATGGACGAGGGCACTGAGGCTTAGCGAGGGTTGGGTGACTGACTCCGGGTCACGCAGCCAATGGCAGAGCTGGGACATTCTCCTCAGCTCTGCCATGCCAGCATCTTCCTTCCCACCCCTTGACCTAAATGGTCCTAATGGTCCTAACGTCTGCATTCAGAAGATGCTTAATGCTTTTAGCGTGGCTGGAGGCATCCGGGGTGTGCTTTGCAGGGGAACCGACAAAGTTGTGCTGGTCCTGGAGGCCCAGCGGTGAGCCTCGAGCTAACGCTTTCTTCCAGTGCAGCTTCTGGAATCAACACCCAGGCACTCCCGGCTCTTCTCTCTCCCTTCCTCTGTTCACCCCCTCCTCTCCCCTGCTCGATCCATATCGCCGGTGAGACCCCCACTCACCCAGCCCCACATCCTCAAAGTGCCTGGCTCCCCAGCAAGAGTCCCAGCACTTCCCAGGGTGGCAGAGAGCCAGGCTCTGGGACGGTGACGTGGACACTTTTGTTAGTCCTGGGCCTGTGCGCCCGGGCCCTCGTTAGCGCCCACCACCTTCCCTTTCTACAAAGAGAGCTTTATCCTGCGGAGAGAAACTTTCCAAATGAATCACTGTCAGTTAGCATTCAGCGCAAGTCACAAGCTCGGCTGGCAATTCATCTTGCGCCTTTCTTCCTTCTTATTGAGCGGGACCAAGCCCAGCTCGGTGTCGCCTGTCCGCCTCCTCCATGGAGCCTTGGATAACCCCACTGGCTAGGAGCAGAGAGGCAGTGTTTGAGCAAAGCCCCTCCTTCCCTCAATTCTCCCTGGGGGAGCAGCCATGGCCTGTGTCCGTTTCCTGCCAGGCTTCCTTCAGAAGGGAAGGTGCGTGTGTGCACATGTGTATCTTATGTGCATGTGCGTTGTGTGTGAGTGTGCATGGGTGCCTCACATGTGCATTCCGTGCATGTGTGCACATGTATATCATGTGTGCATCATGGGAGTGTGTACGTGTGCGTGTGTGTACATGTACATCGTGTGTGTGTGCACGTGTGCATTATGTGTGCAGTGTGTATCTGGTATGCATATGCATTGTGTGTATATGGGTGCATCGTGTGCATTTTGTCCATGTGTGTATATGTATATCGTGTGCATCATGTGAGTGTGTACGTGTGCATGTGTGTGTGCACGTGTGCATCGTGTGAGTGTGCATGTGCGTGTCATGTGTACATGTACATCGTGTGCATGTGTGTGCACGTGTGCATCGTGTGTGAGTGTGCATGTGTGCCTCGTGTGCATTCCGTGCATGTGTGCACATATATATCATGTGTGCATCGTTGCGAGTGTGTACGTGTGCGTGTGCATGTGTACATCATGTGTACATGTACATCGTGTGTGTGTGCACGTGTGCATTATGTGTGCAGTGTGTATCCGGTATGCATATGCATTATATGTGTATGGGTGCATCATGTGCATTTCGTGCATGTGTGTACATGTATATCATGTGTGCATCGTGTGAGTGTGTACGTGTGCGTGTGTGTGCATGTGTGCATCGTATGAGTGTGCATGTGCGTGTCGTGTACATGTACATCGTGTGCATGTGTGTGCATTGTGTGTGCACATGTGCATCGTGTGTGTGTGCATGTGTGCCTCATGTGTGCATTCCATGCACGTGTGCACATGTATATCATGTGCATCATTGCAAGTGTGTATGTGTGCGTGTGCATGTGTGCATCGTGTGTACATGTACATCGTTCGCATGTGCATGTGTGCATTATGTGTGCATTGTGTGGGAGTGTGCGCGTGTGTGCCTTGTCTATGAGGTTGGCACCAGTTTTTCTAGGGGGTAGTGTCAGCTCCCACAAGCATACAGCCGGCCCCGGGCTCACTGACCCGGGCACGGTGCCCCAGACCTGGCGTCTGAGCATCTCCGTGGGGTTGGATGTTCTTAGCCGTGGCCCTGCTGTTTGCCCTGACTTTGCTCCATGTAGGTCTTCAGAAAACTGGCAGGTTCTGTGATGAGTGTCGATTGTGCACCTACTGTGTGGGTGTCTGGTCCCCCGCCTCCCATGATCCACCTGTGCAGGCTCCACCTTCGGTTTTTTACCAGGGCAGATGGAGCAAAGGATCGGTCATTTCTGCACTTTTTGGAGAAACTGCCCGTGAGGATTCTGATTGGTGTCCCTGGCATAGAAGCATCCGGAGTGGGGCACCGGCAAAGTGCGCACCACCCCTGACAAGGGCTTTGGTTTCTTCTTCTTGCTGGTGAAGTGAGGTCCCTTCTGTGCTGACTGCCAGGTGGCTGGTGCCTGCGATCGTCCCCACCTTCCTGTCTTACCTTTTGCGTCTCCTGCTCTGTGTGGTGGGAATACGTGTTTTTATTGTCCTTCAGTGCCAGCTGTGAGCTGAGAGCACAGGGGGCGTTCCAGCCCAGTCACCAAAACACTGGGCTCTGGGACATTGTCTCACCAGAGGTGGGTGTTGGGGGCACCCCTCGCAGAGTGCCAGCTCCCTGGAGAGGAAGAGGGGCAAAGGGCTCCACCCAAAGGTGACGTTTGTCTTGGAAGTGAGGTGAGGTTTGCATGGTCTGCGAATAGCCCTGAGTGTGCGGGGTTAGGCTGGGTCTTCAGAGGAGACAATGCCTGCCTCCCAAAGCCGGTTCCAAATGGCATCCCGTGGCCTGTTCTGGCTGAAGTTGGATTTTCCTACTTAAAGTCACCAGGATCAGGAGCCCTGATTCTGATGAATGGAAGCTATGTCTGGAACGAGTGGTCACTGGCTCACAGGACAACTGTGAGTTTAGAGGGGACTGAACAAGTATTTATTAGCTTAATGCAGAAATAAAAGAACACAACTATCCCCCCTAAGAGTCAACCACCGGTGACTGCAGCCCCTGAGGACGGCTGCCTGGCAGCTTGGGAGCGCCTCGGGACTGCTGTGCACGCGTGGAGAACAGCATCACACATGTAATTTGTGTTCCGCGATTGAAATGGGTAGAGAAGCAACACATTAAAGGTACAGGAGCCTCTCCCCATGTGCCCCCACCCCCAGAATTTGACTGCAGCTCCCATGCGCGGACCCAGCACCAGTGACATATGGGTGTTGATATATCCTGACGTGCTGGGGTACAAATGGAAAAGCGTCACTCCTTTCTTAGTTCCGTCATCTAGGCACACCGTCCTCTGGAAGCCTCCGGCTCATTTGTGTGGGAGGACTGTGGGGATTTGGACACAGCCTCGTGTTCAGCGTGGGCCTCGTGTTCCCAGGCCTGGAAGCCCTTCCCACCTTCTTGGATGGTCCTTCTGTGACGGTGTCCTGATGCCGTAGGTCTCTGGTTTGTCTGTTTTGTACTAAAACACTCCTTGTTGCCAGCCCTTCTCCCATGTGTGCTGGAGGCTGGGACTGTAGCCGTAGCTTACCCAAGTTGACCAGCAGGAGCTGGTGGCTGTCCTGAGCTCGGCTGACACCCCATCTTTGAAAATCAGGCGTTGGCCGGGCGCGGTGGCTCAAGCCTGTAATCCCAGCACTTTGGGAGGCCGAGACGGGCGGATCACAACGTCAGGAGATCGAGACCATCCTGGCTAACCCGGTGAAACCCCGTCTCTACTAAAAAATACAAAAAACTAGCCGGGTGAGGTGGTGGGCGCCTGTAGTCCCAGCTACTCGGGAGGCTGAGGCAGGAGAATGGCGTAAACCCGGGAGGCGGAGCTTGCAGTGAGCTGAGATCCAGCCACTGCACTCCAGCCTGGGCGACAGAGCGAGACTCCGTCTCAAAAAAAAAAAAAAAAAAAAAAAAGAAAATCAGGCGTCTTCGGAGGGCAGAGAGGGGATCAGGAAGGAAAGCTAATGGATGCCAGGCCTAATAGCTAGGTGATGGGTTGATCTGTGCAGCAAACCACCATGGCACATGTTTACCTATGGAGCCAACCTGCACATCCTGCACATGTGCCCTGGAACTTAAAATAAAAGTTGGAAATAAAGAAAGAAAATCCGACTTACTTTCTTGGCCTGGGCAGTCCTGACCTCTGGGACTCTGGGCCACCTGAGAGTGGGTTTGGAGGACGTTCGGTGTGTGGTTGGTAACCAGCACCCCTGAGGCTCTTGCTGGAGGCCTGTGCTGACGAGCAGCCCTCTCGGCCCGGGCGGACCTTGTTTAATGCACTTACTTTTGGACGTGGCGTCTTTAATGTGTGCCTGATGCAGAAGTCAGGAGGTTGATGGGGGAGCAGGAAAGACGAGTTACCCGATGCTCAGCTAAAGTGCCTGCCACCCTGGCTTAGGCCTCAGGAGTGACGCTGGCCATACAGTGGGGGGTCACCAGTGGGCACTGGAAAACATTTTGGGGCCGGTGAATATGTTCACCGTCTTGACTGTGTTGACAGTGTCACGGATGCGTACATATGTAAAAATAAGGACGTGACACGCTCTGGAGCGTATGCAGCTTATCCCTGTGGATCTTTCCTCCATAGAGCTGGTAAATTCAATACAGTTGAACCTCAAGGTCTTGGTGTCACCATCCATATTTCACGTGTGCAGGCTGCGTGTGGCTGGTGGCCCAGGCGTCCGCGGCACCGACACGGCGTTTCTCTCTTCATGGAAAGTTCTCCTGGGCGGCACGCTCCAGGGCGAAGGGCTGGGGAACGGACGTTCCCGGTGGGACCTGCTTAATGAGTGAGGCAGACTCTTTCCTTTTTAGTTTTTATTAAAAATGTGCTTCCGGTCCCCAGCGCATGCGTGAATACATACCTTTCGGTAAACATGAAACGGGAGAGATCAGACTTGTGCTCCCAAGAAGTGGCGTGCCCAGCACGTGTAGCCTCCGCCAGGAGCTGGGGTGCTCAGGAGACCATGGCACTCCCAGCTGTAGCTTCGTCTGTGGCTCTGCCCCATCACTGCCATGACCCATAGACAAACGGTGTGTTGGGATGGGCTTGCCCTCTGCAGGACTGTGTTACACTCCCGTGCCTGCCTCTGTACTGGTGCAGACAGCTGTGGCTGCACTTCGGTCCCCGATTTTCTTTTTCTTTTTCTTTTTTTTGAGTTGGACTCTCGTACTGTCACCTAGGCTGGAGTGCAGTGGTGCGACCTTGGCTCACTGCAGGCTCCACCTTCCGGGTTCACGCCATTCTCCTGCCTCAGCCTCCTGAGTAGCTGGGACTACAGGCACCCTCCACCACGCCTGGCTAATTTTTTGTATTTTTTTTTTTTTTTTTTCAGTAGAGACGTGGTTTCACCATGTTGGCCAGGATGGTCTCGATCTCCTGACCTCGTGATGCACCTACCTCGGCCTCCCAAAGTGCTGGGGTTACAGGCACGCGCCACCGTACCCGGCCTTCTGTCCCCAATTTTCTAGCCATGTGACTCTGAGGAAGTGACTCCCTAAACCTTGGCCCCTCCTCTGAGTCTGGCGTCTCTACCCGGAAGGTCTGAACTCGCAGCCTGCGCCAGTTACAATAGGCTTGACCCCAGTACATCAGGAGCCAAAACTCACAAGGGTTTGTTCTCTCTTGGAGAGTTGCAGGTAGGCAGTGTAGGGTAGGGGTGACGGTGCCATAGTCTCAGGGACCCAGGTGCACCCAGCTTCTTGTTCTGCCTCTTCAGCACCAGCTTCCGTCCTCGGGGTCATGGTTCACAATGGCTGCAAGAGCTCCAGCCATCACTTCTTCATTCTAAGCAATAGAGAGGGCTGGGGTGGGGGAAGCTGATTCATTGAAGCCGACTTTTCAGAAGCTCCAGTCACTGTGTTAATTCCTCTTTACTGGCCAGATTCTAGTCACATGGCCTCATGTAGCTCGTGTGGCTCGTGGGGGGCTGTCTGATGGAGTGCTAGCATAGCTGGTAAGGACGCAGGGGAGGATGGAGGATGGGAGGCCAGCAGCCCTGTCCTTGCCCCGTGAGCAGCTGAGTGAAGGAGGGAGAGAGTGAGTGGCAGGCTTATCCCTCTTGGCACACACAAAGAATCTGAAGTTGATACATGTGTTTTGGGATGTAAGAGGGCATGTTAATCAATGGAAATATTAATACAATCCTCAGGCACAGTTTCCAAATAGAGGAGAGGAGATTCAGGGCAGGGTGTTTCCTCCGGCCTCACACACCGTGTGTCTGTCATCTTCTGTAAGGCTGTCTCCCCCTCCTTGCCCAGTCAGACCATCTGGTCTGCAAGCTCTGGCTTCATGTTGTAAGTGACCAGGAGGAAGAGAGAGCCGCTGGCTGGGCTTGTGGATGGCACAGCCTTCCACCCTCGCAAACCTGCAGTGAGCATGGATTTGTGCTAGGCACTGTTCTGAGCACTCTGTGTGGCTCACTGAGGTGGGCCCCATAGCTGGATGGTGTTTAGATCCAGGCTTTGTGTGCTACAGCAGTTGACCTACCCTGACCCATTTTGCAGATGGAGAAACAGAGGCAGACAGAGATTGTTAGTCGCTCCCACAGTTCGCAGTGTGAGAACTGAGTTTTGAACCTGCTGCTGAGCTCCAGGACTCAAACTCAGCTCTGTGAGTGGCTTCCAGACCAGGGACTTGGGGGAGGCAGCTCATTCCGAGGAGGCAATGAGACCAAAACACCCAACCCAACCTCCCCGTGTCCAGATTTGTCTCTACCGGGAGACAGTTTCTCGGAATGAGTCAATAACCATCTTCATCAAATGCTTCCTCTGCGTGGCTGGGCCAGCCAAATCCATCCTTCCTTGCGATTGCTGGGGGTGCCTGGAGTTGGGTTCCTACTTTGCAGTTTTGTAACTTAAAGTTCATTTCTTTTAGAGTTCGATATTCTTACCAGATCACGTTCATTCCCAATCATTCCTCCTGGGTCCCTGCCCATTTTAGTGGAAGGTGTGAGTTCTGTGTGGAGATTCTGGAAGCGCAGCTGCCTGCATGCCCGCTGGGCCCACGATGGCCTTGCCCTCACCAGATTGTGGGTGCCTGGGTCCCCGCACGTTGTTTTCAGAACTGCAGGGCCTGCAAAACCAAACCAGGCAAGCGGTTAGAAGTCCGCTCCCGAGGGGGCCTGCTCCTGGCGCCCGGTTTGTAGCTGCGTCTGTCTCAGAGAGGTGCAGCGCTGGCAAGGGCGTGGGGACGCTCTCCCAGCGGTTCCCTTAGTGGGGGCACACGTCCACCGCAGCCTGCTGCCTTCACCTCCCCAAGTCTTCCTGGGCTGTTAGGTTCAAAGATTCCAGACTTCCAAGGAAGCTCTGGGCTTGGTGCAGGGTGCCCTTGTGTACCAGGTGGTGCTATGGGGTTGGGGTGGTCACTGCAGTTGGGGGTCGGGTCCTTGTCTGGCTTGGGGGCATCAGGGAAGGGTCTGAGAGGTGAGGGGAGATTTCCAGGGAAGAGGGTGTGAGGTCGAGTGACCGAGGGCCCCCACTGGGGAAGGACGGAGTGCCCACCGGCCTTGCAGGAGGGGTTTCAGCTTTGGGTGTGGTGATGCTGGGGGACAAAGTCTCGGTTTTTAGGGCGGCATTTTCACTTTGTCTTTTCTTGCTGTGGGTCCAGGCTCACCCCCTCTCCGCCCATCTCCTGGCCCCTTGGAGCTTATGCTTTAAGAGGCCACAAGGACTGTGGTGCCAGTTCAAAGGGGAGGGCTGCCCCTCACTTTAGCATCCACCCACTTCCACTCTTTGGGGGGCCAGTGAAGGAAGGGGGCATAGTGAGAGGGGTGCCCCCAGGCCCTCCCTCCACTCTCTGGGGGAAGACAGTGAAGGAAGGGGTCATAGTGGGAGGGGTGCCCCCAGACCCGCCCTCCACTCTCTGGGGGATGGCAGAGAAGGAAGGGGGCTGGGTGGGAGGGGCGCCCCCGGCCCTCCCCACTGTGCCGTCTGTGCCACTGCAGTTGGGACTGCCAGTGACTGGCATTCTCTTTGTTACTTTCAGCCTGGCTGTTTCAGAACTCATTAGGCTTGGCATTTATTTATAAAGGCTGGCATGGCCCGAGCCGAGCGGAGAGCAGGAATTGATTTACGAGGATGGCGGTGGATCTAGGAAATGTCAGCCTTCCCTCCAGAGTCTATAAATCAGTTTGGATTCTGGCGAGGCCTTCTCCCATCCCCTAAATCAGCTGCCAGGGGTCTCCCCAACTTTGTGGAGCTTAAATTTAGGCAGCCAAGGAGCTAGTCTCTTGGGTTTGCTGAACCAGCTGGGTTAAAGAGCCTTCTCCCCATCCTGTCTCCAGGCCACCAAGCTCAGCTGTGGCGTACCTATGAGGTTCCTTCTGTCTTCTGTATGAGGGACAAGTGCCCAGCCAGGATCGGCCTGGGCTCGAACCGTGATGGGATGGAGTGACTGGCATCCGGGAGCTGCCTGGGGGAGCAGTGGCCTTCCTCTGGTGTGGCCTGTGGGCTCTGAGCTGGCCTGGTGCGCTGGTTGGCCTGGGCAGGGCAGAGCTTGCTGGGTTCAATGTTCTGTAGGGAGCGAGGATGCATTTGAGGTGCTGGGGCCCGTGTGTCCGTGTGCCCAGCGTGGGCTGGCACCGGCAGCCATCTCCGTGTCGTCACTGCTCTTGGCAACATGTTTGGGGCCTTGGCTGAAGGAGGTATGGACAAGGGAGTGTGGATACCGGAGAGCCACACCAGGTTCTTGCCCCTCCCCTTGCCACCGGCCAGCCAGACTGAGGCAGGCCTGAGGGGGCCGAGCAGCACAGTGGCCATCACTCACGGAGGGGCTCACTTGGCCCAGTGGTAGGCCAGGGGTCCCTGCTCCTGCAGGTCTCTATGTCTGTCTGTTGTGAAGGGATGGGACGAGGCGAGGGTCCCCAAAGTGTCCCAGCTGCAGTGACTTGAATAGGCTCCCAGTGTAGAGCCACGGGGCTCCGCATGTCAGAAGAGAGGGCCGCCACCCTTCTGACACCACCTACACCTACACCAACACCACCACGCCCAGCTAATTTTTGTATTTTTTTTTTGTAGAGTTGGAGTTTCACCATGTTATCCAGGCTGGTCTTGAACTACTGGGCTTAAGTGATCCTCCTGTCTTAGCCTTCCAAAGTGCTGGGATTACAGGTGTGTGAGTCACCTCGCCCAGCTACCAGAGCCTCATCCGCGCTGTAGCCCCACTGACCCACTACAGATGTGGCTACCCCCCAGGGCTGGTCTTCAGGCCCCATTGTCCATCAGCTCCCCAGACGTCACGGGGCCCTGAGGGTCTTCCAGGTCACCTCTGTGCTGCTTCAGTCTCCAGGCTGGCAGGAACGGCCATGGCAGGCGGCAGGGCCCAGGCCGCTGGACCTGGGGAGAAGGGATGGGCATGTTGGGCTCAGGATGACATCATGTCCTTGGTAGGCCCCTCCCTGACTCAGAGCTGCTGTTCTTCTTCTTTTTTTTTGAGACGGAGTCTCGCTGTGTCACCCAGGCTGGAGTGCAGTGGCGCAACCTTGGCTCACTGCAAGCTCCGCCTCCCAGGTTCAGGCCATTCTCCTGCCTCAGCCTCCCGAGTAACTGGGACTACAGGCGCCCGCCACCATGCCCAGCTAATTTTTTGTATTTTTTTTTTTAGTAGAGATGGGGTTTCACTGTGTTGGCCAGGCTGGTCTCGAACTCCTGACCTCAGGTCATCCACCCGCCTTGGCCCTCTGAAGTGCTGGGATTACAGGCGTGAGCCATCGCGTCCGGCCAAGCCACTGCTCTTGCTGTGGTGCTGTGAAGTGTGGGCCAGGGCTTGGTGAGTGACTTTGCACAGGGCAGCTGCTCAGAGCCCCCGCCCTTGGAGAAGCCTCCATGTGTGGTGCTGCCCGTGGCACTGCCCAAGCCACAAGATGCACCCTCTCCCTTCACTGGTGCCCTGAGTGCTTCCTACATCCCTTTCCTGCCAGGGCCCCAAGTCTGACTGCCCAGTGCAGCAGTGCTGGTGCTATGGCCCTAGATGCTGAACAAGGGCCAAAAACACCATCATTTACTCAGGTGAAAGAGTATTTTGTGCTTAGAGGCCCAGAGAGGGCTTCTCTCCACACCCCGATAATCTGGGGCCTTCTTGGGGAGGTGAGCTTCATGGGGTCCTGAGCACTGACTCAGCAGCTTGGACCGTAAGGGGTGCATTGAGAAGCTTGTGGGGAGGACGGAGCCCTGGCTGCACACCTGGCACCTGACAGCCCCATGGCCGGTTGCCGTGGCCTGGGAGGAGCGGGCATGTCGTCCGACTTCACCGGAAGAGGGTGTGCTGCATGCCTGTACTCCTGCATGCCTGTACCCATGTGCCTGGTACCCACATTTGGGCTGGGCTGGGCGCGTGCTTTGTTGCAGGGGCTGCTTTACTGCAAGTGCATTTGCCATCGTGAGCCTGGGCCCTCATCGAATTCCACGTGGTCGTCTGGGAGCGATTGCAGGTGCTTCCTGGTTTGAATTTCACAGGACCCTCGAGGACAGGAACTCAGAAAATGAGGCATTGATCGTCGCTTTTATTGGTATATTAGATGCATTGAGGTTTTGAAAGGGAGGACTTGGGATTCTTCTCTGCCTTTTTAATGTCTTAGAGCGTCTAGAAAAAGCATTTGCTCTGCAGTTCTCTAGAGGGGTCTTCCAGAAGAACAAAGCTGCGTGTGGCAGAGTGGTTCCCTTTAGAATGTGAGCTCTCCGGGAGAGCCTGGCGCTTGGGCTGGGGCCGGCCCACCAGGGCACGGGCTGGAGCCCCATTCGCTCATTTGTGGTTTGGGACACAGAATATGCCGGATAGGAAGCAGCTCAAAATACAAGCTGATTCCACCCCTTTCCCAGTAAGAGGATTTTAAGTTTCTTGCTCAACGTGGTTTTATAAGCTTTTAGGAATAGATGAAGTAGTTAAACATTTACTTAAATATTTGATTTGCTCATTTGTTTAGATTTTTAAAAACATAAAAATAACACGTTCTTGTAGAGTTGCCCTTTTTTACTTATGGTGTGTGAAATGGGTTTCTTCAAACTCTTCCCCTGGCTTTCAGGCTCAGGGTCTCTGCCTCCCCAAGCCCTATCCAGGTCTCGGTGTGGACCTGACGAAGTGGATTTGTGTGCCCTCCAGGGACCCCTTTTCCCTCGCCAGCATCCCCCTGTTGAGAGTTTTCCCTGACGCAGTTTTTCAGTGATGCCCATGCTTGTGAGATCAGAGCCCTGGAAGCGGGGGTAGACCTTTGGTAAATTTCCTTTTTTTTTTTTTTTTTTTTTGAGACGGAGTCTCGCTCTGTCACCCAGGCTGGAGTGCAGTGGCCGGATCTCAGCTCACTGCAAGCTCCGCCTCCCGGGTTCATGCCATTCTCCTGCCTCAGCCTCCCAAGTAGCTGGGACTACAGGCGCCCGCCACCTCGCCCGGCTAAGTTTTTGTATTTTTAGTAGAGACGGGGTTTCACTGTGTTACCCAGGATGGTCTCGATCTCCTGACCTCGTGATCTGCCCGTCTCGGCCTCCCAAAGTGCTGGGATTACAGGCTTGAGCCACCGCGCCCCGCCTCCTTTTTTTTTTTTGAGACGGAGTCTCGCGCTGTCGCCCAGGCTGGAGTGCAGTGGCCGGATCTCAGCTCACTGCAAGCTCCGCCTCCTGGGTTCCCGCCATTCTCCTGCCTCCGCCTCCCAAGTAGCTGGGACTACAGGCGCCCGCCACCTCGCCCGGCTAGTTTTTTGTATTTTTTAGTAGAGACGGGGTTTCACCGGGTTAGCCAGGATGGTCTCGATCTCCTGACCTCGTGATCCACCCGTCTCGGCCTCCCAAAGTGCTGGGATTACAGGCTTGAGCCACCGCACCCAGCCTGCTAAATTTCTTTATGGTTCAAAACCAAATGAGCCACCAGACCCGAGGCTGGCTGAGGCTGTGTCTGACTTTGTGTCCTGAGAACCCCAGACAGGACTTATATGCAACCCCCACCCCCATATTTTCTAAGTGATACAAAACCTCTCCCTTTGAGCCCGATGTGGGGCTCCAGGGGACGGGGCAGACCTGGCACACCCTCACAGAGGGAATCCTGGTGCAGGTGGGCATGGGACCCTGAGCCGGGAGCACCGCCCAGCGTGGGGTAGAGGAAGGGGCCTGAGGGACAGTGCGGCAGGGAGGGAGGGAGCCCAGTGAAACAACCGAAATATACTGGAACCGAAATGAGGCTGCAAGTCCGAGATCAGGGTGGCGGCGGGACTGGTGCCTTCTGGGGCACAGGGAGACTGTGACCTGGGGCACTCTCCTTGACTTGCAGACGGCGTCTTCTCTTTTTGTATTCTCGTCATCTTTCCTCTGTGCCTGTCTCTGTGTCCAAACTACCTCTTTTTTTTTGAAATGGGGTTTCTTTTACTCTTGTTGCCCAGGCTGGAGTGCAATGGCATCATCTCGGCTCACTGCAAGCTCTGTCTCCCGGGTTCAAGCAATTCTCTTGCCTCAGCCTCCTCAGTAGCTGGGATTACAGGTGTGCGTCACCACGCCTGGCTGATTTTGTATTTTTACTAGAGATGGGGTTTCACCATGTTGGCCAGGCTGGTCTTGAACTCCTGACCTCAAGTGATCCACCTGTCTTGGCCTCCCAAAGTGCTGGGATTACAGGCGTGAGCCACTGTGCCTGGCAAACTTCCTCTTTTTATAAGGACACTGGTCATATTCTATTAGGGCCCACCCCAGTGACAACATTTTAACTTGATTTCTCTTCGAAGTCTCTGTACAAGTAAAGTTAAATTCTGAGGTCCTGGGGGTTAGCACCCCTCTGTATCTTTTTTGAGGGGACACAGTTCAACCCGAAACACTCCCTTATTTTTCTTTTGAGCAGCTGTGTGTCTTCCCCTGCACCAAATGTGGGAACCTCTCCGCAGCCTGCACCCCAGCACCCCTGGCCTCTGGATATCACGG
The DNA here is from genome assembly GCF_043159975.1 of Macaca nemestrina. Taxonomy (NCBI): domain Eukaryota; kingdom Metazoa; phylum Chordata; class Mammalia; order Primates; family Cercopithecidae; genus Macaca; species Macaca nemestrina. The sequence continues at coordinate 115,000,600 of NC_092138.1, read as the reverse complement.
AGGGAGGTGGTTTGTGGGTGAACAGTTTCTCTGCTGGAGCTCTGGGAAAACAGAAACATCTCAGTGTGGGACATCTCCCTGCTTCCAGTACTGACGCATTTTAGGCTCCTGAAACCTGGGGATGTGGTAGCCCCGGGGCCACAGCTGTGTCTGCATGGAGGAGGTTTGGTCAAATTCAGAGGGCTCTGTCTTTGCGGGACCGGGTGTCCTGTGTCCTGCAGCAGAGGCTCCTGACGTGTCCCAGGCCCCGTGCGTGTTGTGTGGATTGTCCTTCGTGGTCCTCACCCGTCCAAAGCAGGTGCCCGTTTCTATCCCGGTGTGTAGACAACGAAGTTGGGAATCAGGGAGGCCAATGGCAGGGGGAGCTGATGGGCCTGGCCTTAAATTGGGTCTCCCTGGGTCCAAGTCTGTGATCTCCATGGTTCTGATGAAATTGTGTCACTTTTGGCCCAGAGAGGTGGGGATGGGAGGTTCCGGTCTGACTTGCAGGACACACGGGCTTCGAGCATCCACAGAGTCTCCTGACACGCAGACCGCTAAGGCGGGCAGAGATATGTGGTAGCGGGAGGTGCACGGTAGGGACGTCAGCCCATCTCCTTTGGCCTCGGGGGCGCAGCTGTCCTCCCCACCCCAAGTCCCCTTCGATGGTGGCGGCACATTGCCACCGACCCCATCAGCCTGTCTCCTGGGAAAAGGTAGACTCTGGCAGTGGGCGCTGGGGTTCCCGAGTCAGGGACAGCGGGGCTCTCTGTGCTCTCGGGAGGGCCTGGTGTCAGAACAGTGGGGAAATAAATACCCCAGGAGGGCTGGGCCCAGCCCAGTGCCTACAGACCTAGGCAGAGTCACCAGGCCAGGCTGGCAGGAGCCCCTCAGGGCAGCTCTGGGCCTTTGCTGGAGGGTGGGAGAGGTCCCTGCAGCTCAGGGCCGGCCTCCCTTTGTGGGCTCTCTGGCGAGGTAGTTGGACTTTTTTATGTGGCGCCCACGGAAGCTTCATGAGGCCAGGCCCGAGCTGGTGCCATGGCTGTCCTGACAGGCTCCCCTGGTCAGAGCCATCACAGGCCATCCTGGATCCGGGGAGGACACAGACCCTGCCTCTTGACCGGGGGCGTCTCAGAGAGTGTGCAGCCATCTTTACTCTGCATCAGGGTCCCTGTCACAGACAGGGAATCACCATGCCTCCTCTGAGGCCGGGGAGGAGACGAGCTGAGGAGACCCATGGGGACTGGGTAGCCAGCCTGTCGAGTGGCACATGCCTAATAAACAGTCACCACTGTGACCATGGGGCCCCTGGAGTGGTGCTTTTACATGAAATGTTCCTAAAACTGGGCCGTGGTTTTAAATATCAGTTGAGAGTGTTGGGGGGTAAGGCTCTTGGCCCCTTCAAAGGTTCACTGAAAAATCCCACAGGAGGGGCTGGGCACGGTGGTTCATGCTTATAATGCCAGCACTTTGGGAGGCCGAGGAGGGCAGATCACCTGAGGTCAGGAGTTGGAGACCAGCCTGGCCAAAATGGTGAAACCCCGTCTCTACTAAAAATACAAAAATTAGCCGGACGTGATGACACGTACCTGTAGTCCCAGCTCCTCTGGGGAGGCTGAGACAGGAGAATTGCATGAACCTGGGAGGCGGAGGTTGCAGTGAGTTGAGATCCTGCCACTGCACTCCAGCCTGGGCGATGGAGCAAGACCCTGTCTCAGAAATAAATAAATAAATAAATAAGTAAATAAATAAAAGCAGACAGGAGGTGGATTGATTCATTGGAGAAAAGGCAAGAAGGTTGAACATTTATACAGGGGAACCTTCTAAATAAAGTCCCAAAGATAGGGGAAATTGCTCATTTTTGTGCGTAGGTTCCACAAAGCATGGGCAGGCAGACGAGCCTGGATTCTACCTGGCTTCTCTGAGCCGCGCTCCTTCTTTCTGAGTGTGGGGCAGGATCCTCTCTGGAATGGCGGGTCTTACGATCTACAGTTAAACAAGGTAGGTCAGGGAATTTCTTTACGGCCAGTTTTTACACAGATAGGGCGGAGGGACAGTTAGAGTGTTATTTTTAGGTTTGATGGCTGGCTTTAGGGGAAAGGGGTTCTGGTTTCTAAGACCTACTTGAGGGAAGAGGCATTCTGGTTTCTGTGGCCGGCTCTGGGGGAGAATGGAACTAGTGACAGGAGGCCCTTCATGTTGGGGCGTTTTCGGAGCCCCAATATTACCATGGGGCCTCAGCAGTGGCTTTTTTCATGAAATGTTCCTCAAATTGACCCATGGTTTTTCTTTTTTCTTTTCTTTTCTTTTCTTTTTCCTTCCCCTCCTCTCCCCTCCCCTCCCTTCCCCTCCCCTCCCCTCCCCTCCCCTCCCCTCCCCTCCCTTCCCCTCCCCTCCCCTCCCCTCCCCTCCCCTCCCCTCCTCTCCCCTCCCCTCCTCTCCCCCTCCTCCCCTCCCCTCCCCTCCCTCCCCTCCCTCCCTCCCTCCTTCCCTTCTTTTTTTTGTTGAGACAGGGTCTTACTCTGTCACCCAGGCTGGAGTACAGTGGTGTTATCATGGCCCACTGCTGCCTCCATCTCTGGGTTCCAGTGATCCTCCTGCCTTAGCCTCCCGAGTAGCTGAGACCACAGGCATGTGCCACTATGCCCAGCTAATTTTTAAATTTTTGGTAGAGGCCAGGCATGGTGGCTCACGCCTGTAATCGCAGCATTTTGGGAGGCCGAGGTGGGCGGATCACCTGAGGTCAGGAGTTTGAGACCAGCCTAGTCAACATGGTGAAATGCCGTCTCTACTAAAAATACAAACATTAGCTGGGTGTGGTGGTGGGCGCCTATAATCCCAGCTACTTGCTACTTGGGAGGCTGAGGCATGAGAATCGCTTGAATCCAGGAGGCGGAGGTTGCGGTGAGCTGTGATCGTGCTACCGCACTCCAGCCTGGGCAACAGCGAGACTCCATCTCACAAATAAATAAAATACATTAAATTTTTGGTAGAGATGGGGTCTCACTATGTTGCCCAGACTGGTCTCAAACTCCTGGGCTCGAGTGATCCACCCACTTTGGCCTCTCAAAGTGCTGGGATTACAGGCGTGAACCACTGTACCCGGCCTGAGGAGTCCCAACTGCCCATGGGTCTCCTTAGGTCATCTCCTCCTGGGCCTTGGAGGAGACACTGTTATTCCCCGTTTGTCATGAGGACCCTGAGGCAGACTGAAAATACCCGCGCACTCTCTGTGATTCCTCCCATCCAGAGGCAGGGTCCGTGTCCTCCCCGCATCTGAGACGACCTGTGGTGGCTCTGACCAGGGGAACCTGTCGGGAGAGCCACGGCACCAGCTCGGGCCTGGCTTCATGAGGCCTAGTAGCTTCCCTGGGCACCACATAAAAAGTCCAACTACCTTGCCACTCAACTGATGGTTTTAAATACCAGTTGAGGGAATTAAAAATGATCTTTTAATTTATTTTTTATTTTTTTGAGGCAGAGTCTCGCTCTGTTGTCTAGGCTGGAGTACAGTGGCACGATCTTGGCTCACTGCAACCTCTGCCTTCCGGGTTCAAGTAATTCTCCTGCCTCAGGCTCCTGAGTAGCTGGGATTACAGGCGCCTGCCACCAAGCCCGGCTCATTTGTGTGTGTGTGTGTGTGTGTGTGTGTGTGTGTGTGTATATATATATATATATATTTTTTTTTTTTTTTTTTTAGTAGAGAGAAGGTTTGCTATATTGGCCAGGCTGGTCTTGAACTCCTGATGTCAGGTGATCCACCCGCCTCAGCCTCCCAAAGTGCTGGGATTATGGGGGTGAACCACCACTCCCGCCCTAAAAAGGCTCTTTCTGTTGAGGGTCTGGCATTATGGAGAGAACGCTGGACTCAGCCTTGGAGCCCCTCTGGCCACCCTGCCGGCTCCTGGGTGACACTAGGTCAGTCTGTCTGCCTGGCCTCAGTTTCCTTCTCTGTGAGAAGGACGTGGGGCAGGCCCATCTCCCTGGTCCCTCCCAGCCTCAGGGTACCCGGATGCAGTACGTTGGAAGAATTTGGGATTTTCAAAGGGGGGAAGTGATCGTGGACTTCCCTGGTAGGAGCCTGTGCGTGGTCTGGCTGGGCAGAGTGTCCCTAAGCCCTGTGAGGCTGCTGCCAACCCCCAGCAAGCCCACTGGCTATCTGTGCCTTCCTGGGGTTTCTACAGGTGGTGGGTGCTGGACACTTCTGAAGAGGAGTTTTACTTGGCAGAGGCTGCCGCCTCCCTGGCAGGGAGACGTTTTAGAGGCCTGGGATCAGGTTGTTTTTTGTTCACTCCATTAATAGCAGTGACCTTTTTGCCTCCAGCGTTAATTAAATACAGACATTTCAGGCATCTGCATGGTCATGGTCTGGCATTATCTTGACCTTAGGCGACTTTGAAATTCCATATTTGGCCTTCATGCAACGAGGCCTAGAAGAGCAATCAGGGACGATCTGGAAATTGGGAGCTTAGAGCCACACCTTGTGGCCACCCAGAGGTGGGCCCACGTTGCTGCGGAGGTGGGGAGAGAGCACAGCTCTCTGGCTTGACCACCGGGGATGAAGCTGGGCTCAGCTCTGGGCTGGGGGAGACAGGAAGGACCTTGCCCTCCTGGGACCCAGTTTTATTCAAGGAGACACAGCCCAGCTACCTGGGTAACAGGTGATGGATGGGAGGCAAGGGTGGAAGATGTCTTGAGGGACGGACGAGACGGTGGGTTACAGAGGGGCAGAGCAGGGCGGCGGAGGTGAGCCCAGATGTCCGGTTCCCCACCTGGGTGTGCCCTGTGCTGGGCTCCTGACCCAGCAAGAGGCTGAGGCTGGCACCCGCCTGGACACCTCTGCCACTTGGGCGGACAGAGGGGGACTTAGTCTCTCGCTGCTGCTCAAAGGAGTGGCTTTCTTCCCGAGTGTCAGCTCATTTTCCTGCATCCTTCAGCGATAACCAGCATGTGCTGATAGGCTCCCGAGTCACTTCCTAGTGCCACGTTCTCACAAGCCCAACATTTGTTTTGGTTGGATTTTGTTGTTGTTGTTGTTGTTGAGACAGAGTCTCGCCCTGTCGCCCAGGCTGGAGTGCAGTGGCGCCATCTCGGCTCACTGCAAGCTGCGCCTCCTGGGTTCACGCCATTCTCCTGCCTCAGCCTCCAGAGTAGCTGGGACTACAGGCGCCCGCCACCACGCCTGGCTAATTTTTTTGTATTTTTAGTAGAGACGGGGTTTCACCGTGTTAGCCAGGATGATCTCGATCTCTTGACCTCGTGATCCACCCATCTCGGCCTTCCAAAGTGCTGGGGTTATAGGCGTGAGCCACCGCACCCGGCCTGGTCAGATTTTTTTTTTTTTAAGTTTCTAAGCAAAAGAAAAGAAAAGAAAATGTCATTTATATTAATATCGACATTTCCTCCTAAACACAATTCTAGACACAGCTGGTAGAAGTTGTGAAATCAAACCAGAGTGGAATTATAGTGTGGCTGTGTGAATAAAGTGGTCACAGATCCAGTTAAATGAGCAACTACTCTCTGAGAGTGACCTTAACACCAGTTTGAAAGTTTCGCCTAGTGGAGCCGATGATGAGGGTTGCCTAGACCTAACACCGCGAGAGTGGCTGTCATCCCTACGTTTACACCTGCTCTCACGTTTATAAAGATTTTATTCTTTTTTATTTTTATTATTTTATTTTATTTTATTTTATTTTATTTTATTTTATTTTTTTGAGACGGAGTCTCTCTGTGTCTCCTGGGCTGGAGTGCAGTGGCCGGATCTCAGCTCACTGCAAGCTCCGCCTCCTGGGTTTACACCATTCTCCTGCCTCAGCCTCCCGAGTAGCTGGGACTACAGGTGCCCGCCACCTCGCCTGGCTAGTTTTTTTTTTTTTTTTTGTATTTTTTAGTAGAGACAGGGTTTCACCGTGTTAGCCAGGATGGTCTTGATCTCCTGACCTCGTGATCCGCCTGTCTCGGCCTCCCAAGCCTGCTGGGATTACAGGCTTGAGCCACCGCGCCCGGCCTTATTTATTTATTTTTGAGACCGAGTCTCACTCTGTTGCCCAGGCTGGAGTGCAGTGGTGCGATCTCGGCTCATTTCTATCTCTGCCTCCCGGGTGCAAGCGATTCTCCTGTCTCAGCCTCCCAAGTAGCTGGGATTACAGGTGCCCGCCACCACGCCCATCTAAGTTTTGTACTTTTTTTTTTTTTTTTTTTTTTGAGACAGAGTCTCGCTTAGTCGCCCAGGCTGGAGTGCAATGGCGCGATCTCGGCTCACTGCACGCTCCGCCTCCCGGGTTCACGCCATTCTCCTGCCTCAGCCTCCCGAGTAGCTGGGACTACAGGCGCCCGCCGCCTCGCCCTGCTAATTTTTTGCATTTTTAGTAGAGACGGGGTTTCACCGTGTTAGCCAGGATGGTCTCGATCTCCTGACCTCGTGATCCGCCCGCCTCGGCCTCCCAAAGTGCTGGGATTACAGGCGTGAGCCACCGCGCCCGGCCAAGTTTTGTACTTTTAGTAGAGGCGAGGTTTCACTGTGTTGGCCGGGCTGGTGTGAACTCCTGACCTCAAGTGATCCACATGCCTCACGCTCCCAAAGTGCTGGGATTATAGGCGTAAGTCGCCGGGCCCGGCCTACTAACGTTAATAAAGATTTTAGTGTGGCCGCCAATTAAGAAGGCCGAGAACCAGACAACTCTGGCCTTACAAGACAGTTTTTTGCCAATGTGTAGAAAGCTGATCTCGCTCTTTTTAAAGTAGTAGCATCGCTGAGATGCAGTTCACACACGATGGGGTTCACCCGTGTGAAGTGTGCAGTTCAGGGGTTTTCAGTGTATTCACAAGGCCATGTATCCGCCATTAATTTTTAAACATTTTCATTACCCCCCAAAAGAAACCCCGAACCCATTAGCAGTAACTCCTCATCCCCCCAACTTTCCCCAGCTCCTGGCAGCCACTAATTCAAATTTCTGTGGATTTGCCTGGTCTGGAAACTTCCTCTCAATGGAACGTCACAATAGATTGTCCCTGTGCATGGCTGGCACCCCCTGGCACGTTGCAGCAAGAATCAGAGCTTCTCTCCTTTTCACGTCGGAATGATAGTCCATAGCGGCTCCAATGCAATTTCTTCATCCATTCATCTGTTGATGGACATTCGAGTTGTTCATTTAAATGTTTATTTTTTTGCCAAGGTAATTATAGATGCACAAGGCAGAAAGAGTCACGTTACAGACGGGCTTGAAATGAATGGCGACCTCCTGCCTCCGTGACCCCGGCCCCACCAGGCCTCCCCCAGGAGCTGCACCTGCAACTGTATCTTTAATTCTCCTGCGGTCACCTTTGGAGCCCTCAGGGATCTCCACAGAGCCCAGCACTTGATTCCCTGCTTTCAACACCTGTTGATTCTTTACTGTAGGAGATGACCCCCTGTCCCCCTCCCCTGCCCCTTGTGCTGATGTTCATTCTCCTGCGGGCAGCCCTTGGCACTTTGGCTTGGAGCTTAATTCCCTCTTTCTTGCCGCCCTGTCCCACGCCATCTCCTGACGCCCCCACGTGATCTTCAGAACATCGACCCCTGCCCTTCCTCCTGCCTCCCGCGTCAACAGCGGTGACACCGATGGCAAGGGCTCTGTGTTCCGCCTGTGCTGTCTCCCATCCTTTACCCCAGGGTCTAGGGCAGGTGAAGGCTAGCAGAGTGCTCAGCTCTGGACCCTGCCTGGGGTCATGGCAGGCCCTGCTGGGGGACAGGCTGCTGTTTCTCCTCGGGGGCTCCAGGTCTCGGCTTCTTTCCCTGGGGGTCCAGGGTGGGTGCCAGGATCCAGAGCCTCCGGGGGTGCCGTGTGTTCTGAGGAGAGGCCCACGGCCTTCCTTAGATGCCTGGAGGGGTTTGTGGTCCCCTTGGGGTTAAGGATCTGCCTGAGACAGTGGGGAGAGTGCTGGCCCCTCCTCCTCCTGGGAGCCTGTGAACCCTGCTGGGCCCTCAGGCCTCCCTGGACAGAGGGCAACTGTGGCAAAATTTCCCAACAGCTGCCTTGTGCAGGGTCACCGGGGGGTTCTGGAGGTTTCTAGGGGCCTCTCCTTTGGGCTCAGAGGGCTTAAAGGCAGTTTCTGCCTTTGCTGGGCCCTGCGGTCCCTGTGGCCCCTGTGGCCCCTATGGCCACGGCGTTCCTGTTGGTTTCGTGGATGGATGTGCCCAGCCGCCTCGCCTGTCGCCGGCCTTTGTTGAAGGAGCTTAGGTCTCCTTGGGTCAGTTGCACCAGGTCTGGGCCTTGCCGCAGCCGGTATTGATGGCTGGCACCATGCCTGGCCAGGCTGGGCCCCGGTTCCTCCATCCTTGGGAAAGGGTGAGACCCTGTGTGTCCACGGTCCCTGGAGCCCTCACAATGCACTTCAGAGCGGGCGTGGTGGTGGCAGTGGGTACTGTGGGCGATCCAGCAAGGTGGCCTCTGGGACCTCACCCACCCAGCTTCCCTGAATTCTGACCGGCAGTGGAGGCGGAGGGTCGGGAATGGATTCTCAGCCGTGGGCTGTGGGGTGGATGTCGTGCTGCTTGGCAGGGTGGCCTTGGGCCTGTTACTCTCTTCTTTCTCTGCGAGCCTCAGTTTCTGCAGATGTAAGGTGGAGATTACAACAGAACTTTCCAGAGGGCTATGAGGGTCCGTGAGGTCCTGTAAAGCATTCAGCTGTGTGTGCGGTACGTGTGGGCACCTGACCCTCGTGGCTGTCGTGTGGGTCAGGTGCGGTGGGTTTCAGGGGCAGTGGTTGGACTCTGGCTTCTCTGCCACTTGCAGCAACGCTGGGCCTCGGTCACCGCAGCTGTGGGTGGAATCACTGTCCCGCCACCCTCCGAGGATCACCGTGCAGTGAAAGCTACCGCGTGGCGACGGAGGAAGGCTTGGGCTCCTCCTGTCCTTGGCTGGGCTGGGCGCTCGCCCCTGTTCTGCAGGCGCCGTTGACTTTCTGCGAACCCCGTTTCTTGAAGGTGACCTTTGGAGCTGGCCGGAGTGGGTGTCGGCCCTCTTGGCTCCTTTGTCTAGATTTTGCTTTTATGAAGGCCGGGGAGGGAGGGCTCGCCGCTGGTAGGAGGACGTGCGGGGCAGGTCCTTTGCCGCCTGAGGACCCCAGAGTTGTCACTAGGGCCTTCTCCTCCATGCTGCCCCCACTGTGGGACCGAAGACCAGCTGGGGCCCAGCTGCTGTTGCCTCTGCCCCTGCCACCCGAGCCTCCTACCTTCTTTCCTCCCTTCCTTTCTCCTTCTTCCCTTCCTCTTCAGCCCTCTCCACCCTCCACCCTGCAGCTGTGGGGCCTTTGTGTGACCCCTCCACAACCTGAAGGGACATGGCTGTCAGGCTCCCACCTTTAGAGGCCTGTGGATTTGGGAGGGTGGCGAGAGGAGTCTGTGGGGGAGGTGGGACTCAGGCTGTCTGGTAAGTGCCCACGTCGGACTCAGAGCCTTAGGTCTTGGACTGTGCTGTCCTCTGACAGAATGGGCAGCTGAGTTCGCCTTACTGTGTGCCCAAGGGCCAGGGCCCTTCACTGCTCAGCAAAACCTGTGCCTCATGACCAGGAAGGAGGTGTTCCTGGGCTCACTTTGAAGTCTTTTTGTGAGACATCATGCTGATGATAATTCTGGGGGTGGGCTTGGGCAAGCTCCATGGATAGAAGCTGCTTGGCTCTTTCTGTTCCCCTTATAAGAACCTGGAATGCTTTTTATTGTCCAGGCTGGGCCAGGTCCACTTTTCTTATCTACAGTGGCGTCTGAGCTGAAGCCTGGCTCAGATTCGCCCCTCCTCTTGCATCTCTGGCCTGTGAATCTTCTCCCTCCAGCCCTGCAGCTCAGCCTGCCCTGCCCTCCCGGGGTCCTTGTGCCCCCATGTCCCTTGTTGGAGCCTAAGGACAGTTGTCCCTGCTGGACTCTATGCACGATTCAGGCACAGACACCCACGAGGGATGGCCAGGCAGGTTAGGTGCTCGGCTGCCCTTTGGCCAAGCCCTGCGTGGGGCCCAGGGATCAATGCAGATTGATTTTTGCTGACCCCTGGGATGAACTTGGCCAGGTGGCTTAATTCCATCTCCTCCCCAGTGTGCTTATAGACAGAGGTGTATGCACCAGTAAGGGTGCTCTAACCAGTGTCGAGTGTTGGCTTTCACTCCCCACCTCCTCAACCACCACATTTCCAAAATAAACAGAGGCCTGTTTGTGTTCAAAGGACGCTCCTGGCTCACAAAGCCCTGCAGCCCCGCGGAGGCACCAGGAGGCCTCACTTCCAAGCAGCACAGCCCCATGGAGCCAACCCGGGCCACCTGTTCCCCCTGGCACCTGAGCAGCCCCCTGCTGATCCCCACCCCTCCCCTGCATCTCCCTTTATCCCCCTCTACCCCTCCCCTGCATCTCCCTTTATCCCCCTCTACCCCTCCCCTGCATCTCCCTTTATCCCCCTCTACCCCTTCCCTGCATCTCCCTTTAATCCCCCTCTACCCCTCCCCTGCATCTCCCCTTTATCCCCCTCTACCCCTCCCCTGCATCTCCCCTTTATCCCCCTCTACCCCTCCCCTGCATCTCCCCTTTATCCCCCTCTACCCCTCCCCGGCACCACTGGCCTCTGTTCCCTCATCCCCCACCCTGCCCTTGGGTCCCCTCCACCCCCTACCCTATACTCCCATCCCTCTCCTTCCCCCTCTTCCCCACCCCACCTCTTTCATCCCTTTCCTCTCCCCACAGCCCCTGGCATCCCGTCCTTTGTCCCTCTCCTTCATCCTCCCCATCTCCCTTTCCTCTCTCCCTCTGTCTCCATCTCTCCCCCGACTGCCTTGGTCTACTCACCCACTTCCTCTACCCCTCTCCTCCATTCTCACTCCATGCCCTCTATCCCCACCTCTCCCAACCCCATCCCATGCCTCCCCCTCCATCCCTCCCCTCCATCCCCTTCCATCCCTCTCCCTTCATCCCCCTCCATCCCTGCCCTCTATCCCTCTCCCTCCCTCCCCTCCATCCCTCCCCTCCATCCCTCCCCTCCATCCCTCCCCTCCATCCCCTTCCATCCCTCCCCCTTCATCCCCCTCCATCCCTCCCCCTCGATCCCCCTCCATTCCTCCCCTCCATTCCTCTCCCTCCCTCCCCTCCGTCCCCTCCCTCCCTCCCCTGCATCCCTTCCCTCCATGCCTCTCCTTCCATCCCTCTCCATCCCTCCGCCTCCATGCCTCTCCTCCATGCCTCCCCTCCATCCCTCCTCTTCATCCCTCCCCCTCCATCCTCCCTCCATCCCTCCCTTTCATCCCTCCCCTTCATCCCTCCCCCTCCATCCCTCCCCTTCTATTCCTCCCCTCTCTCTCTCCCCCTCTATCCCCCCATCCCTCACCCTCCATCCCTTCCCTTCATCCCTCCCAACCATCCTCCCCCCATCCTCCCCCCAATCCCTCCTGCTGGGAGTTGGTGGGGGAGGGAGGGAGGAGAAGCTGGAGCTGGAGACTGTGTTCCCAAGGGTGGCATGAGTGCCGGGCCCTGTTAGCCCCCTGCATCCTTGTCCCCCGTGCCTCTGCTTACTGAGCACCTTGAGGAGGGTTCCGGTGCTTCCTTGCAAGAGCTTTGGAGAGAAAATCCTCTTTGCCTTTTTTACTTTTTTCACTCCTCTACCTTATTTCATTTAACTTCCTCATTTCAGACCAGAAAATGCCCAGATAGATATTAGAAGACCTTAAAGTATTTTTGTTCATCAGGTGTGAAAGGTGCAGGTCCTTGCCAGTTTGCAGGGATGGGTGGCTGGCAGTGAGGTAGCAAGAGAGATGCTCCTCCATAGTGCCCACCTCCCAGGCAGTGCCATCGTCCCCACAAGCAGCTCAGGCATGCTGAATATCTCACTCTGCCGTCACCAGCGTGCGGCTTCCACCTCGTGCTTCAAGGTAGCTGCTGAGCTCCTGCCATCTCGTCCACGTTCCATGCAGCAGGAAAGAAGCAGGGGAGGCGGCTGTTTCCTTCTAAGTGCATGACCCTTCCTCACCTCCCCTTCCTTTCTTACAGTGTCCAGAACGTGGTTCTGGGGCCATTCCTTTCTGCAAGGGAGGGTGGGGAGCGCTGTCTTTAGCAGGCAGCCCTGAGCCATCAAGCATCCACCTCTCGTGGAAGAAGGGGAGAAGGACTCTAGGGGGTGGTGGGGGGCAGTAGTCTTTGCCCCAGCTGGGGAGAGCCGTGGCCCCTTCACCCTTGGCACTTTTCCCATTTCTGCCCTCCCAAGTGGTTTCTTGCTGTACCTCTCGGAAAGAAGAAATGTAGTCAGGGGCTGGGAGTCTGCAGTCCGTGCTCACTCCTGGGCTTACGGCCATGATTCCTCCTGGATTCCCCACGGCCTGCGTGAGGCGCGCCGTCAGCCCCTCTGTGACAGGCACAAGGCTCCGTGTGGTCACGGTGGAGCTGAGTTCTGGCTCCTCAGAAGAAACCACTGCACAGACTCCCGGCCTGGGCTCCCTGGTTCCACCCCCTGGAGTGTCAGCTGTGTGGAGGGCTCTGTGCCCTGCGGACATGCCAGGCTGGCGTGATACATGCCGCCCGTGCCCTGGCTGCCACTCCTGCCTGGGGATCTGCCTCAGCCCCTGCGGGTCACCCTCCCACACCCTGGCACCACAGCCTCCCAGATTGTGCCCGAATCCTGTTAGTTTCTAGCTAATTTTCCCAGCCAGGATGACGGGTCCTTCCACTGCAGGGACAGTAATTTGTGGGGTCATCCCAGGAGTGGCCCTGCGGGGTCATGTATTATTCATGGGAAACACTAGTATTCCAGCCTGGAGTTCTTTCTTCGTGGAAGCCGTGGAGTCGTCAGCCTTGTATCGATATTAACAGTTGAAACATGAGTAAAACACCGTCACGTCGGGAAAGTCTGATTAGGTTTAACAGGGGACAGAGAAGAAAGAAATTTTTTTTTTTTTTTTTTTTTTGTAAATGAAATGTCTAACGAACAAACAGCTGAGCCTCGTTGGGTGCCCTGGGGAGTTTCGTCGGATTTCATGACGCACTCGGTCGCCGCAGAAGCAGGTGCCGATGGGCCGGCTAGCTTGATGCGTTTGTGCGGTTGCAGTGTGGGACTGGGGTGGTCCTGGCTGTGGGGCTGTGGGCTGCCCGCACCTGTCCCAAGGAAAGCTGTGTGCTCCCCCAGGCCCTGGACCCAGTGCCTTTCCCTCCCAAGCATCCCTCAGTCTTTCCAGTGGTGTCAGGGTGGCCCTGGGGAGAGAAGGGAACCAAGGGCCACAGATCACCGTGCCCGTAGCCACCTTCACCCACCCCCTTGACTCCTAGGCTCTTAGGAGGTGTCAGGCCAGTCTAGAAAGCCGGCAGCTAGCACCCAGAGTGGGCATGCTGTCTCCCACACAGGCACAGGCACGTTCTAGGCTCGTGCCCCTGAGCCCCACTCTTCAGCACTCCCTGTAAGAGAAACTCTGTGATGACTCTAATTTCCTGGACGAGGAACCCAGGCCAAGACATGGGAGTGGGGAGGCTTGTCTGGGGTCCCCCGACATCCGACCCCCTAGCCTGTGGTTTGCTGGGCCTCGGTTTCCCACCCGGAGGGCAGAAGAGCAGGTGTCACTGAGACCCCTTTCAGCGCAGCTCCAGATCCCTGCTGGGCCTGCTTCAGGCCGCCCTGATCTCAGCGAAGAGCTCCTCAGAGGTGAGGCTTCCCTGGGACGTGGTGTCCCAGCCCCCCCTGGCAGGGGCACTTCATTTCAATGCTGTTCGTGTCGTCTCCTTGTGAATGATGGGCCGTCCGCCAGGGCCCGGCGTCCTGTAATTGGGGTAAGTGTCACTTTTGTTTTCTGCGGTGGGGGAGATGAAATTGTGTGTGCACACAATTAATCTTGCTAATGGCAGCCTCCCTGGATCTGGAAATTAAATGTTAAGTATCTTGAAGCCAGCCGCTGGGATGACGCCCTTTGGAACAGATCAGTCGGCTCAGGCTTGTGATACTAATTGGGGTGGAGTCTGGTGTTTGTCTAGCTCTGACCCTGTTTGGGGGACGTGGGTCTCATCGTGTCCACGGTGAGGCTGAGACTTGGAGGTGTGGAAAATGGAAAAGCCCTTCCCAGAGCTGCGTCCGTCTGTCCGTCTGTCCTTGAGAGTCACGTGGCTCCTGGACACAGTGGTTTCTATGGAAACGGCCCCATGACCCGGGGCCGGTGGTGTAGGGACGGACATGTCTGGGCCCGCCTGGCCCTGTTTGGCCTCGGGTTCGAAAGAACTGGCGGCCCGGAAGGTCCAGGTGTGCGTGGCCCCCACACGCAGTTGCTGCTTTGTTTTGTTTTATTGACTGTGGTAAAACACACAGAACATAATATGTAGCTTCTTAACCATTTTCCAGGGCACAGGTCGGTGGCTCTGAACACAGTCACGTTGCTGTGCAGCCGTCACCACCGTCCATCTCCAAAACTGCTCCATCTGCCCAGGCGGACACTCTGCCCCCGTTCAGCGCTCACCCCGCCTCCCCTGGCCCCTGGCTCCCCACTTGTGTTTGCTGTCTGCAGGAGTCTGCTGGTTCCAGGGGCCTCGTGTAAGGGAGTCCTGCAGGGACCTCCTGTGGGGAATCCCGTGGTATTTGTCCTTTGTGACTGACTTATTTCCCTTTGCACAAGGCCCTCAAGGCTCATCCAAGGGGTGCTCCTGGGCAGGGTCTGCCCCTTCAGCCTGAGCTCAGGCTTGGGAACTGGGGGTTCCCGGTGGGAAGCAGCAAGGAGTGGCTGCCTCCCGTGGACGCTGCGTTGCTCTGTGTGGAGGACGGTCGCTGTGAACGCGCCTCGTCTTTCCTTCGGGGCTGGTGGTGAGGAGGCTGGCCATGCAGGATCCTTACCTTCCCTCTCTCTGCATCCGGAGGCCTGTCCTGGGCAGGTGGGGAGCTGGAAGTCCCCGGGAGAAGTGGAGGCAGCCGGGGCCACAGGAGAGCCCTGGGCCGGTCCAGCTCTGTCACCTCCACCTGCAGTGTGGCCTTGGGCAGTGATTTCCCTCCTCGGGCCATAGTTCCCTCATCTTGCAATGGGGGCTCATCCCACCCACCCCCGGTTCTCCTGGGGATGTAATGGGCACTGAAGATGAGAAGCCCTGAAAATGCAGAAGCAGACCCTGGGTGGGGAGCGTGGGATGGGAGGCAGGGGCAGGGGTGGCTCCTGGCCTCGCCGATCGCGGTGTCTGGCTGGCCATCAGCCCTCTGGTCTGTGTCCTGGCTGCTGTGATCTCATCCCTCAGCCTCTGATGTCCCTGGGGTGCTGGGGTCGGGGAGGGTCTCTGCTGGGGGTAAGTGGAGTCCGTGGTGTCTCCAGGGAGGCGTGTGGGGAATGTGTGTGTGACTGTGGTGATGGCTGCGCAGTATGAGTGCTGTTCGGTGCTGCTGACTTGTGCGGTTTGAAAATGGTTAAGAAGTTACATTTTGTGGGGTGGGGTAGGGGGGTGGGGCGGGATCCACATGGCCCTGGGGCTGCCCTTGCTGTTTTTAGAGTTAGGACAGGATCTTAGGCCCTGTGAATTCCCCGGGGCCAGATGTCCACGCCTCTGAAAATCCAGCTTCTGGGGCATCCCTGGAGTGGCAGGTGGGTGGGCTTGGAGCAGCTGTGTTCAGTCTTGTTTCCCATCCAAGGGGGTCTGGGGGCCTCACTGCCCCTTCCCCCACCCCCATCCTGGGGTAGTTTTATGCTTCAAGGCAATTAGTTTCCATGGCGAGTCAGGAGGTCAGTGGGTGTGAACAGGCCCTTCCTGCTGAGTGGGCCGCAGATGGCCCCTGCCCCACCCTGCCCCAAAGGAAGTGCGACTTCTGCGTGGGGCCTGCTGCCTGGGCCCTCCTCTGAGTTGGGCTGAGCCCCAGGGAACCCCTCTGGGAACCACCAAGGCTGAGGGAGAACAGGAGGGCGGGGGCTGGGGAGGGGGGCTTGGCACCTGCCTTGTCTGGCTTCCCTCCCCTGTGTGATTGGGAAAGTCCTGCCTGAAGGGCAGCCTCAGCCCCTGGGCCTCCCGGGCATCTTGGAAGAGTGGAGTACACCTTTTCCTGCCCACCTGCCCCAGGCCGGGTCGCTGCGCGCCGTGAGCCCGGCAGAGCCCTGGAGTACGGATATGAACACAGGCGTTTGTGCTGGCAGAATTCGCCTGCTCTGCTGGTCACAGAGCTCTGGCCCTCGGTGTGCAGCCACGGGGGTTCTGGATGTGGGTGTTGCCAGCAGAAGAGGAAGGTCTCGGCGGGGTAAATAATGTGTGCAGGTGCCCTGCGGAGCGGGGCCGAGTGGGCTCAGTGCTGTCTCTGGGCCTGTCTTGTTTTCTTGTCTCCAGTAGGAGATTGGGGATTTGCATCCCCCAGACACAGGAGCAAGCACGCGGGCCTCACCGACTCCGACACGGGGCCTGAGCTCAGGTGTGTGGTGGCCTCAAGTCTGGGGCTTCTCCGTGTCTGGGACGAGGTTAGAGATGGACCCTGGCCAGAGCTCAGACTGGTGTCTGACAGACGTGGGTTTGAGTCCTTGGAGCTGGGCAACCTTCAGCAGGTTACGTAGCCTTTCTGAATTATAATGGACCTCCCTGTGGCAGGGTTAGGCACAGGGCAGGCTCTGAGACTCCTCCTTCAGGATGGAGGCTTTGTGACCGCTGCTCAGATGCCTCTAGGCTGAGGCCAGCATCAGACAAGGCCCAGCCCTCATGTGCTGATCTCGCGGAGTTTCTTGCACGTGACGGAGGCTTCCCACCTGCAGGAAGCTTTGGGGTTGCCTGGGACCCTAGGCCCCACATGGGTGCTCCTTCCTGTCTTTCCCTTCCCGCCTGCGTCAGCCCCTTCACCCCTGGTTTCTGAGCTGCATCCCAGCCTC
This sequence comes from Macaca nemestrina, assembly GCF_043159975.1. Classification (NCBI taxonomy): domain Eukaryota; kingdom Metazoa; phylum Chordata; class Mammalia; order Primates; family Cercopithecidae; genus Macaca; species Macaca nemestrina. The sequence goes on along the minus strand of NC_092138.1, from coordinate 114,983,815 downwards.
CCAGGGTGTCTCTGGGCCCGGCTGGGCCTTCCCGCGCCCCCACCTGTCAGTACGGAGATGGGACCAGATCAGTCTCCTCCACGTGCTTCTCTCTCTGGGATTTGTAACAAGTTTAAACTTGGTTGTCTAGCACAGTCCCCTTAATCGTGGGTGTGTAGGTAGCTGAGAACTTTGGTTCTCAGGAACACCTGAGTTTGGTTGTCACCAAATGGGCCTGTGGTTCCTTCCAGCCCAAGGGTAAGTGGGTGAGTGCTTTGTGAAGGCTTTGTGCCGGCACCGTGGTGGGTTTGTGAGGTCAGGGACATGGCATGGAGCGTGTGCCCACCTCCACCTTGGGGCAGCTGAGCATCACCAGGTGAGGCCAGATGCAGAGTCCAGTCGTTTCAGAGCTGTTAGATGGAAATTCGAGGCGGGGGCCCCGCAGAACACCATGCCTTGGGAGGGGTCCACCCTGGGGTCACATCTCACCTGCAGCCTGAGCACGTTGCTTGTGTAAAATCTGAATGACAATTGCACGCTCCTGGCAGTGCACAATTATTAATAAATACGGCACTTGCGGAGTCCACAGCGGCAGGCCGTCGGGAAGTACTGGCCGCCGCTGTGCCCTTGGAGCAAGACTTGTTTTGGAATGAGAGGGCTCTGAGAAACACAAGTCGCTGGGCCGTGCTTGCTCATCGATGGGGCAGGGATGCCTGAGCACACCAACCTTGAACTTGTGGGGAAGAAGCAGAGGCAGACAGTGTGGCTGGGCAGGGCAGGAGCTCCCACTGCAGCTGGACGTGGACCAAGTAGACAGCCGCGGGGGCTGCATGCGTGCCCCTCGCTGGGCCGCCCTTGGTTGAGTGGGCTCAGAGGTTCACAAGAATCAATTGCAGGACACTGTGGAGCAGATGAAGTCACTGGTTCAGAGACGATTCGTGCATTTTGATGAATATTGGCTGTGCTTTCCAGTCTGCTGGAGAGAACCCTCCGGAAGGGCCCAACTTACCTAGGCTCTATCTGTCACTGTGGCTGGCTCAGATGGGGTCGTCCGCCTGGAAGTGGAGCCTGTGGAATTATCTTTGGAGTCTTTGGAATGATCTAGGCTGCGCCTGTCACTGTGGCTGGCTCAGGTGGGGTCATCAGGCTAGAAGTGGGGCTGAGGGTGTGAGTTGTGGACAGTGCTGCGCCCCTCTGGCTGAGTGGGAGGGGATGCTGGTGTGCACCTGCGGTCCGTGATAGCGCTGCCTGCCCAGTGGTCCTTCCTTCCCTGGGTGTGTCTTTCTGCTCCATACCAGCATTCTCAAGGAGCCATCAAGCTTATCCGTGTGTTTTGAGTGAATAAAGCTAATTAAAAGTCTTTGGAGTTAAAACATGTTTAAAGCCAGAGGGTTTTTTGTTTGTTTGTTTTTTTGTTTTTGAGACAGTCTCACTCTGTCGCCCAGGCTGGAGTGCAGTGGCCAGATCTCGGCTCACTGCAAGCTCTGCCTCCCGGGTTTACGCCATTCTCCTGCCTCAGCCTCCCGAGTAGCTGGGACTACAGGCGCCCACCACCTCGCCCGGCTAGTTTTTTGTATTTTTTTTAGTAGAGACGGGGTTTCACCATGTTAGCTAGGATGGTCTTGATCTCCTGACCTTGTGATCAGCCTGTCTCGGCCTCCCAAAGTGCTGGGATTACAGGCTTGAGCCACCGCGCCCGGCCTTTTGCAAACTTCTTATTGAAGCATCTTACGCATATAGAAAAAGGCAGCTGTGCTACGCGGACAGTTTGGTGATGTTCCATAAAGTAACAACCCAGGAACCAGCCTGGGTGGAGAGGCTGGCCTGGGTGGGCCAGCATCTGTTGAGTGCTTACGGGGTTCCCACCACGCCCCCCAGGCTGGCACCCGCCTCCCTCATCAATGGACAAAGTGTGGTGGGAGTTGAGAAGGGCAGCCGGCCCACTGCAGTGTGCACCTAAGTGCCTAAGGAAGCACTGCTTTGATGAGCGCCCTTTGAGTTGTACTTTGGAGAAGACTGGGGTCCAGCTGGGAGGCAGGGCAAGGGCATCCCGGCGGAGGGAGCAGCGCTGGCACCAGCATAGGAACGAGAGGCAGGGCGCGTGGTGGTGGTGGGTAATTAATGATCACGTGTTCATTTGGTGTGCTCCCGTGTTGCTTATCTAGGCGGCTTCATTGCATGTGTGTGCGTGGGGTTTGGTTACCATTTATTCTGGATTCCCTCTCTTTGCTCATGAGTTGCTAGAATCAATTTTTTTTGTTGTAGTTGTTGAGACAGTCTCGCTCTCTTGTCAGGCTGGAATGCAGTGGCGCAATCTCGGCTCACTGCAGCCTCTGCTTCACTGCAATCTCCGCCTCCTGGGTTCAGGCGATTCCCCTGCCTCAGCCTCCCAAGTAGCTGGGACTACAGGTGCGCGCTGCCATGCCCGGCTGATTTTTTTTTTTTTTTTTTTTTTTTTGAGACGGAGTCTCGCTCTGTCACCCAGGCTGGAGTGCAGTGGCGCAATCTCGGCTCACTGCAAGCTCCGCCTCCCGGGTTCACGCCATTCTCTTGCCTCAGCCTCCCGAGTAGCTGAGACTACAGGCGCCCGCCCCTGCGCCCGGCTAATTTTTTCTATTTTTAGTAGAGACGGGGTTTCACCATGGTCTCGATCTCCTGACCTTGTGATCCGCCCACCTCGGCCTCCCAAAGTGCTGGGATTACAGGCGTGAGCCACCACGCCCGGCCGCCCGGCTGATTTTTTGTATTTTAGTAGAGACGGTGTTTCACCATGTTGGTCAGGATGGTCTCGATCTCCTGACCTCATGATCTGCCCACCTCAGCTTCCCAAAGTGCTGGGATTACAGGTGTGAGCCACCACACCTGGCCTACTAGAATCAATTTAAGCAAAGTTGCTAGTCACCTGTGGACCTCAGGTGAGAGTTTTGGGGTGTACTTGAGCCTCACAGTGGCACTGGATCCCGGGGAGGCTTCTCATCTGCTGCTTTGGATAGTGAGCTCCCTGTCACAGGAGGCGTGCAGGAAGCTGCTGGTGGCATTGCACGGGTGACCGGAAGCCTCCCCAGGTCCAGTGCCTGGGGGCTTGCTCCGGCCGAGCCAAAACCTGCCTGCTGCTGGTCCTCCTGCCTGCCGTGGCCGGGGATGACTTGGGAGTCTGCAGGGTGAGTGGTTGTTCTATCCCCTCATTGTTTCAACAAGTTCCGATGAATTTTGAAGTGCCTGAGCTTCTGCAGCAGGTCAGCAGCTGACTCGGCTCTGTTCCTCTCCCCGGTCCCGACTGCCCCCTGTGGCCCCACATTCACCTGGCACACCCCGGCGGGGAGGCTGTCTCAGCGGATGGGTCTCCGCGCCTTCGCTCCTCTGTGGGTCCACCATTTGTGCAGAGAATCGTTGTCAATTACCAGGGCTCTTCGCATGATTAGGGGAATGTAAAATGAGCAAATGATGAAGGGCTCATCTGCTCCAGGAGTGGTGTGTGGGGAAATCCGAGCCTTTTGCAGGCTCAGGGACTTGACTTTCCATGCCAATTAGGAGGGAAGGATCCAGAGAGAGCAGCGGGGGGTGGGGGCACAGGGATGGAGCCTGGGGAGGTTGTTCCCTGGGAAAGCGGGCCATTAGGGGGCCAAGCCTGGTATGGGGTGGGTGTGGGGCTCACATCCCGAACCCGGGGTGCCAGGGCCCTCTGGGGAAGGTGGAACCGCTGTCCCTGCAGTCACAGCACACCATCCCTGACTTCTTGGCATGGCAGAGTCCCTCTTGTCCTCCTGGGCCTCTCAGCTGTCACCCCCCACTCCCCAGGGGTCCTGTCTCAGTGGCTGGCTGCCTCTGCCGCAGGGGTTCAGGGGCCCCGGGAGTCACCTTAGGGCATCTGTATCCCTAAGCCTATCTGCTCTGAAGGGCTGAGCACTGCATTTGCGACATTTGTCCTTGTTCTGGCGTCCACGGTCTGCCATAACAAAGTATCACAGGCCTGGTGCCGCAAAACAAGGGGGATTTATTCTGCCCTCTCCTGGAGGCCAGAATTCCAACCTCAGGGTGTTGTCGGCAGGGCCATGCTCCTTCCAGAGGTCCCGGGGGCAGCATCTGACTTCACATGGCCTCCCCTTTCTCCCCATGTCTTTTCTCTTCTTTCAAGGGCCCTGTCACAGTGGATTGAGGGCCCCCCTTACTCCAGGGTGACCTCATCTTCACTCATTACATCCGCAGTGATCGTATTTCCAAAGAAGTTGGCATTCTGAGGTTCCGGGAAGGACATGAACCATAGGGGATGCTATCCAGCCCCGTACAGATGTCGGTTGGCTGTGACGGCAGCATGTTCAGACCAGGCACAGCAGGGCCGCCCCTTTGGGGCTGTGAAGGCTGAGCAGACAGGGTCTGTGCCCGTGGGGGCCTGCGTGCTTCACCTCCTTCATTGCAGGGTTCAGTCTGGACCCAGCATGTTCTTTGCCTTGCTTTCTGTTTATTGACAGTCTGCTTCCTGCCCTAAAATCTCCAAGAGCTCTGCAGGGCATGGCTGGGCCTATCTGTCCACTGTGTCCCGTACAGCCTGGGGCCAGCCACACAGCTGTCTGGGACGGCTGCCTCTTGCCTCTCTTGTTTTTGGCACCGTATCTTTTGGGGGAGGAGCCCTCTGGAGAGCCAGTGGAGACTAGGTTGAAACCTTGATGCCCTCCTTTGTAGCCCCGCACACCCCCTGGGCACCTGCCAAGCAGGAGGCGTCATGCTGGGATCCTGTGCCAGGCGCCCTGGCAGGTTCTCGGCACATACTTGCGGCATGTCTGATCTGTGCCCTCCCCGGTATTGCCGTGATGCCAGCTGGGGTCACTGAACTCTTCCGCCCCCACATGCTTCCAGAGTAGTATGAAGGACGGAATTGGTTTTGATAGGACATTAAATAATTAATTTCTGTCTGGGCTGAAAATACAGAATATTAAATTATACATTTGGTATCAGACACATGAGAGAGCCTCTCAGAGCTCCCGACCACTTGTAGGCCACCCTCGAGGACGTCTGGGACCTCGGCGGTTTCCAGTGGCTGGCTGCCAGGCCCAGCCTGGATCTCAGCCCTTTCTCTGCACCTTCCCCCTTCCTCATATTCCCGGCTGTGGGCTGGGGAGGCTGCAGGACGCTGTTCAGGGGCCCGGGGCCTTGTCAGTTTTCCTTGTGTCTACCTGCTGCCTCTGCTGGAGGCTGGAGCTGCCTAGGAATCTGTCAGAGCTCGGCTTGGAGCCTCCTTTGCAGCCTTCGTGCAGGGCCTCCCTTCCCGTCACCCAGGCCCTGTGATGGGATGCAGGAGATCTGGGCAGCTCCTCCTTCTCAGTCCTGTTCACAAGCCCCGTCTCATGGGGAGGAAACTTGCGGGGCAACCCCAGACACATTCCAGAGGGCCTTGTCCCACGTCTGCGCTCTGCTCTCTGCGGATAGCATCGTGCCTGAGGGGAGGCCACATCTCTCTGTGTCTAGAGCCCATGGCTCCAAGGAAGCTTTTCTGGGGACAAGTCCTCTGGGCTGTGGGGTGGGAAGCCCAGCAGCCTGAGCGATAGTCCTAGCTCCGCCACCCCAGACCCTGTGCCTGCAGGGCCTGTCTCCCTGCCCAGCCACTCTGGGACATGGGTGAGCCGTGGCTCCCAGCCCTGGGCTGCTGGCCCCTCGCTGGGACCTGCCCCTGTGGAGAGTGGGGTGTTGCTGCCCCTGGGAGCACCTGACAGTGGCGGGGTGTGCTGTAGGCACCGAAGGCGACACCTAGGCTTGTGCCCAGGGATCCTCGTGCGCCTCACCTGCCTCCATCCTGAGCCACGGCCAGTGTCCTGGAGGGCCGACCGCAGAAGCTGACCTGCTGCCCACCTGACCCGCCAAAGGGGCAGCCCCCACTTTACCTAGATATTTGAGAGCAGTTTGAGACTCAGCAAAATTGAGGAGCTAGTGCAGAAGAAGATTGTATTCCACATCCGGGTCCCCATCCACACCTTACAGTAGTTAGTGCTTTGGTTCCAATGAATGAATCAGTGTGGACCAGTTGTCGCTAACTGAAGTGACTCTGGCTTCCTCAGTTTCCCCCTTATGTCCTCGGTCCCAAGACTCATCAGGGACCGCACATCACATTCACCTGGCCATCTCTTGGTCTCCTGGGTGGTGGCATTGGCACTGCCCTCCCGCACCCACCTCTTCTTTATATACAAGATTTCTGCTGGAGAAGCTGTCCCTTTCTTTTTTTTTTTTTTTTTTTTTTTTTGAGACGGAGTCTCACGCTGTTGCCCAGGCTGGAGTGCAGTGGCGCGATCTCGGCTCACTGCAAGCTCCGCCTCCCGGGTTCCCGCCATTCTCCTGCCTCAGCCTCCTGAGTAGCTGGGACTACAGGCGCCGCCACCGCGCCCGGCTAATTTTTTGTATTTTTAGTAGAGACGGGGTTTCACTGTGGTCTCGATCTCCTGACCTTGTGATCTGCCCGCCTCGGCCTCCCAAAGTGCTGGGATTACAGGCTTGAGCCACCGCGCCCGGCCATCCCTTTCGCTTTGTATAAAAGGCATCTTTTATAAAACCATTGGTCAGATCCAGCCTTATCTGACCTGGGAGTTCCCCACGGCTGCCTGTAAGGCCATTGTCCTTCCATGCCCTCCTTTATCATCTCATGAGTCCCTGAGCCTGGCTGACAGGTCCCTCACCGCCTGCCTGGTTCAGTGGCTCCCTCTCAGCTCAGCTGCTTCCTGCCCACTCTCCCTCCCTATGCTGCCTGCTGGCTTCTTTCTCCAGTGGGGCACACAGAGCTTCTTGGGGACACACCTTGTACCCTGGTGTCCGGGGCTGCTCGTGAGTGCCAGGTGGGCAAGGGGCTGGTGGAAGGATGCCTGGCCCTTTTTCCTGCAGACAGCGCAGATGGGTCTAGGTGGGTCCTTCCTTGGCCTGTCTTCCCCACCCAGCATCTCTTCTTTCTCCTCCACTTGCAGATGGCCTTGTTCTTATCTGTGTCCTCACCCTCGTGGTCTTAGATAATCTATTCTGGGAAACGTGCATTTTTGAATCCTACCCTTAGACAGGAAAAGAAAAATCCATAAAGTGGCCGTTTTGGGAAGTCCCTTGATGGGCCAGGATTAAGCAGTCATCAAGGTAAAACCGCTTGGAAGCAAATCTGGACGCCGGAGCTTCGTCTGCGGCCGGTTTCCATCTGTTTCCATGAACACAAAGCACAGGGGAGGAAAAATCACTTTAGACCTTTTTCCTACGGGGGCTCGCATTGCACAGATCGGACTTGCAGCTCGCGAGGCGACAGGGATTCTCGGATCGGTTCTGCTTTGGAAAGGAGAGCAGGTTCTCGGTTCATCTGAGCCAGCAGTGCTGTTTGTCCTGGTGTGTGCGGCTTGTTGCTTAGATTTGCATTTGGCAGAGGACTCAGATGTGCACTTGGTTGCCCTGTGGGTCTGTAATGTCAGGTACTCAAGGCCGTGGCAGTGCCCTGGGGCCACCTACTGATCAATGCCTTCTTACAGGAGGCTTGCCCGCGTATATGGTGAGCCTCTGACACACACTTGTCCATCACCCAGCTAACCCCTGCTCATCTCGCAGGCCTCAGGGTGACAGCACCTCCTCCAGGGGGCCCTCTCTGATTCCTGGGCAGCTCCTGCCCCTTGCTCTGCTTGGTTAGGGGCCCTGCTGGACTCCGTGCTTCCCAGCTGCTCTGTTCTTTACCCTGCGGCGTTGATCACACCCTTCTGGTTCCTTGGAGCTCCAGAGGTCACCCTAGCACAGTGCTTGGGACGCAGCAGCTGCTCAAAGTGGGTTGCACACCTGAGTGAGGAAGCAAGAGCCCCTAAGGGTCCTCGTTACAGAGGAGGGCCTGGGACGCAGAGAGCTCCGGCGCTGCTGCGAGTCTGCAGCGGAGACAGGGTCCAGAGCCAGGTTCAGCAGCACAAGCCTGGCCCGGTCCCCTCTGGAAGGCTGTGTCACAGGACGCCTGGGATGGGGGCAGATGATGCCTGGGGAATGGGGGAACCCTGAGTAGACACCTCTTTGCCCCTGCCCCGCCATGCTCCTCCTCCACGGAGTCAAAGGCTGGATTTGTGGATCTCTCGAATGGGGCAACCTGCCCCTGGGGAAAGGGTGTCTGCCCTCGTGGAGGAGCCCTGCATATGTGCAAGGAAGGCCAGGCTGCCTGGGCCGAAGGCGCTTCCACACCCAGTGCTCAGCCACTGTCCCTGGCCTCTGCCCCCACTGCCCACAGCTCTGCACACCCATTGGAAACCCGCTAGCTGGATGGGGACCCCCTGGTGTGGGTGGCGGGGAGGTGGCCGCTGCTTGGGGGATCCCCCTGCGGTGGTGACTTCCTGGGAATCCTCCTCCTGAGACGGGCGGCAGGTGAGGTCAGCAGGGATGGCCTCTCTAAGGTTGAGCTCTGTCCTGTGACAGACGTGCACAGAGGACTTGGCAGTGGCGGAGGTGGGGGCTTGCATCTGCAGGAGGGGTAGCAGTGATGATGGTGACGGCAGCCGAGCAGCCGTGGGCGGTGTGTTGTCTCCCAAGAGTCTGCCTCGCTCACCATGGGCCCCCTGGCTGGCGATGGATGGGGAGCTGCGTCGGCCAGACTCTGAACAATCTTTTTTTTTTTTTTTTTTTTTTGAGACGGAGTCTTGCTCAGTTGCCCAGGCTGGAGTACAGTGTCGAGATCTCGGCTCACTGCCAGCTCCGCCTCCCGGGTTCACACCATTCTCCTGCCTCAGCGTCCCGAGTAGCCGGGACTACAGGCGCCCACCACTACGCCCCGCTAATTTTTTTTTTTGTATTTTTAGTAGAGACGGGGTTTCACCATGTTAGCCAGGATGGTCTCGATCTCCTGACCTCGTGATCCGCCCGTCTCGGCCTCCCAAAGTGCTGGGATTACAGGCGTGAGCCACCGCGCCCGGCCGACTCTGAACAATCTTAGTGCTCAGTTTGGTCAGATCCTTTCAGAAGCACCCACCCAGCCTCGATCGTGCTTGGATAGCAGTTGGCTCTGTAGTGCGTGTGGTTTGCCCGAGGCCTTCCTTGTGTGGCTCCTATGGCCGTGGTGGTGCCAGCAACCTGTCCCTGGCCCCTGAGCCTCCTCTGGCTGCCACATGTCAGCGGAGGTGCCCACCCTGTGGTACACCTGGAGCATCCGTGAGATGTAGGCCGGTGGAGAGTGCTGAGCTCAGCCCTAAGCTAAGAGACTGGTCAAAGAGGCCTTTGTCTGCTGAGCCTAAGGGCCTGGGTGGGCCCCACACCCTCCTTTGCCATCAGACAGCCTAGGGAAGAAATACTGGGGGGTGCTGGGGGGCCAAGTGCTTTCCCAGGCCCTCCCAGGCACTCCTGCGGGAGTTCAGAGCAGGAGCAGGTGTGGAGTTGACGTCGCAGAGGATATTCACGCACCTCTGTGTCCCGTGTTACGCTTGCACTTAATAACCGTGTTACTAAGTCATCGTTTCAGAGATAAGGGTAGATATTGGAAAGTTATTGCCATAGTCTTGAGATACAGTTGTTGATCCCCTTCCCATTAAAATGGCCATTATTAATTAAGGAGGCCGGTGAAGCCACTGGAAACTCATCAACCCCTCCAGGTGATGGCTGCTGTCACCTGTCCCCATTAGCAGACTGGGAACGTGCAGTGGATGACCAGGCCATGAGAGAGGCGTTCTGGGGCGAGGCTCAGTCGGGAGGCTGAGGCCGTTCCTTCTGGGTGCTTTCCCTTTAAGAGCACAAGGCACTGCTTTCTCCTATGCAGCATCAGACCATCAAGCTGATGTGTGCAGGTGACCACTCTGACCCTCAGTTTCATCATCTGACAAGGGGCATAGTAACACTGACTTCACTGGGTGGCTGAGGATTCATGGAGGCAGTGGGGTAACTTCTGAGCCCAGAGCCGAATGTGTCACCCAGAACACGAGCGTTGGCTGTTCCAAGAAGGTTCCTGGCAGTGTGAGGCCCCCACCCTGCTTGTGGGCAGTGGCTGATTTTGGGCTTGTCTGCCTGGCCTGTGGATAGCTGTGTCTGGGGTGTGGGTCCCAGCTTTGTGGGCTGTGTCGTGGCATCGTTGTGCAGAGTGTGGAGGGTGCCAATTACCTGCTGGGAAGAAAAGCTGCTGGCAACTGTTTGAGGGCAAAGGGAGCCTCTCCTCGTACAGCCAGGGCATCCCGGGGCCAGAGGAAGGTGGCAGAAGGGGGTCTAGCAGGCCGGGCAGGGGTTCTGTGGGAAGCAGAAATGGGGTGGCGGTGGCTCAGATATCCACCTACCTCTCAGCCTCCCCTTTCCCCAGGTGGGTGGGGAGGGAGACTCGGGGCAGGCAGCAACTTGCTCAAGGCCGCACCAAGGGTTTAAGCTCAGCCTGGCCCAGACGCCAGCCCTGGCATCTCCTGCCCCTCCCTCCATAGCTGGCCACTGTGCATCCAGACCCAGGGGGCCAGCCTCCCCCATTGTCCCCCTTCTTCAGGCCAGCTCTTTCTGTGTCTCCTGGCAGAAAGGACAGAGGTGGTTTCTCTCTTCCCTGCGTCATCCCTGCACCCAGGCGGCTTTGATCAGCCTCTTAAACAGTTCTGGCTGTGTCCTCTCTGGCTGTGGCCATCCCTGTGGCCTCCTGCCCGGGCCCTCCCGCCATCGTCTTGCATCTGGCCTGGTCAGAAGACTCCTTGGGGCTGCCCCCCTCCCACAGTTCTGCCCTCCCTCCACCCAGTCTCCTCTTTGCAGCCGGAACCATCTCTCAAACACCAGCCTGACCCTGTACTCCCACTGCCCTAGGTGAGGCCAGCCCCTTGCCCCTGTATCCGACAGGCCTCTGCTCTCCGGTCCCCTGTGTGTGCCACAGCCGCTGTCCGGGCCTGTGTGTGGGCCCTCCCCCTGCAAGTTCTCCTTGCTTTGGCTGACTGGCTGCTCTCCCTCAGTCCCAGCGGGCCTGCCTTCCTTAGGGGAATTGTCTTTGCTCCACACCCACCCTGTCCCTTGTCGCCCTAGCACTCTTGTCTGCACAGCACCTCTGCTGGCTGCGGTCAGTGGTGCTGGGTGTGGGGTAGGAGTGGGAGCAGGGCGTGCCTGAATGGGGCCATCCCAGGGGAGACGTGTGCTCCTTTCCAATATTGTATTAGTCAGGGTTCTCCAGAGCAGCAGAGCCAACAGCATATGGATAGATAGGAAGATTTAATACCAGGGACTGGCTTATACGATCCGGAGGACTGAGAAGTCCTGAAATCAGCTGCTGTGAAGCTGGAGGTCAGGAAGGCTGGTGGTGTAGCTCCAGTCCTGATCCGAAGGCCCGAGACCCGAGGGCCCCGTTGGCCTGAGTCCCAGTCTGAGCCCAAAGGCCTGAGAACCAGGAGCACTGATGTCTGGGGGCAGGAGGTGATGGCTGTATCCGTTGGGCAGTGAGTGAATGTGCCCTTCCTCTGCCATTTTGCCCTGTTTGGGCCCCGGCAGTCGGGTGAGGCCCGAGGGTACGGGAGGTGTCTGCTATACTTGGCTACTGAGTCAGGTGCTGGTCTCTTCTAGAATCACTGCCCAGCCACTCTGGAGATAATGTCCTACCTGCCCTCTGGGCACCCCTTAGCCCGGGCAAGATGGCGCCATAGCATTCGCCATCATAAACGTCAATTCATTTTAGAGCCTCTTGTACTAGAGGGGACTAGAGCGGGGGCCTCGTGTGTCTTCCTGTGATGTTTCGCTCCTGGCGCAGGGTGGTTGGGAGCTGAGCTTTTGAAGGGACTGGCAGGGTCAGCCCGGCCGTGCGCTGCAGTGCCGGGCAGTCTGTGCCTTGAAGGGGATTGCCTGTTTCTGTGCTACTTTACCATAGGCCTGGGCCTCCTCCAGGCGACCCTCACTTCGAGCTGCCCAGACGAGGACTCTGGGTTGCCCAGAGCCTGCCTTATGTCTGTGGGGCCCCCTCTGCCTGCTCAGGGCCTGCTCTCTGCGTGATGAGTTCCTTAGTGGGCAGAAGGGCGGCCCATTCTGATCAGCTATGGATAGAACCCAGGGCTGTGGCACTGGGCTGTGTGGTGGGGGCAGTTGGCTCTGCGAAGCCAGGCCAGGCAGTGACTGGGGCCTGGGTCTGGCCTTGGCACAGTGGGTTCAGCACTCGGCTCTGGCCCTGTGAACCCGGCTTCCTAACCCACCCTGAGTGACCTCCTGAGCCCTGGCTTGCACACACGTGACCCCGGCACCGTGAGAGTTCAGAGCTTGCTGGCTGTGAAAGAAATGCAGGTGATCCCGTGAAGCGCTCAGCCTGGGGATCTGCAGCGGGAGGGCCTGTGATTCTGTTTTTATGGTGACTGTCCTCATTCCCACCCTGGTTCTTTCTGGGCCTGCTCTGCCCGGACTGGCTACGGGGCCTTGGACGAGAAGCATCCATTTCTAGACCCGTCTTCTCTGTGTGTAAGCTGAGGATTCTGGATGCCTGTTTCCCTCGAGGCCTCTTGCAGCTGGGACGTGGTGCAGAGTGGTTGACTCCCTGAGGCCTCCACACCCCACTCCCTGCCTGGACAGCTCTTCTGCAGGGTGGGCTGGGGAGGAAGATGGATCCTGGGGTCCCACATGGGAATCCGCCTGTGTAGACGCCTGTGTTCCAGCCCCTCGGTTCACTGTCTCCACCTCTGGGAAGAGGGAAGGGTCCAAGGAAGAAGCAGTGTGGGAGGCTCTTGGAGGGGGCGAGACATCCGTGTAGAGAGGGGGGTGGGGTGGGGGAGACCAGAACCCCTCCCTCCTGCCCTTGCGGTGCTGCTCCTGTAACCCCGCGTTGGCCTCAGGTCTGGGTGGGTACCTTGAGCTTCCTGTGGAATTCTTGTACCTTGGAGGCAGTAACTCACGCGCTGGGCAGCAGCTCTGTGTCATGGTCTCTGGTCGTGCCTCCGATTAAAGAGGGACTGATGCGGCTTGTCTGCAGCCCGGGTCTGGGATGCCTTCCACACTGGAACCCACCTTTATCCCCCCTTTTTCCTGGTGGACAGGGGAGGGAGGCGCTGTCTCTGCCTGGCTCCTGCAGCCACAGCAGCGCTGAGTGATGTCCAGGAGGGGCCAGGGAGTTTCTCTGGGAATGAGTGAGCAGCATTCGCAGACAGTGAGTGGCCCGGCCTACCCAGCCAGTCGTGCCGGGACAGGTTCACTGGCCTCGCAGGCTGCAGGGCCCCACTCAGAAACCTTGCTTTCATGCCTGGAGGCTGTGGTTTGTCCCTCAGCTTCAAATCCAGGATGGATAGCCGGCCCTCCGGGGCAGGGTGGCGTGGAGAGCTGGGCTCTGCTGCCAGAGGCACCAGCCGTCTGCCCCAGCCCGGGTGACTCCTCCTCAGAAACGGGAGAGCCACAGAACTGTCTCGTGGGGGTTTCGAGGGAATAAAATGAAATAAACCTGGGAAAGATCTGGCAGGCAGGAGGGCTAGACGGTGGTTAGCTGTCGTGGAGGACACCGTGTCTGGGACAGAAGAGCCTCAGGCTCCAAACGGGAACCCCTGCTTCTCGCCTGGGCTCTGCCTGGAAGTTGCTGGGTGGGTTTGTGAAGCTCTTGCACTTCCCCAGCTGGGTTTTAGGTTTCCCATCTCACACTTGGAGAATTTGGACCAGATGGTTGCTAAGCTGCTCCCACGAAGGACGGGGAATTCCCCCCAACAGCCCCGACCCCCGACTGATTCCTGTAGAGTTTCCTGGTGGGGAGCAGCTGCCGCCTGATGCCTCGTCTGTGCTTGCCCTGGGACACAGGACTTCCATGCTGGCATTAGGAACTGGGGACAGTGGGCAGTCAGCGCTCAGGGGACCCGAGGCTATTGGTGCAGGTGTTTCCCAGGGCAGTGCCACTCCCTTATTGGGTGCTGATCACTTTCATAGGCAGCGTCTGCCCGGAGCACTCTGCAAAGATAGCCGCAGAGGCCAGTGTCTTCAGCGGGGTCACGGTGACCGGTTAGTGACTCCACCGTGAGCACAGTGGGAGTGGGAGTGTGGCAGGACGCCCCTTGCCATCTGTATGTCTTGTGGTTTCCTTATTCCACACACAGGGGAACCGAGGCCCAGAGAGGAGTGGCTGAGATCATCCGTGGCAGGCTTAGGACTTGATCCCAGCTGTGGCATAATGTCCTGGTCTGAGCCTCTGTACTGTTTTGCTCGGGATCTCATATTAAATTGTAGCTTCCCTCACATGCCCGGCACAGAGCAGGCACTCAGCTAACATGTGAGTCCGGTTGCCGTTGTGTATTTTCCTGTCTTCTTTCCTCTGTCCTCCACCCCCCAGCCCCCTCCCTCTGTCGCCTAGGCTAGAGTACAATGGCGCAAGCTTGGCTCGCTGCAACCTCTGCCTCCTGGGTTCAAGCGATTCTTCTGCCCCAGCCTCCCGAGTAGCTGAGATTACAGGTGCACACCACCACGCCTGGCTAATTTTTGTATTTTTAGTAGAGATGGGGTTTCACCATGTTGCCCAGGCTGGTCTAGAACTAGCTTCAAGTGATCTGCCCGTCTCTGCCTCCCAAAGTGCTAGGATTACAGGCATGAGCCACCCCCTTGCGTGCTTTTCTGTCTACTCGTCTGCCCCTCTTCATGAGCGGTAAACTCTCTCTTAGTCAAGAAGCTTCCAGAGCCCCATGGTTGGAGAGGACGTGCTGCTCTGGATACTCCACCAGCGCACGCCTCCTCCAGTGCTCTAGGAGGCCATCTGGGCCTACTTCTCCCCTCCAGCCTCTTTTTTCCCCGGGTCCCAAGGTGCACAAAGCGACGTTGACCCCCGGGGCTTCCCTGCCAGCCTTCCTGCCTCTGCTCCAGGCCTTGAATTTCCTCTGGAGGTGTCAGGAACTGGGCCTAGGACCCCGTCCCCTTCAAGCCAAGGAGAGACATGCTGGTTGGGGCAGCTGGGCCAGTGTAGCTGACTGCAGTGGGGAAAGGACGGTGCGTGAAGTGAGGGCACCATCAGCCCTTTTCCTCTAGCCTGGCCACACCATGTCAGAGAAGAGGGGAAGTTACACTCGCAATCACCCACCCAGCACAGCCATGGAAACATGGAGGACGTGGGTGCCGGGAGCCGAGCATGCAGGGAGGAAGCCAGAACTTGCAGTTTTCTTTGGGGCTGGCCCCTGCCCCTTTCTTCTCTTCCCTCTTGGAATTGGCCAGGCCACTGAGGCCCTGGTTCACCTACGATCAGTCTCCCCACATATCTGGCCCTGGCCAGTGTCCTGTTCACAGCTGGGCCATCCCTGGGGGCGTCTGCTCGGCCACCCCCTTGAGGAGCTCACAAGAATCTTCAGGTCTGCCCTCTGTGCCAGTGCCTGAGATTCCTGGATGTGATTCCAGCTGGGAGAACCTTCCAGACTAGAATCCCAGCCTTTCATTCCCAGTGGGGCAGACACTCAGAGGAAGGGTGGAGCAAGGACCCCATGGAGCCATGATCTAGCTGGAGGGTCTGTCCCCGAACCACCTGCTGGGGGCTCAGAAGGGGCAGGGCTGGGCCCCGCTCCTGGGCAGGGGGTGGCTCCTAGGTACCTTACTGTTAGGAGCTGGACTTTGAGTCAGACTCAGGCTTCAGCCTTCCACAGCAATGAGACCTTGGTCGAGTCATGTTACCTCTCTGAACTTGGGTTTTCTCAGTTGCAAAATAGAGTCAGTGGTGCCTCCATGGTGGGTAGTTGTGACCCCCACCATGAGGGAGGACATTTGTACAGAAATTGTCAAGGGTGTATTAGGGACTCAGGGAGATAGGTATGAGGCTGGCCGTCAGGGGCTCATCTCTCTCTTCTCTCCTTACTTCATCAGAAGGGACTGGGGCAAAGGGATCCCTCTGAGTCAGCATCCATCTACCCACCATCTGTTCATCCGTCCATCCACCCATCCATCCATCCATCCATCCATCCATCCATCCATCCATCCATCCGCCTACCCATCCATCCATCTATTCATCCATCCATCCATCCATCCATCCACCCACCCACCCACTTACCATCTGTCCACCTGCCCCTCCATTCATCCATCCACCCACCCACTTATCCATCCACCCACCCACCCACTTATCTATCTATCTGTCCATCCAACCATCCATCTACTTATTCACCCACCCACCCACTTATCCATCCATCCACCTACCCACCCACCTACGCACCCACTTATCCATCCCTCCAGCCATCCATTCTTCCACCAACTCATCTATCCATCCATCTGCCCATCCATCCATCCATCTGTTCACCCACCCACTTATCCGTCCATCCATCCATCCATCTATCCATCCATCCATCCATCCACCCACCCACCCACCCATTTATCCACCCATCCACCCACCCACTCATCTGTCCACCCATCTGCCCATCCATCCATCCATTTACCCACCCACCCAGTTATCCATCCATCCATCCATCCATCCACCCACCTACCCACCCATCTGTTTACCCATCTGCCCATCCATCCATCCATCTGTTCACCCACCCACCCAGTTATCCATCCATCCATCCATCCATCCATCCATCCATCCATCCATCCACCCACCCACCCATCTGTTTACCCATCTGCCCATCCATCCATCCATCTGTTCACCCACCCATACACTTATCCATCCACCTACCCACCTACCCACTTATCTATCCATCCACCCACCCATCTGTCCACCCATCTGCCCATCCATGCATCCTTCCATCCATTTACCCACCCACCCACCCACTTATCCACCCACACACCCTTATCCATCCATCCGTCCATCCATCCGTCTTTCCACCCACCCACCCACCTGTCCACTCATCTGCTCATCCATCCATCTGTTCACACACCCACCCACTTATCCATCCACCCACTTACCTATCTATGTTGTAGACAAGGAGCGCCCACAGAGTGTAAGGCACAAAGATTTGGGCTGCTGGTCCCCAAGGCTCAGGTTCTCTCTCAGACTCCTGCATTTGAGGGTGTTGATCCAGACCCACTGAGAGTAAGGAAGCGTATATTTGGGTATCATTTTGTTGAAAGCTCCAGGAGGAGCGGGCCAATTCTGAGCTATTTATTTACAGAGAAGACGTTCTCACCTTTTTCTTCCCTTCTAAATGACTTTCGAGCCCTGATTGTCTTTGTAAGGACAACCAGACCCTCCTTTCACGCATTCCCCTTCAGAGTTGCTGCCAGTCGCCTGGCTGAGTGAGTGGCATTTTTCATTTTGTCGCTCAGGGCCTTGGGGCGGCTCCCACCTCTCTTTCTGCACTCTGCTGGCTCCCAAGAAGAAACTTCCAATATTGATGTTGGGCCCCACAGCCCTGCCATTGCCCAATGCAGTGGCTGAGAAGTGCCTTTCCTGCTTGCTTTTGTTTTTCCAGCCTCCTCCTGGTGGCAAAACCTGAGTGTGAAGCTGTGATTGCACGTGTTTTGTAATTATCACTGCGCGATGGTTGCTTGTCATTCTGAAGGCAAGAACCCCAAGTTTTTCTGACCTTGCTTTCCACGTGAAAAAAGAAAAAAAAAATGAAGGATAACACAGGCTGAGCTAGAGAAAGTAATTTATAATGATTTGCTTCTGAATATGCAGCAATAGGAGCTGTAGATTTCCAAGGCAGATAGGTGAGTTCCCGGAGCAACATATTTAAATGAGTTTGATAATCTTGCCATTTGGCTCCGTTGGGCTGCCTGTGTGTGTGTGTTTCCAGATGCGTGGTAATGGCTGATAAGGAAGGCCTGCGGCTGGGGCCAGGTCTGTGCAGTTCCTGCTTACTGATTGCTAATGACAGCAGGAGGGTCCGGGCCAGACAGCTCTTCTGATCAGCAGAGCCTCTGAGAGCAGGCTGGGTCAGCGGATGGCTCATCATCACGTGGTCACCAGCACGGCTCAGGGCTCCAATTTCCTTTTAATTTTTATTTATTTTTTGAGATAGGGTTTCACTGTGTCACCCAGCCTGGAGTGCAGTGGCATGATCTGCTGGCTTACTGCAGCTTCGACCACCTGGGCTTAAGTGATCCTCCCAGCTCAGCCTCCCAAATAGCCAGGACCACAGGTGCATGCCACCACGTCTGGCTATTTTTATTTTTTTAGTTTTTGTAGAGATGGAGTCTCGTTGTATTGCTTAGGCTGGCCTCCGACTTCTGGATTCCAGCAATCTTCCTGTCTCAGCCTCCTAAAGTGCTGAGACTGCATGTGTGAGCCACTGCACCTGGCCCTAAAGACTTTGTTGTTGTTGTTGTTGTTTAAGAGATGGAGGCTGGGTGTGGTAGCTTATGCCTGCAATCCTAGCACTTTGGGAGGCCGAGGTGGGTGGATCACCTGAGGTTAGACCAGCCTGGCCAACATGCTGACACCCCATCTCTAGTAAAAATACAAGATTAGTCAGGTGTGGCAACACTTGTCTGTAATCCCCAGCTACTCAGGAGGCTAAGGCAGGAGAATTGCTTGAGCCCGGGAGGCAGAGGTTGCAGCGGGCGGAGATGGTGCCATTGCACTCCAGCCTGGGTAACAAGAATGAAACTCTGTCTCAAAAAAAAAAAAAATAGATAGGGACTCACCGTGTTGCCGAGGCCGGTCTTGAACTCCTCATCTCAAGTGAGGCTGTAGCTGGGATTACAGGCATGAGCCACTGCACCCAGCTCGATTTCCCTTTGTAAGGCACACGTGCATCCACCCGGGTGGTGGTTCTGGGTCACCATTGCCTGGCTTGAGTGTCTTGACTGAGGTTTGGCTGGAGGAACCATGTGCTCAGGTTCACATCCCAAGTACCAGGGGAAGCTGTGAGGCTGCAGGGATAGGACGGGCCAGAGCGGCATTCTCAGGAGATGGCGGGACACTTCGGGGGTTCTGGGTGTCTTCTAAAGTCATAACAAACATGCGTGCTTCTGGCCCTGAGCCTAGTACTTTGCTCTGTTTTCGTTTCTTCATTCAAGCAAGTGGAGGATGGAGTGCAGCCGTGAGTCCCTCCGTGGGCCTTCCTGATCGGGCGCGGTCCCCTTTCCACAAGCTGAGAGCGAGCGAGTCCCTGCTTTGGGCCAGGCTCCGTCTCATTCACCTACAGCCACACGGGGAGACACTATTATCCCCATCTCACAGATGAGTCAACCTAGCCTCAGGGAGCCTCAGCACGGTGCCCGGGAAGGGCGGATTTGAACCCAGGGCGGTCTGGGCTCTTCCCTCTTTGCAGAGCATCTCCTGGCCAGAGCCAGATGACTCATTTCTCTTCCTTCTCCCTGCCGCACCCCACCACCTCACAGGGATGTGGCACCTGCTGTGCTGTGGGCAGGTTGTGCCTCGTGTTGCCGCACAGATCTATGCTCCGGGCAGCTCACTGCAGTCGGGTTGAGTCAGGACCCACCTGTCACTTCAGATCGAGAAGCACGGAGGGCAGTGAGGATGCCCGTGGCCACCTTGGGAAGTTTCCTCAAGACGAAAGGACTTTTAAACGTGGAACAAGACAGTTAACAATCGTATGGAGAAGCCAGTGGCTGCCTCACTCCAAGTCTCCTGGTCTGTTTGTCTGAGGTGCACTTGGGGCCTTGGGTGGGGAACAGCTGGGAGGTCTTCCTGAGACCTCAGGTCCCTGTCTGAGCAATTTCTGTAGGCGGTGTGGGAGGAGTGGCTCAGTTCCATTGGTTTAGGAAATGATGCTAGAGGCTGCTCTGAGCCCAGCACTCAGCTGGGTTGGGGCCAGGTGGACCGCCCCACACTGGACCATTTCTCCTGGCAGCTCTCAGCATCCTCGGCTGTCCAGCTAGAGGACCATGGATGGGTCGCTGGATGTGACAGAGCCTTGCTTCTCCTGGGAGAAGGTGCATGTGTTTTCCAGCTGCAGGTGGCGAGAGTTGGGTGGGACATCTCGGGTCTAGCACTGCACAGGGCGTGGGGGGCACTGGAAACTGTTGGCCACTGCTACTCTCGTCTTCACCTGGTGCACTGGGGTCTGTAGGTGGTGGCCAGGAGGGTATGGCTGGCCCTGCCAGAGAGTCGTGGAAAGGGGAATTCCCTCCAGAGGCCCTAAGCAAAACCAGTACTTCTGGAGGCTTGACGAGGGTCAGAGAGGGGCCTGCAGGGTGCCGGGAGCTCGTAAACCTTGTCAGAGCACGTGGCGCCCTTCCCTAGGGCCCCAGGCAGCCCCACCATGGGGGCCCTCAGTGGCTTCACTGGCTCAAGCGCAGGGTGACTGAGTCACTTTTTTGGCTTCCATCTCTCTGAGGCGCCAGAAAAAGAAAGCTAGAGTTGCGCATGCACCGTCTGGGTAGATGGGCTTCCTGGAGGGAGGCCTGATGGGCACTGGGTGTTGAGCCTTGATGCTGGCCTTGGCTTGCCCAACTGCAGACCTGCTCTGAGGACCCCGTGGTCCTCTGTGTGGGTGGACGCCTGCTCTGACTCTGCAGGGAGTCCTGGGACCACCAGCGGACCCATGGCCTTGTCCTCACTTGGCACTCACCGGCAGCGTTGCATCCCCTCCAGGGGTGTGTCCTCCTGTAGGACCCAGCAGCCTTGTGACGAGACCTCTGTTAGGACCATGTTTTATAGTTGAGGAAACAGGCTCAGGGAGGCTGAGAGTTGCCCCAGCTCCAAGGGGGAAGCTGACATTCGAACCTCAACCTGTGTGGCCCGGAGTTCCCGCTTCCATGTCACTTCCCCACGCTGCCACCCTGTGATGTGTGCTAAACAAACACCACCCCATCATCTATCATCATAATGGCAAAATTGGCAGGCTCTTCTTTTTTTTTTTTTTGAGACGGAGTCTTGCTCTGTTGCCCAGGTTGGAGTGCAGTGGCGCAATCTCGGCCCTCTGGAACCTCTGGAACCTCCGCCTCCTGGGTTCAAGCCATTCTCCTGCCTCAGCCTCCCAGGTAACTGGGACTACAGGCATGTACCACCACGCCTGGCTAATTTTTTTGTATTTTTAGTAGAGATGGGGTTTCACCAGGCTGGCCAGGCTGGTCTCGAACTCCTAACCTCAAGTGATCCGCCCACCTCGGCCTCCCAAAGTGCTGGGATTACAGACGTGAACCACCACGCCCGACCAGACTCCTCTTTAAAATCATCGCAGTGTAGTTGCCCCGCACTGACTGACGTTGAGTAGACGTGTCCTCACTCCCACCAATGGGCCCCAGGCTCACGGGGATTTGACGGCTGTTTTGCTTGGAGGTTTTTGTGAGTTCCTGCTCTGTGGAAGGTGTAGGGATTGCTACGAAACACAGTGGTCCCATGAGCATGGGCTCCTCCCCTCCCCTCAACACATAGAATCCCTCTTTAAATGAAATAATGCAAACTAAAACATGATTACTAGGCTTAGAACTAGAAAGGGAAATCCCTCAATTGTCAGAAACCAAGAGGAATGTCAAAGACAGAAAGAGGAGCCAGGCCAGCTTGGCTCCCCACCCACCCCCTGGGAGGCCTGGAACCAGGGCCACCCTAGGGCCTGGGCCCCAATAGCTGGGGTTGTGTCATGGTAGAGGTGAGGGAGATGGAATGGACGCAGTGCAGAGAGCTGAGCCAGGAAGGCCGAGAGGGCCATGCAGTGGGGACCAGAGAGCTGTACCCTGGCACACAGAAGCAGCTGACCATCCCAGACTGGGCAGGGAAACAGTCTCTGGCAGGATCCATCCTGCATTGGCACCAGGCCCGAGGTAGGGCCTGAAAGCCAGGGGGAAACCAGGAGAGCCTCACAGTTATGCCTCTCAGAGCTTGGGGGCTCCCTCCACCCATTGAAAACAATTCCCTTTGAGGATGCAGTTACATCATAGAACGATATATATGTGTGTTTATACACAATACATGTGATCTGTGAATATATGTATGTTTACCAGACTAGGCAGCTGGTGCTGAAAAAGAACAGATCAGCATGGGGGAGGGGGCTAGCAGATGCAATTGATGAGAGAGAGTTTCTATTCTCGGAAAAAAGGAACAGAATGCAAAAGAAAAGAAGAGAAAATGATGAGCAAACAAGCAGGACAAAAAGAACAGATGGACTTTGAGAAAATAACTAAATAGAAATTCTCAAAATGAAAGCTGAGGTTGTTGAAACGAAAAACTCAATATGTGTCTTAAACAGTAGTCTAGGTGGAGCCGAAGGGAGAATTAATGAATCAGAAGACAGAACCAAGGAAGTCACTAAGAATACAGCACAGAAGGATGTAGTTACAGGAGGTGTGAAAAAGAAGTGAGGCAGACGATGCAGAGAGAAAGTGCAGAGGTGCAGTGGAGACTGGGTTGAGGTCACGTGTGAATAGCTAGACATCTGGGTTCTTTCCAGAAGGCCATGCAAAATTGGGTGATTGTCCAACAGTGAATCCACAGTCTACGTTTCCTTTTTCTTCATGGCCCTGTCTTAAGTTTTGACTGTGGATGTTTAAGTTGCAAGTACTGTGAGCACAGCACCTCTGTCCTCAGTTTGGAAACTCGATGCAGTAAAGTAAAGATGCTGAAGTGTTTTTGTGGAAGGAACCGTCAAGTGAAGTTTTTGGTGCCTGGGCTCTGGGGTCACTGAGGCTTCCTGTCCTCTGCTGAAACTGCAGCATAGAGCTTTGCATTTACGGTCACTATGATCTAAAGATTTCTCAGGTGGAGTTGTAGCTGAAGGGCCTACAATGTGAAGATGTTGGAGATAAATCATTCAGCAAAGCCAACTTAGTTCCTACCCTGGAAGAGCTCACAGACCACATCCCCTTCCCTGTGTCCTTCCTGGTCCCTCTGCTTCCCTGCCCAGTGTGGAGGGGCTTCAGGGACCCTGCATCTGTGAGGCATCCACAAGTGGACAATTGGGACATGCTCCTGGCTTCCCGCAGCCTTTGACCCAGTCTGTGGCATTACCCATCTGGCCAGTCCCTAGGGGACACAGGGCCCCAGTGGGCTGCATATCCAGCCATGTGGGCCCTGAATTGTAAATGCAGATTCCCAGGCCCCAGAGCCTCTGGGGTGGGGGATAGGACCTAGGGTCTGTCCTTTAAAGCACCATCTTGAAAAGGTTGTACTGTGGCTGTGTGGAGGCTGACGGGCTGCCGATGTCTGAGAACCTGAGACATGACATGGTTGGGTGGGGATGGAGCCAGGGCTGCCATCCAGGATCTGGACTCAACCACCCAGCCTGTCCTCTGAGCTCTCCAGTCCCCACCTCATTCCTCAGTGAGTCTCACCGAGCACGGCCCGGTGAGGCCTGGACATTGGTGAATGGCACAGAGGCCTGAAGCTTTGGGAGCTGGCGGTGCAGGTGGACTCCCCAGCAGGCCTGGTCCTTTCGAGTAGCACATCTTTCCCCTTGTCCTTCCTCCCTGTTCCTTGTCCTCAGCACACACACTCCTTTCCTCCTGCCCTGGCGGCTGTCTGTAGGAGAGGGAAGGAAGGAGGAAGGGAAGTACGGCTGTGTGTCTTCATTCATTTGTTAACCGGCACTCGGAACAGACGAGGTAATAAAAGTAGGGAAAATGTCATCCTTTGACATTTGCGATATCGGAAGAGTTGGCTGGGGCTGTGGGCTAAGAGGTGTTTGATCATTGCCTGAGAGCCAGACCCTGGGGACACCAGCTTTCTGTCCTGGGAGTGGGGCGGGCATAGCCAGAGTTGCCCTGGGGCGCTACTGTGGGGCATCCCTCCTCCTGCAGGGAGGTACTTCTGCTCCCAAACTTTCAGGCCGGTGGGTTTCACATGGGGCCGCCTCTGCCCCATCTGACCCCATGGCTTATCTCAGCAGTCCGGTGTCTGCTGCAGCAGCGCCTGCCCTGGGTTTTGGGTCACTGGAGTATGGTCCCCCATGGTGGGCCCCTGAGCTTCCCCCTGTCCCCAGTGCCAGCCAGGAAGCCTGAAATTCAGGCAGATGGAGGGACCGGGGTCCTCCAGCATAGCTGGTCATGCTGAACCCATGGAAGGAGCTGCCCATCAATGCTGCAGGCCCTCCAGAGCCCTTCATACGCCACTCACGACATGTTCATCCTGGGGCAAAGCGCCCCAAGCTCGGGGCTGAGGCTGCTGTGGTCATAGCAGCTGTAGAAATTGTCCACAGGAGCCACAGAAGCACGGACGCAGGAGACCCATGTTCTGGCCTTGGCTGGCTCACCCACCACGCCTCCTTTCTGTCTCTGGTTCCATCTGTACAACCCGACCTGGGGCCTTTGCGCTGACTCCAGGTTGACAAACATGTTCTTGTGTGTCAGTGCTGATCGAATGCTGGTGCCTCCTTAGACTCCATGGAGGAGGGCTCTGGGCCTGCGCCCAGCTCCTCGGAGGAGTTGATTAGCCACGTCTGCCGTGGGAGGTGTGTGAGGGGGGCTCGGGTGCCCCGTAGTTGCCAGACCCTTTGAGATCTAACATTCTTCCAAATAACTGTAAGGACATACAGCAATATTGCTTTAATTTTTGTTTTCCCTAAATGCTTAGAGCTCTTAAAAGCCAAAAACACTCGCAGAGCCAAGTTCCTCATTATTTATGAAAGGGCCCTTATAGCATCAGCATGGGAGTGCGGCTGGGCCGGCTGCATAATCGGCCCATTGAGTCTTGTCTGAGGAAGCACAGAAGAGCCCTGTCCTTCCACGACCCCAGCTTCCCTGAGCCCCGGCCCCTAACCACCAGCACCTACAGGAAGGCAGCACGCAGCCGCTGGCTCATTGGTCGAACCTGCCATCTCTATGGTTCATTTTCTTTCCTCTCCCGCTTTTGAAAATTGCTGCTGGAAGCGGAACAGCCTGAAAGGAAGGCTGGGGGGTATATCCGGCTGGGGGGCTTTGGCCAAGTGACTGAGCCTCGGTTTTCCTGTCTGGCAAATGTGCACCGCAGGATGGCCTCGTGGGGTTCCCTGGTGCGGTGTGCAGCACACAGAGCGCCCTCTGGGCTCCGTTCCTCTGACGCCAGCACCCAGTGGAGGGTGTTTATGAATTCAGCACGTGGCCGTCGTGGGCGAACTTGCGCACCCACATGGACTCACACACGTACTCGGTGCAGTTTCAACATCAAGGCCGCACCTCCCTCCTCAGGGCCTAAGTCTGGCGCGCACGCAGGAGCTCCATTCACTGTGAATTGTGACAGCTTCCTGGCCATCTCATGTGTGTGACAGCCTGTGCCCCTGGGCCAGCCATCTCCTGTCCTCTGCCCCAGGTTCCCCATATTCATCTGCAGAGCCTCTTGCCCTCTCTCCGGCCTGCTTGCCACCCGTCCCTTTGGAGATCTGTGGAGTAGCTGTGTTGGGGCTTTCAACGCCAGGAGACGGGTGGGTCCTGCCTATCCATAGGAGGCCCACATCACAGGGCAGGCTGGTTAGGGGCAGCAGAGGGAAGAGGAGCGGCTACTGCTCCTCACCAAACCTTCCTCTTGACCAGTCTGCTGGTCAGGGGAGACAAGGAGAGATCCCGTCATGCCACCGTGCACCTGGAGCTCTTGCCCTTCTGTGTCCTGAGCCCTCCATGGAGCCAGGCATCTGGTTAAATGTCATGCAGGGGAGGGCTTGAAGGGAAGCAAGCAGTACCCTGGGACATTTGCATGTGCGTGGTGTCCTGGCTGCTGGGTGACTTTGGGCGGGTCACTTGACCTCTCCGGGCTCCCGTTTCCCCATCTCTGAAACTGTAGCCGTGTTTCTTACCCAGATGTGATGTGCTTAGTTGACAGTTCTCGATGTCCTGCAAAACACCGTCCCCAGTTCTGCGATGCCTTTTCTGGTTTCTTGTGAAATTACAGCAGCGTCTTTTCTTGTCTCTCCCAGGTCATCTCCGCGGTGTCGAGGCTCTCACTGCACAGCATTGCGCAGAACAAAGGAATCAGGTGAGCTCTCCGGAGTGCGCCGCCAAGGCCAGGTCCTTTCATCTCCGTTGACACCGGCGTGCCTTGTCACAGATACTGGGGTGGGAAGCAGATGCCCTCGCTCTGCCTGCGTCTTTATCATGCATTTGCAGCGTGTTGTCGAGTAACTTGTTGGCGGCTACAGTAAGGGGTGCCGGGGGAGGGAGGCTTTAGCTCACACCGGGGAAATCTTGCAAGCATGTTACTGACGGCTGCAAAATCTCTTTCGATTTAGGTAATAAGATCAGTAAATTAATCCTTTCACAGATCATTGCCTACCTAAATGCACTCTCCACACATCAGAACCGGGGGCTCTGCCGAGAATGAGGTAGCTGGGGTCTGTTTGCAGGGATGGGGCCGAAGCAGGGTGGACTTGCCTAGCTTAGGGGCTGCAGGTCTCTGTGCAGGGCATCTGGACAAGTCAAGCCAAGGAATTTCTCCACTCTCCGTTTATTCTGCTTGGACTGCAGAGTTCAGCCTCAGAGGGTCCCCTGACCCCTGTGATCTTGCCTCCTGCTTCTGACGCTTGGATGGCACTTGGGCGTCTGTGAGAGGAGGGAATGGCCCCAGATAAGAACTGGTCACTGTGGATTCTGACCCACAGATTGAGGTCAGGGAGACCGGGTTCCTGACAGGGTGGGGACGTGTGTCTGGGAGACCCTTGGGAGGACAGGGGCCAGCAGAGTGAGAAGGAGAGGCTGGGATGGCAGAGAGCGCCTGGCCTGACAGCAGAGAGGATGGGGTCACATCTGGGCACAGGTGACATCATGAGGGTGCCCTGATTTTGGGAAGGGGCCTCATCCTGATGTGATCCGTGGGGGACGCTGTGTGTGACTGCAGGCTGGGGGGGTCCCAGGACGATGGTGCTGGAGCATTTGGGTGGCACAGTTGCCCCTTGGTGGGGGCCATTTGCTCAGAGGCCCTGGGCGGCGCTAAATGTTCCTAAAACCATAGGGACTTCCAATGTTGGATTCTCAGAGGACTCGGAAATTCCTTTGAATTGAGGTTTTTTAAAAAATGTGAAATATAGAATAGACTCTTAAAATTCCATATTAATCACATACAAAAGAATATTTAGGACACATTTGGGGCATAAAGAATACCAGTCAAAACCCCGGTGCCCAGCGCCCTGAGTACTTTCTAGAGGATAACTAACACCTCTGGGACCCCCCCCAGTCCCTCCACCAGGTGCGTAGGCTGTTTTCCAACTGGTGCAAAGTCTGTAATAGGCACCGTTTAAAACACGTTTAATTTTTTTTTAAAGTATCATTTCTGGATACAAAGACTATGTGCTGTTTGTTTTTGTTTCCAGAAATGATGGCTGCTTCTTCCTTCCACCAGCCCATGACGTACAGAACTGTCAGTGGCGTGGTTGTACTCCCCAGCCTGTTTCTTCTTGTTTTTTTTTTTTTTTTGAGACGGAGTCTGGCTCTGTCTCCCGAGCTGGAGTGCAGTGGCCGGATCTCAGCTCACTGCAAGCTCCGCCTCCCGGGTTCACGCCATTCTCCTGCCTCAGCCTCCTGAGTAGCTGGGACTACAGGCACCCGCCACCTTGCCCGGCTAGTTTTTTGTATTTTTTAGTAGAGACGGGGTTTCACCATGTTCGCCAGGATGGTCTCGATCTCCTGACCTCGTGATCCGCCCGTCTCGGCCTCCCAAAGTGCTGGGATTACAGGCTCGAGCCATCGCGCCCGGCCCTTGTTTTGTTTTTTTTAACATATTATTAGGCAGGAAAGAGATTCAAGCAACAAAAAAATCAGTCATTTTCATTGCTCCTGCACAAAATACTAGAGTTTTTATCTCTTCTGCAAATCCATTAGCCATTCTCCCAAACTGGAGGCCTGGTGCTGCAGCCCCCACGTCAGACAAGTGACCTGATTCTGCTCCTGGGAAGGCAGGTGGCCCGGCTTGGCATTGGCGCGGTCCTGCCGCAGGTGCCCACAGCCATATCCCCTCTCCTGCTGCGGACAGTCCGTGGTCACAGTCCTGGGTCACAGCTGTGTCCGTGTCAGGCTCTGGATGTCCCTGCCCTCCTAAGGCTGAGGTGCTCCGTCTGAAGCTCTGAGGGCCTGTTTCTCTTGGAGTTTACAGGTGGCAACGGGAGCCCACTGGTGGCTTCGGGGATGGTGAGGACAGTGGAAAGGGCTGGACCTGCATCTATCCTGCATGTCTGTCCTGCTGTCTGATGAATGGGGAGGCCCTTTGAGGCCTGGGGTGGGGACCCTCCCTCCGGGCCACCCCCTCCCTCCCCCACCTCTCTGGCCCCTCCACCCAGCCAACCCCAGAGGACACTGCTGGTGCTTCATGCCGCTCCTCCCAGGACGGGCGGAGCAGTCGGTTGGCCCTGCTTGCTGGCCCTGGCCCTGGGGCTGGCAGATGTAGAGGGAAACCTGCCCTCTTCCCTCTCAGGTCGGGGAACTGCCTAGGCAGCGTGTGGGCACACTGGCCCCTGGGACTGGGAACACAGACCCCAGCCCTGAAGGCTGCCGCCCCATGGGAGACCTGAGTGGAGGCGTGATGAGCCAGGGCTGCGTGTCGGTGGACCCAGCTCTGAAGCCTGTGTCCTGGTTAGCTGTGGGCCTCGTGCTGGAGAAATCTCCCCGAGCCTCCCTTTTTACATCTACAAGATGAGGATGAACACTGGGGGTGTCTCGGATTGATTGAGATGAGACCTGTAAATCCCAGGGCACAGGGCCTGGCCCAGAGAAGGGCTCACTAAATGCTCTAGTGACAGTAGCAGGGTGTGTGTGGGGTCCCCAAGACCATCCTCGGGTTCTTGGATTCACCAGGAGAAGCCATTATGGCTGCGGAGAAAGGTCTAGACTCAAATCAGCAAACGGAAAAGGCCCCGGGATGGAGCCAGGATACAATCGGGCGTGGGTTTGCATTTGTCCCCTCCCCATGGAGCTTTCTGCATAGTGCTTAGTTCTCCTGGCAACGGTGTGTGACAGTAGGCACGTGTGGCAACAGCCGCAGAACATTGCCAGCCACGGAAACCCACCCAAGCCGAGTGGGGGTCCTCACTGGTGGTCGGTGGGGTTGGGCATGCCTGTGAGACCGACCTTAGTTGCTCCATCCCCAGCCCCTCCGGAGGCCACGCTGATCCTGCGTTGCCCACAGCCCTGCCATAAACCACATCGTGAGCGTACCCTGTGTGGCCCAAGGCCTCAGGTGTACAAAGACGCTCTTATCCGGAGGGCTTATCCGGCAGACACTCCAGGACTTAGAGGTTAGAGGTCGTCTCCTAGGAGCTGGGCAAGAGCCAGTCTTTACTTTGGCATGTGGAGGGGTTGAGCACCCCACGTCCGCTGAGTTACCCCTTTTTGCACACAGGACAGGCAGATGTGAGAGACGAAGGGGAGGTGTTTGCAGGCCAAAGGAACGGGTCTCCTGAGTGCAGAGCAAGGCTTTGCAGAAAGACCTCTGCAGGCCCTTTTCCCCGGGGCCCTGACTTTCCTGCCCTTCTCCTCCACCCTCCCTCCTCTGAGCCCCACTCTGGGACTTTTCCTGGGTCCTTCCCGTCTGCAGCCCTTGGGGTTGAGCGCAGACCTCCACTGGTTCACATGCCCACCCGAGAGTTCGGGAGACAGGTGACAGGCAACCCTCCCAGGCAGCCCTACGTGGTGGCTGAGTCTGAGCAGTGTCCCACCTTGCTCTGGATGGGCTGAGATTTCCGTGGGGAATTGAACCTTCTGGGGTCAGCCACCAGCACTTCACAAGACACTAAGTGTTGCGTTTCGAGTGTTTTGTAGTGTTAGTGATTAGCAAAAGGTTCTAGTTTAGCACAACCCTTTCCTTCTTGAAAACCCGCAAATCAAGCCCACAGCCCTGAAGAATCTCTCCCTCGTTTCATGGCTGGATAGGAGCCCAACGTGCTCCTTCAAAAAAAATCATTTTCACAACCCTTGCACTTTGCATAATGAGCTGATTTTCCATAAAAGCCCCAATTATACTTCTCAGAGGCTGATGAATTGGAGACTTAATCTAAGAATCCCGCCCTGGTGCCGGCTAGGGGATCAAACGTGTTGGGGAAGGGGGGCGAGGGGGAGGATTGTGGTTGTAGAGTAGGAGAGGGGTTTGTGGAAGGCACCCAGCGAGGCATATGGGGATGTGGATCTTGCTGTGATCAGAGCTAACCCTCCAGATTGGGGGTGTCCTAATTTGGGGTCATCACAGCTCTGAACAGCTGGGAGGGAGGAGATGGTGAAGGGTAGGACTGCCTGAGAAGGAAGCCAAAAGGTGTCCTCAGTCTATGAGGTCAGGACCCATGAAGGAAACTTCCATCAGCCAAATAACCTTGGGCAGGGATTCTCTTGGAACCTTTGTCTCTTCTTCTGTAGGCTGGGAGCATGGCCCTGCCTCGTGTGGCTGCTGTGTGTCTGTGCACCGTACAGCACAGCACCTGGTCCTTGGTGAAGGCCCACAGCTGCTAGGTGGATGTCCTAACCCCCAAACCCTGAGAGTGTGACAAGGAAAAGGGTTTTTGCAGATGTAAATACACATAATTTTAAGAAGGAGGCAGGAAGGTCAGAGTCAGAAGAAGGAGATGTGACGGCAGAGGCGGAGTTAGCGTGATGGGGCTGTGGGCCAAGGAATGCAGGCGACTTCGGAAGCTGGAAAAGGTAAGGGACACATTGTCCCTGGTGCCCCCTGAAAGGGACCAGACCCTCAATACCTTGATGCCAGGCCCTAG
Source organism: Macaca nemestrina (assembly GCF_043159975.1). Taxonomy (NCBI): domain Eukaryota; kingdom Metazoa; phylum Chordata; class Mammalia; order Primates; family Cercopithecidae; genus Macaca; species Macaca nemestrina. The sequence goes on along the minus strand of NC_092138.1, from coordinate 114,953,498 downwards.
AACCCACTTCAGATTTCTGACGTCCTGAACTGTGAGAGTCTGTGTTGCTTGAAGCCACCAACTCTCCAACTCTCTGGTGACCTGTTAGAGCTGCGGCAAAGGCCCCTGGATTGGCTGGGAGGCTGTCTGAAGGCCCAGCTGTGTGGCGAGTCTGGGCATATACCAGCATGCGGTCTTGGTCGGGAGCACATACCAGCATGGGGTCCCGGTGGGGGGCACATACCAGCATGGGGTCCTGGTGGGGGACACATACCAGCATGGAGTCCGGATGGAGGGCTCAGCCCTGGCTCCTTGCTGAGCTGGGCTCCTGGCTTTGATTGTCTCATGCTGGCCCAGCCCTGCCACCCTCTCTTCTGCTTCTGACTTTTAAAAATTCAAATACATTCATATCCCATAAATGTAACCCTTTTAAAGCATGCAATTCAGTGGCCTTTAGTACGTTCACAGTATTGTGCAACCACCGCCTCTATCTGCTTTCAAAAATCTTCACACCCCAGAAAGAAACCGGTCACCGTGAGTAGTCACCGCCCTCCCCAGCCTCAGGCAGCCCCCAGCCTGCTTTCCGTCTGCCTGTTCTGGCTGTTTTGTGTCCGTGGAATCATACCGTGCGCGCCTTTCACACGTGGCTTCTCCCACTCCGCATCTTGTTTTCGAGGTTCACTCAGCCGTAGCCGGTCAGTGCGTCATTGCTCTTTATGGCTGTGTAACATTCCATTGTGTGGCTGGGCCATAGTTTGCATATCCGTTGATCACGTGATGAACCTTTGGCCTGTTTCCACCTTTTGGCTCCTGTGAATAGCATTGCTGTGATGGCTGCAAGGCGGGAGACAGGGGTCAGGCTGAGGTTGGAGTGAGAGAAATGGACGTAAGCTGGAACTTCCTGCTTCAATATGAAGTGAATTCTTAGAATATCAGACATACCCGTATCAAATCTAAGCACAACAAAACCTTAGGAACTGTAAGCGGTTTTGTTCGCATTTTGTTACGGCTTTGAGGACCCGCCTTTTGGTCTTCCCATGTGCAGGGGGAGCTGGTGGCGAGCTTTATCCTGGAGCACTGAGCAACCAGACCTAAGATGTGGCTCGTGTAGGGAGAGGCTGGGTGCCCTCCCGGGATATAGAGGCAGCTTGCAGAGATAGCCTTTTGCTGAGTTCTTTCCTTTCAGCCTCTGCTCCTGCAGTGGCCGGGAGGGCACTGGAACCCCGTTCCTTGCTGGGTGGCCCAGATAATGAGAAAGTCAGTGCAGTGGTGAGGGCTGCATCCTTGACTTCCACTCCCAAACCTGGTTTTGCCTTCCCGAATCACCTACTAGGTACCAAATACTTCTCAAGTGAGACATCTCAGCCAGAGGCTCCATGAGTGGGCCTTGGCAGACGCTGCAGCTCCCACACCTCCGTGAACGAATGTGCTACCCTCTGTGCACACTGTTTTCCGAGGTGAAGGATAAGCACGTCAACGCCTTGTCCTGCCCCGAGAGTCCCGGCCTCTTCTCCCCGGAGTCTTTGCTGTGTTTGAAGACATTGCTGTGGCTCCTGTAGCCTTCTCTCTTGGGCACAGCATCCCCGGCTCTCAGCGCTTTCTTCCATCCGAGCTGGTGTTCCTTTTCCCATCTGGTGCTGCCCGCTTAATTCCAGGTAATCGGGCTGAGAGGAGATGGGGACGGGAGGTGGCAGTCATTATATGCTTAGCAGCTCATCCCGCCAGCAAGATGGGTTTAATTGTCCCACCTGGTGACATGAAACGTCCTGGCCACCTGTCCTCAGTGGGTCTGCTGTGAGGGGACAGGATGACATGTGAGTCCCTGGGCCGGCCTCATTGGAGAGTCTTTTTTTTCTTTTTCTTTCCTTTCATTACAATAATGGATTCAACCTCCTCTGCATAGGGAGTGGGAGGGGAGTAATTGGAAGATATTAAACTCCTTCCTGGAGAGGCGAGGTCAGAAGAGGCCACCTTTGGATTGCTGGGCTTCGAGGCTGGGGTCCGGCCCCCTCCAGCCTGCTTCTGGTCACAGCAGCCAGCTCTCTGAAGGGTAGGCTCGAGTCACCAGCTGCCTTGCTCCATCAATCTGGCACCTGTTCCACACCCCAGGCCCTTATTGCCCTGGTCAGCAGCACAAGCCAGCGGCGACTCAGTGAAGAATAGCACCGGGCAGGCCCAGCACTCCGGCCTGGTGCGGTCACTGCCTCATTCGCACCACTCTCCTCCTCTGCATCTGTCCAGCCATGGCTGGGGCCTCCAAGTTTAGGCAGAACAAACTGTGTTAGATGGTGTGTGTGTATGGGTGTGTGCATGTGTGTATGTACACGTGCACGTGGGGGTGTGTGTGCAGGTGCACATGGGTGTGTGTGTGCCTGTGCAGATGTGTGTGTGTGTGTACAGGTGCATGGAGTGTGTGTGTGTGCAGGTGTATGGGGGGGTGTGTGTGCATGTGCAGATGGGGGTGTGTGTGCAGGTTCATGGAGTGTGTGTGTATGTGCAGATGGGTGTATGTGTGTGTGCACATGTGTGTGTATATATGCTCATGTGCCCACACGTATCTCTGCACTGGAAGTTCCCGGCAGGCCTGGATCTTGCTCATTCTGTATCCCAGTATCTCCAGCAGTTGAGTCTGAATGTAGGGATCATGCCAGCAGGAGCAGCAGGCACCCAGAGTGTTTTGGATCCTCCCTGGGGCTTGGTTGCAGGTTCTCAAGGGCTGGTGCTCCTCATGGTGAGGACGGGTGAAGGGAGGGTGCTCGGCTGTCCTGTCTGGGCAGTGTTGGCACGGGGAGGGAGAGCCCAGGGCACTCAGGCCTGGCTTGGTTTCTTTGGTTTAGGGATGCCAATGCTGATGTGGCAGCCAAGGCTAGTGACAGAGCTGGCCGTCGGTGGGCAAGCGCTTTGGCGTAGCAAAGGGCCGTGGCATGTGTGGGTTGGCCATAGTGCAGGGTGATGCAGACTATGCTCGGCCACCCCCTGCCCCGCTCCAGCCTTTTAGGTGCTTGTCAGATGGAACCTGCCACACCTGTGGGAGCTGCAGCCAGTGGGTGGTACTCAGAGTGCAGAGAGGGGACAAGCAAGGGGTGATGTCAGCAGAGGCCGCTGGGGCAGGGCCTCCCTCCCCAGTGCCTGACGGATTCCCTTTCCATGCACTAGACCTGGCCTAGTGTCCAGTTCTGCTCAGCATGGGGGCAGCTCTGCACCAAGCCTTCCACCCTCTCTTGGCCGAGGACCCTCTCCCCATGCTTGCTGACCGGAGACCCACAGTTGGGAAGGAATGAGTGGCCCTGGGGTAGAGGGAGGCCACATCTGCAGAGGCAGCAGACACTGACCTTGGCTGTACTAAAGCCACAGCCTGGCCCACTGGCCACCAGAAGTGTGCACCTGGCCCCACAGAGAAGGCTTTGAACCCGTTCCCGCTGTCCAGGGCCTGCCGCGGCTTTTACCTGACAGCTGAGTGGCTGGCGGCTGGAATCCAGTCTTGCCACCTACAAGACCTGGGATGTCGTCTGTGAATAGGGTGACTGTGGCATCTTGTGTGTGGGGTTTTCATAAGGACTGAGTGGGAGAATCAGGTGACTCTCTGGGCCTGGCACCTGGGAAGTGCATGGCACACATTGGCCGGTGCGACCTGGGGTGAGTGTAGGTGCAGCGCAGAAATGGCGAGGGGTGCCCAATGGGTCAACGGGGGCTGTGCCCCCACCCTGCACCCCTAGCCGAGCGGCAGGGCTAAGGAACACTGGTGTGTCCTCTCTGCGGTTGCCACCGTGAGGATGATGGTGTGAAGGAGACACATTTGTTCAGAAATACAGTAACTGGCTGTTTAGTGCGTGGCTGGTGTAGATGAGCTCCCTCATGCTGGAGACGGTCAGGAGAAGCAGGGCTGGCAGCCTGGCAGGGGGGTGTGAACAGCCAGCCTGAGCTTCTGCAGTGGGGCAGGGATATGCCTGTGTCTGTCTTTAAAAGACAAAATGCAGCTGAGTTTCTCTCTTTGCTCAGCTCCCAGATCATCACAGCTATTGTCAGATGAACTTGCTGAGCTGCCAGTTTGCCCACTGAGAATACTTCTCCGGCTCATCTAATGGATTTTATTATTACTTCTTTTCTTGTCTCACTCCCTCCTTCCCATCCACCCCCCACTCCCCGCCTTCTGTTCTGCCTTCTTTCCTTCCTTCTTTTTATTCTTCTATCTACCCACTTATCTACCCATCTACCACTCATTCATCATCTATCTGTGTATATATCTACCCATCTGCCTGTCCATTCTTTCATCCATCCACCCATCCAGGTACCCTACCACCCATCCACGCACACACCACGCCACCCATCTCCCAGTCCATTCATCAGTCTGTCCATCTGTCCACACATCCGTACATCTACCCACCCATCCATCATTCAAGCACCCTACAACCCATCAAGCCACCCATCCACCCATCCCTTCTTCAGTTTGTCCATCTGTCCACTCATCAGTCCATCCGTTCACTCATTTATCCCTCCTTCCTTCCTTCCTTCCATACATCCTTACACCCCCCATCCATCCATCCATGTACCCATCCATGTATCCATCCATCCATCCATCCATTCACTCGTCCATCCATCCGTCCATCCATGCATCCATTTATCCACCCATTCATGCATCCATCCATCTGTCCATGCATCCATCTGTCCACCCATTTATGCATCCATCCATGCATCCATGCATCCATCTATCCAGCCATTCATGCATCCATCCATCCATCCATGCATCCATCTGTCCACCCATTCATGCATCCATCCATCCATCCATCCATTTATTCACCCACCCATCCATCCATCTACCCATACACTCGTCCACCCATTCATTCACCCTTCTATTCATCCATTCATTTATCCATCCATCCATCCATCCATCCATCCATCCATCCATCCATCCATCCATTTATTCACCCACCCATCCATCCATCCACCCGTACACTCATCCATCCATTCATTCACCCTTCTATTCATCCATTCATTTATCCACCCACCCATCCACCCACCCATCCACCCACCCACCCACCCACCCATCCACCCACCCATCCACCCATCCACCCTTCCACCCTTCCACCCTTCTGTCCATTTCTCTCTGCCCTATTTCACATGAATTGGTCTCAGTGTGGTACTCTAGAATCATTAAGGCCGCAACCTTTGTTGGCCGAGAGTAATAAGGTTAGGACCCATCTGCTCCCCAGCACATAGTAGGCACCAAATAATACGATGTGGGTGGATGAATGAGCTGACTAGGTTCACTTGGGTGGTGATGAGATGCTGGATCAGTTTCTTGCCCCTGAACCACAGGGTCCTCACCAGTTGGTTGGAGTTACTGGGTTATGAGGATTCAGAAGATGATGTCTGTAAAGTTCTCAGTATAGTGCCTGGCACACAGTGGGTCCAAAAGCTGAGAGTCAGGAGGAGGAGGAGCTGCCACTCTGTGCCTCAGGTTCCTCATCTGCAAATGGGGATCTCCCAGCACTCACCTGGAAGGCTGCAAGAATTAAAGGAGGCCGTGTGAGCAGACTCTCCATGTGGCACATGGCAGCAAAGTTGTCTCCTGAGTGCACGGTGGAGGGCATGTGGCTCTCCATCTGCAGCAGAACTCAGGAATCGGCCGGGCGCGGTGGCTCAAGCCTGTAATCCCAGCACTTTGGGAGGCCGAGACGGGCGGATCACGAGGTCAGGAGATCGAGACCATCCTGGCTGACACAGTGAAACCCCGTCTCTACTAAAAAATACAAAAAAAAACTAGTCGGGCGAGGTGGCGGGCGCCTGTAGTCCCAGCTACTCAGGAGGCTGAGGCAGGAGAATGGCGTGAACCCAGGAGGCAGAGCTTGCAGTGAGCCGAGATCTGGCCACTGCACTCCAGCCTGGGCGGCAGAGCGAGACTCCGTCTCAAAAAAAAAAAAAAAAAAAAAAAAAAAGAACTCAGGAATCCCCTAAAGCCCGCAGAGCCCCAGGGGCATGACTGTCCGTGAAAGTCGTTTTAGAAGATGCTGGAGGAAAATGTACGTGAGCAGTTGTGCGTCTGCTCCAGTTTTCAGCTCCCGAGCATCACACCTGCCCTACACCTACTCAGGCAGCTCAGGTGCCTGGAATTTGGGATTGTTCTTCATGGCACTATGGTGGGGGAGGACATCCTAGGTGTGCCAGTCGGCAGCAGGGTGGTACCTTGCCCACCACTGGCTGGTCCTCGTGGACGAATGTCCCTTGTGTCAAGATGAGAGAACCCTCTGTTTGAGGAAGAGCCCAAGAGTGTGAGCTTCCTCCTGGGCTGAGGCACATCAGGGCAGTGAGATGGGAAAACAAAGGGATTCAGGGCAAGTCCTGGGACCTGGCAGGTGTCTCCAGGTGACGCCAGTGGACTCACGGGGCCCTGCTGGCTCACATTTCAGAGCCTGTGTCCAGCTCCTAGAGCCTGGCACATTCACATCGGAAGGATCTTTCATTCCCTCCCATTACAGATGGGGAAACCGAGGCTCAGGGAGCATCACTTTCCTGAGGTCTCATGATGTTGATAATCAGCCCAGGGAGTCCATAGCCATCCATTTGTTTCTTTATTCGTTTGTTCCCTTATTCCCTCATTCATTCCTCATTCTATTGGTGCCTTGTTCTGCTGGGCCCAGGGCCAGGCGCTGGGACATAGCAGGAGCTGGCCAGCCTTGGGATGTGCCTGGTCCTGTGGGGAGTGGACACCGGGCCACTGGTCATGTGCAGGTGAACACACTGCAGCCGTACCTGGGTCAGGGCAGAGCAGGGCAGGGCGTGGTGGGTTCCAGACCCGGAGGCTCAGGGTTAAAGGCCTGGCCTGAGGTTGAGAGACTCGGGTTCGAGGCCCAGCTGGGATCCTTGCTGTTGGTGTGACCCTCAGCAGGTTCCTTAGCCCTGAGCTTGTTCCCTCGTCTGCAAATGGAGGCCCACGTGGGCCCGATGGGCAGAGCTGGTGCTGAGGGACCCAGCCCGTGAGGCGCAGCCCCAAGCAGTGGTTCTCAAAGTAAGGCCTGAGGACCGTGCGTCTGGGCCCCCTGGCTTTCCATGTAGATCCCAGATAAGCCTGGGGGAAGGGGGTATATGGGGTGAATGGTGGCCCCCCAAAAGCTATATCCTCCAGAACTTGTGAATGGGACTGTATTGGATAAAGGAGTCTTCAAAAATGTAATTAAATTAGGGACCTCTAGATGAGATCATCCTGAATTATCTGGTTGGGCCCTAAATCCAATGACAAGTGTCCTTATAAGAACCACCCAGAGGAGAGACACAGGGAGAGGAGGAGAGGGTCGTGTGAAGAGGGAGGCAGAGGTTAAAGCGATGTAGCCATAGGCCAGGGAACACGTGGAGCCCACCTGAGCTGGAAGAGGCAGGAGGGACCCTCCCCCAGTGCCTCCAGAGGGAGCGCAGCTCTGCAGCACCTGGATCTCAGGCTTCCGGCCTCCAGAACTGGGAGAACTGGAAAGAAGAAGTTTCTGTTGTTTTAAGTCCCCCATTTGATGGTTCTTGGTTACGCAGCCCCGGGACACAAACAGAGCAGGGACATGGGTTTTGCTGCACGGCCCGCTCTGGGATGCAGGGTCCAGGAGCAGGTCCCTCAGCCACGCCTCCTCCTCAGCCTAGCCTGCCTGTAGGGCGGAGGCCTGCACTCCCTGGAGGCTGGACCAGCACCCTCACGAGCCTAACCAGGGCTTCTTTTTTTTTTTGAGACGGAGTCTCGCTCTGTCGCCCAGGCTGGAGTGCAGTGGCCGGATCTCAGCTCACTGCAAGCTCCGCCTCCCGGGTTCACACCATTCTCCTGCCTCAGCCTCCTGAGTAGCTGGGACTACAGGCGCCCGCCACCTCGCCCGGCTAGTTTTTTTTGTATTTTTTAGTAGAGACGGGGTTTCACCGTGTTAGCCAGGATGGTCTCGATCTCCTGACCTCATGATCCGCTGTCTCGGCCTCCCAAAGTGCTGGGATTACAGGCTTGAGCCACCGCGCCCGGCTGCTAACCAGTGCTTCTTAATGTGGCCCTGGCATCCACAAGACCTCCTGGGCCAGGAGGAGGCTTGCAGCTGGGGGAGAGGTTTGGGGTTCAAGGGCCCCCCTCCAGGTAGCAGAGATGAGGGGTGAGCCTTCGGGGACAGTGTCCCCCTCCTTCCCGGTGTCCTGTCCCAAGTATAATAACACGGTGTGTTTGGGGCAGGAGGAATGAATGTCCTGTGCCTGGTCATCGGCATGAGCTGAAGCCCTTTCCAACTCCTGTCCTTCCCTTTAGGGAGCGAAGATGGTTTTACTCTGTAACAAGCAAAATAGACCAAGGCCGCCTCCTCAGCAACTGTCACCATTAAAAATGTATCTGGGCAGCTGGGTCACATTATCGGCTCATTTTCAGAGACAGAGAAGACAAGACGCATCATGTTTTGTGGTGGGATTTATACATAAGCAGATGAGACGTGCGGTCATTAAAAATGTCCCGGAACAGAAGATGACGTCTTGGCATCTTGGTGGTGTCTTGGGAGACTGTGGTCCGGGAAGTGGGTCGGAAGCGAGCCCCTTCCCGCCCGCTGTGCGTCCTGCAGCCCCATGCTCCCAGCGGCCCCGTGCTCCCCGCAGCCTCATGCTCCCAGCGGCCCCGTGCTCCCCGCAGCCTCATGCTCCCTGCAGCCCCGAGTGTTCTGCTCCTGTGTCAGCTCCTCTTGCCACTGGAGCAGGGTCTTTAGTAATAACAGGACAGTCCCCCGAATGTCCCCTACAGTGGCCTCACTGTGGCCCTTGTGTATCGTGTCCCAGGCACTGGCTGCTTGTGTCAGGATGGAAAGAAGGTTCTGCAGCGGGAGCAGATAACTCCCGAGTCTTGGTGACTTATGGCAGCAAATGTGTCTCGCTCGCAGCACTAGCCAATAGCGGTCAGGGGTCGGGCTGTGCTCTGCTCCCTGCCGTTTGTCCTGGAGCTAGACTGACAGATAGTGTCCAGTGGGAACAGGGCGAATTGTCTTGGCAGGGCGGAGTAAACAGGGCAGCTCCCGTGCTGGCTGCTGTAGCTGCTGCTCGGAGTCTCATGGATCACTTCCGTCCACATCTCTTTGGTCAAACTGAGTCCTTGGACCTCACCTGGAGGCAGGGGCAGGGCAGGATTATCACCTTCCCGCAGGGGTGAAACCAGGATATTTGGCTGTAGGAGTTCAGCCTGGCACACACCACTTGACGCTGCTCATCCCTGAGAGTAGGGACTGATTGTCCCCTTTTTACAGCTGAGGAAACTGAGGCTGATAAGCCTGTGGTCGTGCATTCAGGGTGTTGTGGAAATAAACCTAAACACGGGCCTGGGTGACTGCAGAGCCACTGCCAGGCTGCCATGGGATGGGGCCAGGATTTCAGGGGAGCCTGAATGACGCAGGAGCCTGCCTGAGCCCAGAGCTGTGTCTGCCTCACCCCCGGCTCATGGCTTTCTTTCCCCAAAAATGCCCGGCCCCATGCGAGGCACATTCCCAGGGGGCCCGTGCCCGCCAGCACATGGCCTGGTTTTGAAGGCAGCACTTAGCAGCGTTTCAACAAGAGAGGAAGGAACCCTGGGATCGGCCATCTGGCGCCCTTTCTTGTCGCTTTCTCCAGCCTTTTGTTCCGCTCTTTCCCTCTTATCTTTATTGATGCATTGATTTAACTTGTAATTACTTTGAACACTCACAAGCTGGCCAGTCTGCCCAAGGACAAGAAGCTTGAAGTTTCTAGCTCTTAGGCCACAAAGGAGCTGCGGCCACTCCAGCGCCCGTCAGGAAGTAGCCACCATCCTGACTTTTGGGTTTACCCTTTACTTTTATCAAATTACCCTTTACTTTTATCAAAATTCAAATACAGTTTTGTTTCATCTTCATTGCTTTGGATCTTTACATGAAGAGACCCACCTCTGTTGAAGTGGACTCCTGGGACCTGCTTCTCTTCCTCCCTGTTAGCGATCAGCACAGGTGTGGCAAGCCATTCTGTGTCCCGTTTGTCACGGTGGCCCTTCTGGAGCTGCCCCGTCCACCCGCCATCATAGCAGCAGCGACCAGGCGGCACAGGGCTGAGCACCTCCCAGGCTGCTCACGCTGAGGTGTGGTGCTGGCTTTGGCCCGAGGTCCCAGCTAGGGTTGATGGCTGCCGAGTCATGGGTTTTCTGCTATTTGGAGAATTTTGTTCTTGGATCCTCCCTTCCCTGAGCACCCACTTGGTGGGAGGGGGCAGCTACAGGGAGCCCTGTATGTCGCTCCAGATTGGGGATCTGGCATTCTGGGAGCAAGGAGGGTTTGGATGGAACAGGTATCCCAGGAAGGCAGAGGTGAGGCTTGACCAGTCCTGATTGAAACTTAAGGCCGTAGGCCTGAGGCTCCAAGGTGGGTAGTTGGAACCTGGACAGCTGGCCCTCGCCCAGCCCCACCCCACCCAGGGCCGCCTTCAGGCCCAGGGCTGGCACCACCCACAGGGGTCAAAGCCCTGTTCTCTGCTGCAAAGGAGCCCAGCCAAGCCCATCCCCTCGGAGTTACTGTGGGAGAGCTGGGCTCCGTCCTCCTCCTCATGCTTGCTGGGAGCCCCTGCCCAGCGGCCTGGTGACCTGATCACTGGGGTGGACAAGTCGCACCCTCTCGTGCCTGCCGCCCATCAGCCAGTCATGTTCATCTACTGTGTGCAGCCCCCCCAAGGCCCAGAGTTCCCGGGGACATGGTCTCAGGGTGGCAGCGGAGGGATGGGGCGAGGTGGGAGCCCTCGGATGCAGTGGTCTGTGCGCCTCACTGAGGAGGCCATGCCCTGGCTGGGCCCTGACGGCCATGGGGAGTTCTGGGGCAGGGAGGCCCAGGCAGAAGCCCTGGGGAACTGTGCTTGGTGGCCCTGGATAGAGAGGGGCCGGGACCAGGGCAGCCAGGGACAGGACTGGACAGGGGAGGGAGCAGCATGTGAGGGGAGCCCTGGGGGTTCCAGCAGGGCAGCGGCCTCTGAGATTTTGTCCGGAGCCTTCCTCTGGCCCTGCCTGGCCTCGAGGGGCTCCAGAGTGGAGCCCAGGGCCACTGAGGGGCTGCTGTGGACACCCAGGTGGGAGTGGTGGAGGGTCGTGGGGCAAGGTAGCAGGAAGAGGGTGAGCGGGGCTGGTAGCCAACAGGAGGTGCCAGGGGTGACACCCAGGCCCTCTGGGGTGGTCTGTCCCTTGTGATGACCCGGGGCTGCTGTCTGAGACATGGCCAGGTGGTGTGAGGTCCTGGCTCCCAGCCCAGCTCTGCCACTTTCTGGCTGGCCTCCTTGGGCAGCTTCCTTCATCTCTCTGGGCCTCAGTGTCCTCTTTGGGATGGAGACAGAGCCCCATGTTGTGGTGCTGTCGGGAGCATCAGCACAGCTTCCGTCCTGTGAGGACTTCCCTTTCCCTGCTCTGTGAATGCAGAGGAAAGATTGGGGCCCCACTGTGCCCTTTCAGCTAGGTAGGTGTGCCCCCACCCCTGCTCCAAGACTCCACCAGTGGACAGAGGCTGGTGTCTGTGGAGCAGCTTGACCAGGCTATCCTGGGACTCCTGAGACTGGCCCCACCTCGGGCAGTTGCTGCCATAATGGAGGGTTGTCCAGGGCTCTCCCGGAAACTTGCCCTATGCTGGGACTGGTATCCCTAACTGTCTCACCAGGGCTGATAAATCCATCGGCCACCTGGAGTGTATCCATCACAGTGTCCCTCCCAGCTGGGCTCAGAGAGTACACTGTGATTGATTAGTGATGCCTGCCATGGGCAGGGGCTGGAAGGGTAGTGGCTGCTCCTTGACAGGCCCTGGGGTTGCTGTCCCTGTCACAGCCGATCCTCCAACGCGAGGCCCCCTCTCACTAGGGAGACTGCCAAGGCCTTGGCCACCAGCTGACCCTTCATTTCCCAGCAGACAAGTCGGCAGGAAGTGCGGGGAGGAGGAAGAGGGCCTTCAGCTGCTGTGTCGCCCAGTCCCCCTTGGCAGTCTAGAGAGGAGAGGGGTCTCTCCTGAGGTGACACAGCAGATTGGTGGTTGCAGAGAACCCCAGTGTGGCCACCCACTCCGGCCCTCCCAGCCCAGCTCTCCAAGTAGGGGTCCTGCGTGCAGCTCCCACTTCCGAGTGTTTGCTGGAGGAAGGTCTGTATTTTAAGCTTGTTGCCTTGGGCGTGCCGTGTGGGCTCCTCCTCCTGGGTCTCGGACCAGAGCCCCTGCCATCCAGCCGTGGATTCAGTCCCCAGCCTGGGCCAGTGTGTCCACGCTTCCGCCTCTGGCCAGGGTGGGACATACGTGCAGACAAGCCGCCGTGGCCCATGTCCACCCACCCAAAACTGCCCAGGCTGGCTTGTGTGATCTGATGACTGCACCAGACGTGAGAGTGGGGGAAGCTCAGGAAGCCATTTGTGTGCTGCCCTCCCGCAACAGACCCCCACTGGCCCAAGGAAGGAAACCGCTGTGTTCAGGGAGAGGGAAGAAAAGGAACGGTGTTTCCAGTAGCTGACAGAGCGTTCCATGTTCACAGGAGGAGCTCAGAGCTGTCCTGATCAGGGGCTGCTGAGGAATCAAGGAGCTGTCTGGGGCCCTCATGGGCACCTTTGGGCACAGAGTGTTGACCTGCAGGCCTGGAGTCTGGAAGCGTGGGCAGACCCAAGCCTTGCCTGTTTCCTCCTCGTGAATCAGACCTGTCGTGTCTGGGTTCCCCTGCCATAGTCCTCATCAGTCACTCTGTCCACCTTTCTCTGCCCAGCATGACTGAGCTCGGTCGAGGGTCCTCAGGCCAAGGCCAGGGGGACAGCTGGGGCTCTGGCCCATCAGTGCCCAGTTTGGAAGCGTCCTGATCCCCGTCCTGCGTCTGCAGGGAGGGTACCGTAGCTTTCGGTTGGCAGAAGTGAGACGCACGGAGGCCTGACCCACAGCTGGGTGGAGCAGCCGTGTCGGGGCCTGGGGGTGCAGGCCTCAGCCCTGGAAAGCCCCTGCCGGCCTGTGGGCTGCAAGGCCCCTGTCCCAGAGCCTCCTCCCTCAGCCCCATTCCCTGATGGACAAATCCTAAGTGTTTGTCCCGGGGGCTTCCTGCCAAGCCTGGGCAGGTGTCCCCTGGGAAGAGGCCTGGCATGGAGCAAAAGGCAGAGTGGCTTTGGAAGCTCTGCGCGCTCGCCGCAGAAGGACGCCCTGTGGGCCACTGGCCGTTTCCTTCCAAACCGGTGCCAGCAGAGATTCCCTTACGAGAAGCGTATTGGAAAATAAAAATATATATTATGCTTTGCAGCTGCTGAGAAGTCACATTCCTCTGTCATCAGCAGCCACGCCAGGCCCCTTCCTCTCCCAGACAAAGTAGCATGGGCAGGGAACCAAGCATTTCTTTCCGCCTGGGAGATCCGTGTCTTCTTCTGCCTTGCCGGGATTCTGGAAACAAGGGCAGAAGCAGCCTAGCTGGATTTGGGGGTCATGTGGGGTCTCTCCTCTAGGGCTCTGGTGTATTCACCATCTCCCCTGGTGAGCTTGGAGCTGGCCACACCCCCGCCTTGCTGGACCTGCCATGGCAGACGTCAAGGTCACTGCCGGGGCTATGGCAGTGGCCGTGCCTCAGTGCCCCCACCTTCCAACCTGCCACCCCATGGGGGAGAGACCCTCCTACTTCCATCCTGACTTTGGTTTCAGATCCTGGTAACCACACTGGGCCAGCCCATTGGTCACTCTCAACTCCAGCCCCATGAGACTCCTGCCCCACCTGGCACTTGAGCCTTCATCTACCCTCTGCCCAGGCTGCCTCCTCCAGCCCCTAAACGGTGCCCATGTCCATCATCACCTTCCCCCTCTTTCCTTCACATATCACGTCTGAGGCAGGTGGCTTGTCTGAATATTACAGTGAGTGAGCTGAGGCCAGGGGATGTAGGGCCCTTAGCAAGCTCCTAGCTAGGAGGTTTGTGGCCAGGGCTCCTACCCCAGCCTGTCTTAAACAAAGCTGGAACTCTGGGCCAGGTACAGTGCCTCACACCTGTAATCCCAACACTGGGAGGCCAAGGTGGGAGGATCGCTTGAGGCCAAGAGTTTGAGACCAGCCTGGACAATATAGCAAGACCCCATATCTACAAAAAAATACCAAAAAAACCCAAACAAAGTCAGAACTCTGAACTCAAAATTAGACTTTACTCTTCACGCCAGCTCCGTTGCCACCTCCTGCGAGAAACCCTTCCTGGTTTCCCCAGGTTCAGACTCCCTGCCACCCTGAGGTGTCTCTGCATGCTCCCTGCACCCCTCGGCCCTGTGCTGCCTTCATGCTGGGTGTGTCAGGCTCATCTCCGACACTGGCATCCCCGAGCCGGGTGTGGCCATGGGTGGGAGGCCGGGTTCGACCTGGCCTCCTCCCATTGTGATAGCCCTTCTGGGCTGGGTGGGATGGCGCCCTGAGGAAAGAAACGTGATCTGTGGGCTTGTTTTGACAGTTGGAGCTGTTTAGCAGGGGAACCGTTTCTAATAAGCGAAGCCCTGGTGTTTCAAGGCCTCCCTGCCAATTAGAAGGCAGCACCCAGGTGACTCCTTCAATAATTAAACGGGCCTGGCGGGTCCTCCGGGCTGCGCTGCCTGATGTGCCTTTCAAGTTTGCCTGGCTGCTGTTTCCCTGGCACACAGTGCCAAAAGGGCTATGGCCCGGCTCCCATGCCCTGGGCGTGGGGTCCCATGGCCCCCCAACCTGCGCTGTTCTCTTTCTCCTCACCATGGCCTCCGCCTGGGTGAGATGCCCCTGCACCTGGTGGTGTTCCAGTGCCAGGCCGGCGCCTGGCCCTCCCAAAGCCTGATTCTGAAGCTGGTTTCAGAATTGGAAACTGAGGGTTAGCCAGCCGTCCCCCCCACCCCAGTGTAGTGTCAGCACATAAATGCAAACACTGTTGTCTGCCATCTGCAGGACTAAAGCGGCCAACTTGTCCCAGTTTAAGCACCAAAAGTCCCGCATCCTAAGAAATCCCTGTCCCGGGCAAACCCGGACAGTAGATGTCAGTGCTGGTCACACCTGGCCTCAGAGGCCGAGGGCGCTCCCTTGGGGCCATGAGTGGGTCTCGCCCTCCAGGATGAAACTCAAGGCTCTGCCTGTTCTCTCGGAGGGCTCCGGCTGGGCGAGGAGCACCAGGGTGGGTCAGGTGGAACAGCCTCCCTGATGCACTGCTGGTGCACACGGTCCTTGGCAGTCACTGTGCGGGGGACTTTTCTTCTGTTAGTCGGGTCCTACTTTCTTTCTGTACCGGCCAAGTGGAGGCATTAGGGACTGTCTCAAGCCTTGGATCCTTCACCCGAGATGTCAGCAGAGTGTGGGAAACAAAAACCGTGTCCCAGACTCTGTGCATGACGGCTGGATGAGCCAAACACTGATTTCTGTACCTTCTGGAATCTTCAGTCCCTTCCAGGATCCAAACGTTCATTTAGGGCTGCGTTCTTGTTCGGATGTACTGTGGGAGGAAGTGCTCGGTGGGGTGCCCTGCCTGAGCCATGGCAGGGCTGGGTGGACCATCTGTGGCGAGCGGGCGCTTTTCCAACTGTGACCCAGGAATTGGTCCCACTGCGGCTGGCTCTGGAGGCAGAGTGGGTTCAGAGGCTGAGCTGGTGGAAAGCGGAAGGGGAGAGACCCGCGCTGGTACATGCAGGATGCTTGCTAGGAGGCTTATGCACCATCTCCCTTGGTCTTAGCAATCGCTGCTACCCGCCCCCGTTCTGCAGTTGGGGAAACTGAGGCTCAGAGACGGGCAGAGCCAGGGCTTGGACCCAGACCCATTACCTGCAGAGGCCTTGCTCTTAGCTTTCCCCACAAGGTCTCCCCTCGAGTGAGCACAGTTGAGGTGCTGGGGTCCGTGCTGTGGCTTCTCCCTGATGTTATCTCCGGGTGTTTGGGGACGGAGCCTGGGAGCTGCATCTTGGCCCCAGGCAGGGCTGTCTGTGGACACTCACTCCAGGATGAGACGCACACCTGCTGGGTGGATTCGCTCTGTAAGAGGCAAGAGGGGCTTCCCTGCTCTGAGGTGGCAGTAGCCCCTAGGGAAACAGGGCCGGGACTCCAGGGGTACAGGAGTGGCCACGAACCCTGCATGATGGAGCCCCGGAGTCCGCTCAATATGCAGAGGAGGCCGCTGCCAGATGAGGTCAGCAGGCCCAGTGCTGCATCCAAGCTGGTTTTGAAGCGCTTGAGTAGAACCTGGGGCAGTGGTGTTGTGGGGGCCCAGCCTTCTCTCCCTGTAGCCGCTGCTGTTGTGGAATCTTAGATCAGCGCCAACAAGGGGACGTGTTCCCCATTGAACCCCACATGTGAGGCCCCACAGTCCTCATGGAAGCACAGTAAGATGTGAGCTGTCCGGCTCATCCCCTAGAACTTAGGCACCTGCCACCTGCCTGGGAAGGAGGGCAGCTGTGTTTAGGTTCCTCTCTTTGGCTACTCTGGTCTTTGTCTTAAAAAGCAAATCTGGCTGCCGGCTCCTCAGGGCCTTCCAAGAAAGCGAACCCAAGCTGTCCTCCCTCTAGCTGAGATCCTGAGGGTCTGCGCTGACACAGACCTGTGCTTGCTACCCTCAGCCTGGAGACCCCTGAGCGTCCAGTGTGCCCCTCCCTCCAGACTGTGGGGCCACCAGGCAGCTGTAGGCACAGTGGCACAGGTGGCGCTCTGCAAAGGCCATCTTTTCACAGAAGTCCCGAAGGCAAGAATAGGAGCCTGATTTATTATCCCAAAGCGAGATTCAAGCTGCTCCTTCTCCCTGAATCGGTGACAAATGGCCACCCAGGCCAGCCCCACGCGGGTGCACCGTAAATCCCGGGGTAAGGACAGGAGGGGAGTGAAGGAGCTCTTTGGAAGCAGGAGCTATGTTTCCTCCGCTCTTTCTTCGGGGTTTGGATTTGGGCACCCCGTGGGGTGTTCTATTTCCCGGTCTGTGTCCTCTGGCTGGTGACTTATCTGGCCGTGGCACTGGGACTGTGATTGTCCTGCCCAGAATTGAGCTAACTGGGGAGGCCTGTTGGGGGCTGGGGGAGCTCCTTGAGCAAGCAGTGGCTCAGGGGCAGGAGTGGGGAGTGGGTGCTGAGGAAGCTTGGGGAGTGGGATTGGACGGGTTGTTTGGGAGGAGCGGCTGCTGCCCAACGGCAGGCTCTGCTGGGGATTTCTCTGCACTGTGGCTTCTCTGCTTCCTGTGTGGACATCCGGTTCGTCCTCTCCGAGGCGCAGTGGGAAACTCCGCTTCCCGAAGCCAGGCGCGAGGAAATGCAGGCTCAGGAAGGCTCTGGTGGGAGGAGAGGGATGCAGCCACTCCTGGGGAACCGGGATGACTGCTCTCAGGACAACTTCTGGATAGGCTCGGGTTGGCCTTGTCTGCTTCTCATGCCCTGCTCGTAATGAGCAAGGCAACACCACAGGGCAAGGTGTGGGTAAGGGACACTGGGGAAGTGCGGGAAGGAAAATCAGCTGGTGCCTGAAGATGGCCTCGGGGGTGGGGAGGGGAGTTGGGGGGTGGAGCTAGGCCTTGTTGCAAAATGACCACAGTCTCCACCCGACCCACCCCCACTGGGCTTTAAGTTGCAACTGGGATGTGGCCCCAGAAACTCTGCTCAGACATTCTCTGTGCAAATGTGTGTTCCACTGTTTAATCAAGGTCACTGTTACAAAGTCCCTACTGAGGGGTGACTTGAATACCTCTGTGATCTCTTACAAGCTCTCCATGAAAATGCCTCTTCATATAGGCCGGGCGCAGTGGCTCACACTTGTAAACCCAGCACTTGTGGAGGCCGAGGCAGGCGGATCATGAGGTCAGGAGTTTGAGACCAACCTGGACAACATAGTGAAACCCCATCTCTACTAAAAATACAAAAAATTAGCTAGGCATGCTAGTGGGCACCTGTAATCCCAGCTACTTGGGAGGCTGAGGCAGGAGAATCGCTTGAACCCGGGAGGCGGAGGTTGCAGTGAGCCGAGATCACGCCATTGCACTCCAGCCTGGGCAACAATGTAAGACTCCGTCTTGATCAAAAAAAAAAAAAAAGAGGGGCCGGGCACAGTGGCTCACGCCTGTAATCCCAGCACTCTGGGAGGCCGAGGCGGGCAGATCATGAGGCCAGGAGATCGAGACCATACTGACTAACACGGTGAAACCCCATCTCTACTAAAAATACAAAAAATTAGCCAGGCATGGTGGCGGGTGCTTGTAGTCCCAGCTACTTGGGAGGCTGAGGAAGGAGAATGGGGTGAACCCGGGAGGTAGAGCTTGCAGTGAGCCGAGATCACACCATTGCACTCCAGCCTGGGTGACAGAGTGAGACTCCATCTCAAAAACAAAATAAATAAATAAAAATAAATAAAATAAAATGCTTCCTTGGATCTAATTTGACGCTGCCGTTTCAAGGGGGTAAAGAGCAGCCTGAGAATATCTGACACCCACCCTTCTGTCTACTTATCCATCACCCACTAATCCCACCCACCAACCCTCTCATTTGTTCATCCGTCTACTCATCCATCTGTCTATCAACCCACAAAGTCCAACTACTCTCTCATCCACCTGTCCTCCCAGACATCCATCCATGCACTAATGAATCCAGCCACCCAACAACCCATTTATCTGTCTTTCCACCCACTTACTTACCCACCCACCCATCTATCACTCATCCACCCATCCCACCAACCCAGCCATTTACCCATCTAGCTACTCATCCATCCTTCCATCCATGCATCCATGTATCAGTTCATCCAACCACCTGCCCATCCATCCATTCATGCATCTGTTCATCCATCCGTTCATCCATCCACCCACCCATCCATTCATCCATCTACTCACCCATCCATCCATCCATCCATTCATCCATCCATCCATCCATCCACCCACTCACCCACCTATCCATTCATCCATCTACTCACCCACCCACCCACCCACCCATCCGTCCATCCATCCACCCACTTACCCACCCACCCATCCATCCATCTGTCCACCCACCCACCCACTTACCCACCAATCCATTCATCCATCCATCTACTCAACCATCCACCCACACACCCAGGCACCCACTCAGCCAGCCAGCCAACCATCCATCCCCCCCATCTATCCACCCATCCACCCATCCATCCATGTACTCATCCATGCCTTTCTAGCTCCAGGCACTGTGCTAGGCAGAGACTGACCCAGGCTGAGAGACTGATCAAGTCTTCCCACCTGCAGTAGGGCTTGGATTCAGCTCTGAAGGATGTTAGCACTTGGGTGAATGGTGGGAGGGCAGGGGACTGAAGGCAGAGAGCAGAGCAGGTGCAAGGGCCAGAATCAGCATGGGCGTGAGGGGTGTAGGGGGAGTGGAGTGAAAGGGGACCAGGACCTG
The DNA here is from genome assembly GCF_043159975.1 of Macaca nemestrina. Lineage (NCBI taxonomy): Eukaryota > Metazoa > Chordata > Mammalia > Primates > Cercopithecidae > Macaca > Macaca nemestrina. The sequence continues at coordinate 114,934,230 of NC_092138.1, read as the reverse complement.
GTGAAACCTCCTCTAGTCTCCTGCGTATTCCTGCCCCAGCGGCCGGGCGCTGAGGCCCCACATGGTCCCTGACAGGCTGCCTCCCTCCCTCTCCTGCTCTTCCCCTCCTGGCAGAGCCTTTGTTGGGCTGTGGCAGAAATTAATTGGATTTGCAGCTCCATTCTCAAGGGGATTTGTGGCCTCAAATAGGGATCTTAGAATAAAAGTGGTAAAGATTTTACGGGCAGCAGTATAATTCTTTGGACTTTAACATTCCTGCTTTATCTCCTCTGGGTCGGGCAGGTAGAGGAGATGACAGGAGGGGTTGAACAAGACACCGAATGAAATGCAGGGAAGGAAAATTTACAACAACCACAGCTCAAGGTCAGGTTTTTTAAAAGACAAAAGGCTTTTTTTTTTTTAAATTTATTTTTTTGAGATGGAGTCTCTCTTTGTCACCCAGGCTGGAGTGAAGTGGCGCAATCTCGGCTCACTGCAACCTCCGCCTCCCGGGTTCAAGTGATTCTCTTGCCGCAGCCTCCTGAGTAGCTGGGATTACAGGTGCGCACCACCACGCCCAGCTCATTTTTTTGTATTTTTAGTAGAGACGGGGTTTCACCATATTGGTCAGGTTGGTCTCGAACTCCAGACCTCAAGCGATCCACCCGCCTCGGGCCTCCCAGAGTCCTGGGATTACAGGTGTGAGCCCCTGCACCTGGCCGACAAAAAGTTTTGAAATGACTGTTGTGCCTTATTTTAGTGGGCTCTCACTTTCTGTGTTAGGAAACAAGAATCCGAAATCATCATGGCGAGTGGGGCTTCCTCACGAGGCTTCAGAAGGCAGTTTTCTTGGACAGCGGAAAGTGCCCTGAGTGAGGATGATACTAGAAACACTAAATCGCAGCTGCCGTTGTTGGACCCCACTAAGTCCAGAGCATTCTGCCGTCCTACAGCTGCCCTTCCCAGCAGCCCTCTGAGAAGACACTATTACTTCCATTTTCCAGGGGGAGAAGGCGGACACTCAGAGAGGTTTAGTAGCTTGTCCAAGGTCCCAGGGAGCAGGGGATGGGCCTAGGGTTCACACCTGGGTTAGCCCAGCTCCAAAGCTTTTCCTCTCCTTCGCTGCCCCCGGGCTCAGCTCTCCTGGCAGGGCAGGTGGGTTCTGTCTGAGTCCCAGGACTGATGGAGGAGTAGAGCCCTGTGTTAAGAACGCTGTGCTTCAGGGATAGGAGAGCTTTGATTGATGAGTGATGTCTGCCTGGGCGCAGGAAGAGTGAGAAGCAGGTGTGTGTGCTCACTCACTGTTAGGGTGGGTCTCCTTCGAAGTGTGAATGCATCTCTCGGTTGGCTTAGCAGGGCGGGTTCTGGAAGTACAGTCCCCGAATGGCCGTCCTGTTGATAATCCAGGATTCGATGGGATGCCCCGTTTCCCTGAACTGTCGCCCACACTCTGTGATCAGATTTGAACAAGAGCACAACCTCAGGAGTTTGGTATTTTCTCTTCCCTCTCTACATTCTGCGTGAGAAAGCACGTTCATACTTTGCCACGACGTCATTTTTTATATAACATACTTTTATAGGAGATGAGTGGGGTTTAAAATATTTACTTACGATGAGGACACATTTTCATAATGAGAATTTTGATTCTGTTTTTCTTTATTATGAAGTCATACCCATCATTGCTGAAAATTTAGAAAAAGCAGAAATGACTGATGAGGTCAGAGACAGGCATGGCTGGACGTAAGCGAGGGGCTGGCGTGAGAGCGGGGATGGCCCAGGGCCGGTCCTGGCAGCGGGGTTTCATGCTGAAGGAAAAGAAGGCTCCACCTCGGCCGGGCGCGGTGGCTCAAGCCTGTAATCCCAGCACTTTGGGAGGCCGAGACGGGGGGATCACGAGGTCAGGAGTTCGAGACCATCCTGGCTAACACAGTGAAACCCCGTCTCTACTAAAAAATACAAAAAACTAGCCGGGCGAGGTGGTGGGCGCCTGTAGTCCCGGCTACTCGGGAGGCTGAGGCAGGAGAATGGCGTAAAAACCCGGGAGGCGGAGCTTGCAGTGAGCTGAGATCCGGCCACCGCACTCCACCCTGGGCGACATAGTGAGACTCCGTCTCAAAAAAAAAAAAAAAAAAAAAAAAAAAAAAGAAGGCTCCACCTCTGGGTCCTGAAGCCACATCTCAGCCTGGCAGAGCCTCCCTGGCTCCTGGCCCCCCACGTGCTCCTGTGCTTTCCGGGGTCACCCGCGTGTGGGCCAGTCCCTCCAGGTTGTGGCTTCTCAGCCCCACCCCCATCAGCTGCACGGGGTCTGTGTCAGCCTGGGGCTCTGCATATCACGGGAGGAGATGGATTCCTTGAGGGGCTTCTTGGCCGTGAATGGTGCTGTGTCAGCAACGGAGCCCTGGTGGGGAGGATCTCGTGGCAGCCTCAGCTCTGCCCATGACCCGAGACACGCACCTCCTCTGGGGGATGCGGCTGTATGGTGGTGGGTGGAAGGAGGGAGAGTGGCTGGAGCAGAGAGCCGAGCTCACCCATGCAGAGGTCAGGCCTGGCCGTGCTGCCCCCTTGGACACTGGCTTTTACCAGGAAGCCACAGGGGCACGCTGACCAATGGCCTGGTGGGTCTGGCTTGGGGGCCTCCGATCTGAGACCTAGTCCCTGCAGGTCTGTGACAGAGCCAGGTAGGACCCAGGCCTCCAGCTCACAGCTCAGTGGACTCCCCCCTGCCCCTTCCGCAGGAACACAGGCCCCCAGCCTCCAGGCGGGGCAGGGCTGCCAGGGTGGACTGCGTCCCTGCTGGATCTCGGGCTGAGCAAATGTCAGCCTGACCCCAGGCAAGGAAGCAATCCCAGCTGGCATCTGGGCCCAGGCAGCCCCCCGGCTGGGATCTCCCGTCCCATCCTTAGTGACAGGTTTCCTACCAGAACACGCACCCGGGGGCTACACGGGGATGTTTGGTTTAATTAAGGGGTCTTTCAGGTCTCCTGTAGAGATGAGTGGATTTGGCCCATAGCCTTGAACCAGCTGCAGCCCCCTCTTCTGGGTGTTTGATCTGCCTCTCCTGCCTCTCCTCCATCCCATCCCTCCCTCCCCTCCGCCTCTGCCCCCTCCCCGAGGCTGGCCCGGCATTTCAGCTCTGAGTGGTTGGCCTGTGCTGGCCCAGACTCGGGGCTACACCCATCTGTCTGTCTGCAGAGGACGGAACAGAGCGATGCTTTGGGTCCTGCGGGAGGAAAACCGCTTCCTTCCATCCCTCCAGGTTCTTGGGCGGGTTTATGAATTGAATTGACATAAGACAGATGAACAGGAGAAAAGCCATTATAATTATATACATATGCATGAGAGTTCCACAAAAATGAGACGCAAGAAGAGCCCAGATGATTAAAGTTTATGTATATATATATATTTATATACCAACCTGAACTAAAGAAAAGCAGCAGGGTTGGGGCGTCTTGGGGGCGGAGGGGGAGGGGGAGCAGCGCCACGTTCCTTCTGGGGCGTCCCCATGGGGCTGCTGCTCCCTTTGTAGGAGGGGAGGCTGCAGATCCATGCAGAAGGTTCCGAGGGCTTTTCATTTTCGGGACTCTCTTCCTGACCTCAAGCCAGGGGCTGGTGGGTGGGGTGGGTGAGCCCCTACCCTCGGTGCCTCAGAACTCACCCCTCCCTTCTGGAGTCCCCTCCTGCTTCCTCTCCTGCGGGGACTGAGCTGGCAGCCCTCCCACCTGCCCACCAGGAGGTGTACGAGGAGCCTCCTCTCCACTGCGAACCCCCCGGAAGAGGGAGTGCGGGTAAAGGGGAAGGCAGGTCGCCGGGCAGATGAACGCCTTCTGCAGCCCTGACCTGGGCCTCTCATCTGCCCACTAGACACCCAGAGCCCGGAGTGTACGTGACACTTTCCTTGCCCCCTGGCGAGCTGGGCATGGGTCTCCTCTTGCCCTACGGCCCAGTTGGCTCGTTCTGTGACTCCGATCAGTGTCCGCGCACCCGGTATCCTTCTAGAGAGTGGACAAGAGCCCCTTTGCTCCTGGCCGGGCCACACTGGGCTCTGCCGTGGGGTCCAGCTGGGGTCCCACTGGCCGGCAATGCCGGGACCTGCTCACCTCCCTCTCGCCTTCTCTTTCGCAGGCCTTTTCCCTCAGAGGAGACCACAGAGAATGACGATGACGTCTACCGCAGCCTGGAGGAGCTGGCGGAGTAAGGCGGGGGGGGGTGGGAAGAGGGATGGGAAGAGGGGAGGAGGGAAGGAGGGAGGGGCGGGGAGGTTCCTGGTGGTGTCCAGAGAGTCAACAGGAAACATGGCAGCCACAGTGCAGGCAGAGCTGGCCCTGGCTCTTCCCACCGGGGTGTCTCCTCATGATGGATCATGGCGTGGGCTGCCATGCTGAGTGGGAAGGCATGCATCTGAGAGGCCTCAGAGATGAGCAGATCTTCACACCCCTTGTACATTCTAGAAGGCTGCCAAGCCAGTCTAATGGCTGGCCCAGGTGTTGGCCTGTTGCCCTAGCAGGGTCCTCCATGAGGGCTTGTCTCTGCGAAGCTGTGGGGCAGAGAGGGGGCCTGCTCAAAAGGCGGCCCGGCCATGCTCCCCAAGCCGGGTCTTGGGATGCCGTGTCGTGAGGAGGGAGCGGTGCTACCAGAAGCAGAGGCCCCTGGAGCCCAGGCTCAGGGCACAGGAGTATGTGGGCTCAGGGTTGACACGTGGCCCAGCAGGCACTGCCCTGCCTCAGTGGACCCGCCTCTGCTCTTCTCTGTGTCCACCTCATTCCTCCCTCTGAGAGGCCTCTGCTCCACCCAGGCACTGCCCAAGCCTGGCCACTGCACCAGGGCTGCAGCCCCACCGGGACCCGTGGGAATCTGTGACCAGGGTGCGATCACGTGACCCGCTCCGGGAGGAGGGAGGTAGGAGGGTAGGAGGAAGGGGCCTCACCTGCAGGTGAGGGACCCAGGCTGAGACCTAGCGTCCTTGCTGGGGGCTCACAGCCTGGCTCATCCACCGTCCTCCCAGGCCACCGGGAGATGGTACCTTCGGGCTTCCTTGCTGCCTGGGGGCCTCTGGAGCTGTTTGACAGCGGCTTCTGTGTTCTTAGCTCAACCACAGTTTCTCCTGGGAAGACTCTTAGGGTTTCTCTCTCCCTTCATCTTGGAGCACAGACTGAGAATGGCAACCAAGAGAGGAGTAAGCGGGGGAGCCGCGTGTACTGCGCACCTGCTGTGTAGGCTGGAGCTTTGCCTGTCTTACTGCTCAGCCCACATCCAGAGCTGTCTTCAGGTTGCAGGGCCCAGGAAAATACTTCCTGCATGATCCCTGTCTATAGACACAATTCAAGTCATCCCCAAATCACGCAGCGCCACGCTGGCGGCCCAGTCTCATGCACTTCTGTGAAAGAAATTCCTCACCCACCAGCTGCAGTAGCTGCCATCAGCCCTTCCCTTTGATGCTGGGCTGGCCACGGGGTCCTGGGGAAATCCCACTGGTCGGACTCCCAGAGCTCCTCCAGACATCCGGTCGGCCCCACGTGGGTCTGAAGGTTGTAGAGCATCCTGAAGGGGAGAGGTGGGCACAGGGGCCACGCAGGTCACAGCCAGGCCTGGGGCGCCCACCTGGAGGCCACTGTCCACCCTGACCAGCCTCAGGAATCTGAGGGAGACTTCGAAAATTCCAAAAAAAAAAAAAAAGCTGCTCACTCCTAGAATCCCAGCACTTTTTTGGGAGGCTGAGGTGGGCGGATCACCTGAGGTCAGGAGTCGGAGACCAGTCTGGCTAACATGGTGAAACCCTGTCTATACTAAAAATACAAAAATTAGCCGGGTGTAGTGGTGGACACCTGTAATCCCAGCTACTTGGGAGGCTGAGACAGGAGAATCGCTTGAACTCAGGAGGCAGAGGTTACAGTGAGCCAAGATCGCACCACCACACTCCAGCCTGGGCGACAAGAGTGAAACTCCGTCTGGGGAAAAAAAGAAAGGAAGAAAGAAAGAAGGAAAGAAAGGAAAGAAAGGAAGAGAAAGGAAAGAAAGGAAAGAAAAGAAAGAAAGAAAATAAATTCCCAAAACTGCTCACTGCAGCATGCAGGCTCCTGAGACTGACTGAGGGACTGTCCATCTCAACCCTGTAAGGGGGGGAGGAAACTGAGGCTCAGATGGGGCAAGGCTTCTGGCTGGTGGCATGGCCAGAGGGAAGTCCCTGAAGGATAAGCCCCCAGCCCCCAGCCCCCAGCAGAGTCTGCAGCCACCCTACTTGGAACCATACCCCAGAGTTGGAACCATAGAGTTGGAACCATACCCCCCGTACCCCTCCCGGCATTCCGTGCCTTGGAAATCCTTCTCTGCCACGTCCGGGCCAAGGTGTCTCCCACAGTGTGAAGCCTCTTGTGTGCCATCCTGGCCAGCGCCCCCTCAGCACCCATGCCTCTGTTGGGCCTCTGGGCTGCCCAAGGGGTGCACCGTGATTAGGGAGTTAAATGCCTGTCCCCTGCCTATCAGAGGGTCAGACCCCGTGTCTTCTTCCTGTCCTCTCCTGGTCCAGCCCTAGCAGGGCAAGCCTTCTGCACGTGGTAGGACGCATGTACCCACATGACAATGACAGCAACAGTGGACGGTGCTTATGAGCTTTTTTGGGGCTGGGCACTGCTGGGCTTCATTTCCTCGCATCCCCCACTCGCAGTTGCTCTATGAGGTCTGTTCTGTGGTTGTCCTCATTTTACAGATAAGGAAACTGAGGCCCAGAGAGGGGACACCACTGGCCCATGTCATCCAGCTAGTAAGTGGCAGAGCCACAATTTGACCCTAACCCCCCACCACACAGAGCCTGAGCCCCCCAGAGCCTGGGGAGCTCCTGGCCGGTGTGAGGGCAAGTTCCTGACCTGCCGTTTCTTCTAATTTACCAGCCTGAGGTTGGGGTTCTGTGCTTTCCAGAAACATCCTCAGTGTTTCTGGACAGTCAGCACAGGAGGGCTCCGGGACAATGGGGACCACATTGGCCTTGTGTGGCCCACTCCATAGGAGCCTGGCCAGGCCTGCCCCTACTGGTTTATAGTGCACATTCAATTCTGAGGATTTTTGCCTGGGGAGTCAGGCTAGATCCCAGGTTGCTCATTTACTTTTTCATATTTTTTTTTTTTTTGAGATGGAGTTTTGTTCTTGTCACCCAGGCTGGAGTGCAGTGGCATGATCTCAGCTCACTGCAACCTCCACCTCCTGGGTTCAAATGATTCTCCTGCCTCAGCCTCCCGAGTAGCTGGGATTACAGGCGTGTGCCACCACGCCTGGCTCGTTTTTTTATTTTTAGTAGAGACAAGGTTTCACCATGTTGGCCAGGCTGGTCTTGGGCTCCTGACCTCAGTTGATCCACCCGGCTCAGCCTCCCAAAGTGCTGGGATTACAGGCGTGAGCCACTGCACCTGGCTGGGTTGCCCATTTTCCATCTTTCTCTGCCCATCCTGATTGTGACTGATCTCTTGAACCAAAATGCAAGGTGGAATTCCTCTCACCCAGAAAAGCAACTCCGGGAACATGTGGCTTTGCATCGCCCAGTAATGTTATTCCCTGACATTAAGACCGAGCCTCCTTAATCCAGTGAGCTCTTCATGACTGCAGTTATTGCAAAGGTAAATCATCAGTTCTAAGGAAGGGGAATGCATCTGAATCTTTAACTTGCGATTTGGTCCTGGCGGCTCGAGTTTAATAAATTTTTTATGTTGTTTTTCCCCCTCCTTCTTTCACTGAAAGGTAAGATATCCTGTACTTTCTCTGTGGACTTGGTGTGGATATTTAGCCATTATGGCAATTTACAAGACACAAACGCATGCCATTTCTTACTTGGATCCTACTTGGGGAGAGAATGTAATTGTTAATTTTCAAGGCTAGAGCTGGGGAAATGGTCTAATCAGAAGCCAGGTGCATTAGTATTATAGTTGAAAGATTCCTTGAATTAGAAAGGAAAGAGGTTTAGTTGACTCACAGTTCCACAGGGCTGGGGAGGCCCCAGGAAACTTACAGTCATGGCAGAAGGGGAAGCAGACATGCCCTTCTTCACATGGCAGCAGCAAGGAGAAGTGCAGAGCAAAAAGGGGAAAGCCCCTTATAAAACCATCAGATCTTGTGAGAACTCACTCACTATCACGAGAACAGTATGAGGGATATGAGGGTCACCACGTCCATGATTCCATGACCTCCCACGAGGTCCCTCCTACAACACACGGGGATTATGGGAACTACAATTCAAGATGAGATTTGGGTGGGGACACAGCCAGACCATATCACCAGGCACAGGAGTGAGGAGAGGGAAGGGATGTTTGGAGCAGAACGCACCTGTTCTTTGCTTTGGGCCCATAGCCAGATGCCCAACATGAGGGTCACCTTGAATGTCTAAAGGACTCCCCTGGCTACCCAGACCCCAGACATTCTGCAGCTGTTTGGGGGAAAGTCAAACACTGGCTCACAGATGCAGCTGTCTCTCAAGGAATCTGGAAATGTGGTTTTAGGAGACCAGCGACGGGCACCGTGTGAGTGCCTGTATGCTTTCATTCATTCACACAGTCATCGTTCATTCCATCGTCAGCTGGTTCCTAAACACTCTGGTTCCTAAACACTCTCTGTGTGTCAGTCTTGGGACGAGGAGCTGGAAACACATTTAAGATGAAGACACGTTTCCTGCCTCCCAAGACCCAGGCCCCATGGGGAGTATGGAAACCGAAGGACAGTCTCAGCGCAGTGTGGTGGGATTACAGCGGAGCCACGTCAAAAAATAAGAAGGGACAAATGAAACTAATCTTAAGAATGTATTTTATAGGCTGGGCATAGTGGCTTACACTTGTAATCCCAGCAGTTCACTTTGGGATTGCTTGAGGCCAGAAGTTCGAGACCAGCCTGGGCAACATAGATCCTGTCACTGCACTCCAGCCTGGGCGACAGAGCAAGACCTCGTCTCTCAAAAAAAAGAAAAGAAAAATGTATGTTATATTTAACCCAGCATATTCAAAATATTATCTGGGTCACCTTGTGATCCGTATCACAGATCATCCTTGGGCAGCGTATGTTTTGTGGTTGTTGCACTGAGTCCTCTGATCTGGCATGGAGCTTGCACTTGGGCGCAGATCACTGCAGCTTGTAATGTTGTGAGCCGGACAGCCACACATGGCACGTGGCCAGTGGCTGTGTGCTGGGTTGCACGGATCTTGGATCTAGAACATCTTTCTGGGAGCTGGAACCAGTCCCCTCCGTGGGCACGTATAACACTGAAGTTACTTTCTCAAGTGCTCTAAGCTTGCTTTTGAGAGCTTTGAATAATGCATAGTCAAATAATAAGAGCAGCTGGTTGAAAAAATTAACACAAAATATTGCCACTTAAAAATGCTTTATCAAGCAAAATAAGCCCAAATGGACGGCCTATTTTTAAATTGCTCTAATAATCAGTACCTTGCATTTGCATAATGGCTTTTCCTTGACAGGCACCATGCTTCCCTTCTCGTTCCTGCCCCACTCTTGGGGGCCCTGGGCTAGATGCCTGCACTGGGGGGCTCCCAGCCTGGGGTCCAGAGGCAGGTTTGTACACAGAAGAGTGACAGGCACAAGACGGTTGGCTGTGGGAGCAGAGTGGGGCTGGCGGAGTGCTAGGTCAGAAAGAAAGGAAGGCTCCTCAGAAGAGGGGACAGCCGGACCTCGGCACCCAAGGAGGAGCTTGCTGAAGACCGGGGCAGTATTCCAGCACGAGGAGCTGGGCAGGGTGTGGAAGGCGAGGCTGGAGGGCAAGGTGAGGCTCCCCATCTGGAGGCGTAGCTGAGGGTTGTTCCAGCGCAAGTCCGGGATATTGTGCTATTGTGGGACAAGGCTTGGTGTTTGCAAGGTATGGGAATTCTGGAATTTCCCCGGGGACTCACAGGGAGGACCACCCTTCCCCCAGGAAGGCACAGGGCCCACATCAAAATGCCTGCTGTGACCCCAACCTGGTGGCACTGCAGTGACAGTGCTTCTCCGCGTGGTAGAAGGACACCTTGGGTCAGCCTGTGCTGGCTGCAGGGGGTCCAGGAAGGTGGCTGCATGCCGGCGATGCCCGTGCTCAGTGGTCAGCTCCAGTGGGCACAGTGGTAGGTGGCGATGATCCTACTCAGTGGTCAGCCTCAGTGGGCACAGCGGTAGCTGGCACAGTGGCTTCTTCCATCCAGCTTCGAGAAACATCCCTCTGATCGCTCTGGCCTGGAGTTCCGGGGTCCTCTGTCCCCCTCCTGGCACTGCAGCCAGCTGTTCCTGGTTCCTATTTTCTGTTCACTGAGGCTGAGCGTGGTCCGCTGCAGTCTGTGGGGGGCCCTGGGAATGCTTCCAGGTCTCGATGGAGGAGGATCTGGAAAGGGCACCCGGATTGGGTGCCACAGAGTGCCATGATGAGTGTGTCTTGTGAGGACACTGGTGCCACTGTGGCAGGGCGGCCCTTGCCTGTCTGTGAATGAAGTAGGCTGCACACCCCAGTCCCCAGCAGGGCCAGGCCGCCTGCCTCTGCCCTCACTCCTGTGGTGCCAGCAGGTCAGAAGCCCCTGAGAATTCTTAGGGGAATTGAAGGGACACGGGAGAAATCTGAAAGCTCTCACTCGGGGCAGATGAGAGGCCAAAGGAAGGACGTGGACATGAGACCGAGCTTTATTTAGCCAACTGCTTGATCCTGTGTGGCTGGGGGAGGGGTGGTTGGACCTGGATCCTCTTCCTGGGGTGTGCTGCTAGATGTTTGACAGCCAGCTGGTAAATATGCCTCACCAGGAACATCCTTGTCTGCAGAACGGGGTCCTGTGACCTCACAGGCTGCTGTGGGAAGGCACCCCACCACTCCAGTGGCTGTATGAGGAGGGAGTGATCCCAGACACAGCCAGGCTCTGTCAGGAACCACTTGCCCTCCTGGCTTCTCCCCAGAGAGCCTCTGAGCAGGAGCATCCTTGAGGGGAGAACGGCCCCTGAGTGCCAGCGGGGAGGGAGATCCTGGGGCCGGGGCTCTGGGCGAGGGCGTGGTTGTGAGGCCGGGGCTGCTGGCTGCTTTAGTGTGGCGAGTCGCCAGGGCCCGAGGTCTACCTGGCCTTTCCTTTCCTTTCAAGGGGCTGCTGCTCTGGGCGGGTTAAATGCCACTCAGGGCCTCAGTTTCCCGGTGTCTGAAATGAAAGCGTCCGCCCGGAGGGTCTGTGAATCCCTCTGAGCTTGACGAATCCACAATTTTATGATTTAGGAGCCTGCTTTGCATGACACTGGTTTCACTTTCCTGGGAGCTGAAGTGATTTTCAGGCTTAAACAAATGTGATGGTGACACGGCAGGGAATGTAATTTATCCGCGAATGTAGAGCTGCATGCTTTATTGCATCATAAAATGACTGTGCAGCTTTAAATGTGTCATGTTAGCATCGTTGGGATAATTTTTTAGGATGCATAAAATGTAGAAGGAGTTTCTGGTGTCGAGGAGGTTTGAACGTCTTCTTTCTACGTGGGGAGTGAGCGGGAGCTGCCTGCTGGTGGTGACCTGGGAGGGGAGAGGCCGCGCTTCTCCCACTGGATCCTGCCCTGGGGCCTTGGCCACTCTGTGCTGTGCCGTTTGTCTGCAGGGGGACAAGGAGTGAGGAACAAATCACTGTCTTCTGTGGCCCGCCCTCCCCGCCGTTGTCCTCACCCTGCCCACTTCTCCCAAAGGAGGTTTGTTTAGATACCATCTCCTGAGCTCACGTATGTTCATCTTCATGCTGGGAGGTCCACGTTGTGGAGGACACCTGCGTGTGGAGCCCGAGTTCAGCTGGGAGAGACTGGGTCTGGGATGCCTTATGTCCACCCCAGAGGATTGTTTTTCCAAAGGAGACAAGTTTGAAAGCACACGCTTGGCCGGGCGCGGTGGCTCAAGCCTGTAATCCCAGCACTTTGGGAGGCCGAGACGGGCGGCAGGAGATCGAGATCATCCTGGCTAACCCGGTGAAACCCCGTCTCTACTAAAAAAAAATACAAAAAACTAGCCGGGCAAGGTGGCGGGCGCCTGTAGTCCCAGCTACTTGGGAGGCTGAGGCAGGAGAATGGCGTAAACCCGAGAGGCGGAGCTTGCAGTGAGTTGAGATCAGGCCACTGAACTCCACTGTCTCCTGGGTGACAGAGCGAGACTCCGTCTCAAAAAAAAAAAAAAAAACCAAAAGAAAGCAGACGCCACGAAAACGGCCCCACGAGAAACAAGCAAATGAATCCAGCCCTGTTAGACAGCCCCCAGCCCCAGGCACACGTAAACCCTGCCCTGGTCTGAAGGAGGCCGGAATGAAGCCCCCTGCCCCAGCGGAGGTGTTGACAGGTGTCCTGCTGTCCCTCCCTGGTGGCCCGAGGCTTGTGCGGGGATGGAGGGGTGGCTGGAGGGATGGAAGACAGGTGGGGTTTCTTAAGGCGGGTGACGGCTGGGACAGAAAGGCCTTTGCCCCGCCAGGTCCTTCATCGACAAGGACACCCGTGGCTGGACTGTGGCATCATCTGCTTGGAGCTGCCTCCCCGATGGCCGTAGTGCCTCATTTGCACAACAGACCCTTTAAGACTGCATGCTTGGCCCCACCCGGGCTTCTCCTTGGCAGCGTGTGGCTCCCTCAAATACTGCCGAGGGCTCTTGCTGCTCGGTGTGACTGTGAGGCCAGGCCTGGCTGTGGGGATTGGTTGAATGGAGTAAATGAAGCCAGCATCCCCGGAGGGTGCCTCTGTCAAGACACTTCCAGTTACGTCTCACTGAGCCCTGCAGGTGGGGCCCTGAACCCTCTGCCTGGACAGGAAGCAGACTGGGCTCTGAGAGAGGCAGGCACCTGGTCAGGGTCACACAGAACTAGGGGGCAGAGCTGCAATTTGAGCCCAGCTCTGTGTCTCTGAGGGTCATTGTCAGACCACCCCTCCCTAACCCCAGGGGTGGCTAAAAGACCCCTGTCCCACAGACCTGGGACCTGGGACTCTTGTGAGCCCCTGCACTTCTCATTCTTTTTTTTTTTTTTTGAGACGGAGTCTCACGCTGTCGCCCAGGCTGGAGTGCAGTGGCGCGATCTCGGCTCACTGCAAGCTCCGCCTCCTGGGTTCACGCCATTCTCCTGCCTCAGCCTCCTGAGTAGCTAGGACTACAGGCGCCCGCCACCGCGCCTGGCTAATTTTTTGTATTTTTAGTAGAGACGGGGTTTCACTGTGGTCTCGATCTCCTGACCTTGTGATCCGCCTGCCTCGGCCTCCCAAAGTGCTGGGATTACAGGCTTGAGCCACCGCGCCCGGCCACTTCTCATTCTTGAGACTCCTCTACCTTCTACGTGTGCTATTCAGGCAGCAGCCTCTGGGGCAGACCCTGACAAGCCAGGAGGGCAGGAAGGCTTCCTGGAGGAGGTGTTCATTTTGAAGAGTGCATAGGATTTGCCAAAGTGTGATTTAGGAAACCTGCCCTTGCCCCCTGTGCCAGGCCAGTCCCTGCCTTGTTTTGGGCTGGGGTTTTAGGAGTGTCTGGGTCTTTTCTGTGTCTGTTCTCGGGAACTGAGGGCCAATGGGCCTGGCTCGGAGGTGATCCTGTGTACGTAGTTCAGCCTTTCTCGCTCCTGTGGTCTAGACAAGCCCGGTCCCTGTCAGGAGGTGGCTGCGGGACTGCTGGGCGGGGGCTCCCTGTCCTCACCTTCCCTGTTAACGGAGCCATCAGCACCTCCCTGTGGGGCTGGCTGTGGAGGCTGCAGCTGGTTGGGATGAGAGCACCGTGCTTTCAGGGGCTCTCCCCGCCCCCCTCGGACGTCTTGTTGGCCCCTTGGTACTCTGGCACCACAGTGGGCCCCAGCTGTCTGCAGAGGCCCTGCTGCCATGTGGCTGGGGGCTTCAGTGACCTCGCAACCCTGCTCCCCCACCCCCAGCACTGAGGAAGAGGCCATTTGTTCCTTCTCAGTGGGAGGTGGCAGGGGAGCCCTCTGACGCACACAGAGCAGGCACGCGTGACCACCCCACCCGCTCCACATTCCCGTGTGTGTGAGAGCAGGTATGGCCTGGGACTTCCAGGGGTTTTCATGTTTAATACCTCGTTAAACTCGAGTGCTTTCAGGACCAATTCGGTCACACCAACTCTCCGGTCTCATTTAATGCGGTCTCTGTAGAGGGAGGGGACTGGCACAGAAGAGGTGGCTTTAAAGACACACACATTCATCTTGCTGTTTTCCAGGAACGAGTAGACAGCTGGGCTGCAGCCCGAACGAGGGGGCTGCGTTGTGTCTGATGAAGGCCCCTCCCCGCCTAAATCACATTCCTGGTACTCTTCTGGAAGAGGAAGACTTCTCCCTTTTGACATTGTTTCCCTGTGCTCAGCATCGACCTGACTGACACACAGTGGCACTTAACAAATATTGCTCTAAAATGAACAAGCGTCACATGCTGGGTTTTACTGTAGAAGTCCCATCATGTACATAGTATCTCCTATATTGACTGCCCAACTCCTATTCATTCTACAAAACCCAGCCCACAGGTCACCTTCTCTAAGAAGTAGCCCCCACCCCTACCAGGCTGAATTGAAGTTTACCTTCACCAGATGCTTAGTTAGAAAGGACAGCAGGACAGTCTCTGCCACCAACTTTCCCTTGACTTCCTGCTTTTGTTTCTCACTGCCGAGATAAACGCTCCAGAAGGGTCATTTGTGAGGGAGCGAAGCACAGAGAGGACACCTAATTAGGCCTGGGCCTGGTGCACTGTGGTAGGAGGAAGGGCTGGGGGTAATGAGGCCCCGAGAGCATTCATGATTCCTGTACTGGAGGATCTGAGCCATAAGTCCATACGCTGTTCGACAGTCCCCGCTCCTGTCCCCTGAGAGCCAGGCCCTGGACTTTGCCGCTTCATCTCAGCCCTCACAACACTTCAGGGTTGGTGCTCCAGCACCCATTTTGCAGTTGCACAAATTAAGGCTCAGAGAGGGTAGGTGACTTGCCGGAGGTCACACAGCATGCTTCACATGGCAAAGGAGGAATTGAAACCGTGTGTTGTGGCCCGGGACATTCCCCTGGGCCCAGTCCTTGTGACCTGGCCCCAGGGGCTGTTCTTTTTTGGTTCCTGAATATTTTTAGATGGTGGGAGGCTCTTTTACTGCTTAGAAAGAATCCCCCCCAAAAGAGGGAGTTACGGCCAGGAGGGACAGTCCGGTGGACGGGTCTCCTTCCGGGAATCCAGTAGCCGAGGCCTGTGCAGGTGCGCGCATACATGGCTTGGCGAGCTGGGTGACTCCCATGCCCTCTTTGAGTCCTGGTTTCCCCACCTGTAGAAAAAGCAAGGCCTCCCTCCCTCACGGGTCATGGTGAGGGTCTGCCAGGGTGTGTGAGAACGAGCTCCCTGATGTGTAAAGTGGTTCTTGCCTGCCTGTCTATCTGTCCATCCGTCCTTCCCTACATGCACACCATCCAGTTCCCAGCCGGCTTCTTCAGAGGCTTGATGCGCCCTTTCTCTGCTGTCCCCACTCCAGCCCCCTGGGGATGAAGCACCTGTGGTGTGGACGAAGGTCAGGAAATGTCCGACTTGGTTTCCTAGTAACACACTAATAGCAGCTTGGTACCCTGCTTGGCGGCATCAGACAGCCCGGGGCCAGTGCGGCGCATCCGAGCCTGTCAGCAGCACTATTTTATGTCCGTCGTAAACACACAGGCTCACCAGGGGCAGAAAGCAGAGTTTGTTGGTTTTCTTTGATTTTTCTGTGGGCGGCGGGGGCGACGGCCTCAGCAGCTGCCTTTCTGTAACAGAATCGGGGCAGGCGGGCGAGGCTGTTGGGCTGGGGCCTCGGGGTCTCGGGCAGAAGGTGAAGGTGGCAGGTTTTGCTGTCCCTGGAGGACCGCAGCCGTGTGCAGGGCCCCTGCTGGAAGATTTCAGGCTATTGTGAGGACAAAAATAATGGTCGGGATTTAGCATCTGTCAGCGCAGCTGACTCCCAGAAAACAGCGGTAGCGAGAGGATGAGACAGGGCAGGAAGGAAGGAGGGGTGGTCACTGGCCCGGGGTGGAGGGAGCTGGGCTTGGGCTCGGGTCTGACCTTGAAGGTCCATTCACATCTGGGCTTCCACATTCCTGCCTGGCCATGTCGGGCCTCCTCATGGGCCACCGGACAGAGAAGAATGACCCCTGAAACCCATGAAAGTGACACAGCTGAGCAGAAATTAAAGCAGCACCAACCCCCCCATCCAACTTTCTCTAGTCTCCTAGGTTTTAAAAAAAATCTGTCATTTTTAATGCTGGCCACTCTGTGTGTTGAGCCCCGGCCCCTGTGCTAAATGCCGTCTCATTGAATGAGCGCCGCCTTCCACCCTCTGGAGTGATGGGCCACGCTCCCACTTACTGAGCACCTACTGTATGCTCAGCCTCTACTGGTCTTATACGTGATGGCTGATCCTTGCAACTGTCCCCCTCCCGTTGCAGATGGGGGAACTGAAGCTTAGGTTATCCTGCCCACAATGACACAGCTAGAAACAGGAAGGTCTACAAAGACAACCCCAGTTTGCCTCACCGCCTCCCCTCCAGGGGCTCAGGAGCGAGAGTCAAGTTCCTGCCAACAAGAGACCCACTGCGGCCCGCCCGTTCCGAAGTGATGAGGACGGGCCAGCTCTGTGGACCAGACTCTGGTGTGGCATGGGTGTGGAGTTTTTCCACGAATTGTAGCCTCTGATGACACGGAGGCTCCACACACACTTCTTTCTAGCCGAGACACTGATGTGAAAAGGATCAGTGTGTGACATGGCCACCTGCCACACAGCTACGGGAGGTGACGTAATTGTGCCACGGAGATTCCGGAGCCACTTGCAGACATGGCAGGGCCTTTGGGGCGCTTTTCAAGGACTGTGGGAGAGTGGGCTGGGTCCAGAGAGAAGCCACGACAGCCCGGTCCCTCCTCTGGGATTGCGTGGAGGGTCATGGGGGGCCGGCTCTGGTTCCGTGTGCTGGGCCTTAGCTGAGTCTTCGTCAAGCTCGTGTCTAGTGAGAACGCCGAGGTGAGGGTCCTTGCACAATGGGACCCCCTCCCCGTCACTGTCCCGTACTCCTAGGAGACTTCAAACCCCTCAGTGGATGTGAAGGGCCCATTCATGGTGTACCCCTCTCCCAACCCAGACCCTGAGGGTTCCCTCTTCCTCCCAGTGGGCAGCTGTGGCCCTCAGATACACTGGGCCTGCTGGTCATGATGTAAGTGAACCTGCCTTCCAGGTGACTAAGACTGGTCATGTGTCACCTCCCTGTGCCAGAAACTTGTTTATGGAGATGGCACCTTTGCCAAGAAGCCAGGTAACAGTGGCATTTCCACGTCAGTGATGGCCAAAGGAAAGGAGCTTTTGGGGGGCAGAGCTTGTTACCCCCCAGTAGCATCTGTCGCTAGGATCTGTTCCGTACCTGGGAGATTTCCTGGTGTCAGGATTCAGATGCAGCTGCTGCCTGGTCAGTCTCCCCACTTAGACTGTGAGGTCATTGGGACAGATGGCCATTGTCCCCTCTGTCCCAGGGACCCAACATGTTTCTGATGCAGAATTGGTCGTAGGAGAAATATGGGTTAAACCCATTAAATCTGGTAGGTTTTTATCTTAATTACTAAGTTTATATATTATTAACTTTTTTTTATCAAATACGTTTGATTTTATTTTCCTAATTTTATTTTTAAAAAAACCACTTCTTTACTGTTCCCTTTATTTCTCCCTCTCTCATAATTTAGAATATGTGTGTCATGAAATTTCAGTTTCACTGTTTTAGAATTTCAAATGACACGCAGGAATCTGCCTCTCCCAGTGTTCACTGACCAGAATACAGATGGTTGGGAGAGTACTTTTGACAAATAAAAAGTGCCGTCTTGGCCGGGCGCGGTGGCTCAAGCCTGTAATCCCAGCACTTTGGGAGGCCGAGATGGGCGGATCACGAGGTCAGGAGATCGAGACCATCCTGGCTAACACGGTGAAACCCCGTCTCTACTAAAAATACAAAAAACTAGCCGGGCGAGGTGGCGGGCGCCTGTAGTCCCAGCTACTCGGGAGGCTGAGGCCGGAGAATGGCGTGAACCCGGGAGGTGGAGCTTGCAGTGAGCTGAGATCTGGCCACTGCACTCTAGCCTGGGCTACAGAGCGAGACTCCGTCTCAAAAAAAAAAAAAAAAAAAAGAAAAATAAAACAATCAGCTGGGCATCGTGGTGAGTGCCTGTAATCCCAGCTACTCAGGAGGCTGAGTATCGCTCATAGCATCTCGGGTCCAAGAAAGAAATCACCAAATGCAAGAAACAGGAGAAAGTGAGTCATGCTCAGAAAAGAAAAGTCAATGGAAGCCAACCTTCAGATGACCCAGATGTTGCAATTGGCGGCTTCCAAGAAGCATAACCAGTGGGATCTCTGTAGATGGCTGAGGGGATTTATTATGGGAATTGGCTTTCGCAATTACGGAGGCCAGAAAGTCCCGCCATATGCTGCCTGCAAGCTGGAGACCCAGGAAAACTTAAGTCTGAGTCCAAAGGTCAGAGAACCGGGGAGCCAGTGATGTGTCAGCCCAGGGCCAAAGGCCTGAGTCCTGGTACGGGGTGGGCAGGAGCTGGTGTGTGTTCTGGAGTCTGAAGATCTGACAACCAGGAGGAGTTCCGATGTCAGAGGGCAGGAAATGATAGACGTCTCAACTTCAGAAGAGAACAAGTTTGTCACCTTCTACCCTTTTTTTTTTTTTTTTG
Organism: Macaca nemestrina; assembly: GCF_043159975.1. Classification (NCBI taxonomy): domain Eukaryota; kingdom Metazoa; phylum Chordata; class Mammalia; order Primates; family Cercopithecidae; genus Macaca; species Macaca nemestrina. The sequence goes on along the minus strand of NC_092138.1, from coordinate 114,915,594 downwards.
AGACAGAGTCTCGCTCTGTTGCCCAGGCTAGAGTGCAGTGGCGCATTCTCGGCTCACTGCAAGCTCTGCCTCCTGGATTCATGTCATTCTCCTGCCTCAGCCTCCCGAGTAGCTGGGACTACAGGTGCCTGCCACCACGCCTGGCTAATTTTTTTGTATTTTTTTTAGTGGAGACGGGGTTTCACCGTGTTAGCCAGGGTGGTCTCGATCTCCTGACCTCGAGATCTGCCCACCTCGGCCTCCCAAAGTGCTGAGATTACAGGTGTGAGCCACCGCACCCGGCCGCCCTCCGCCTTTTTTGTTCTACTTGTGCCCTCAATGGAGTGGATGACACCCATCCGCATTGGTGAGGGTGAATCTTTACTTGGTCTTCTGATTCAAATGTCAATCTCTTCAGGAAACCCCTTCACAGACACACCTAGAAATAATGCTTCACCAGCTCTCTGGGGAGTCCTTAGCCCAGTCAAATTCACATACAAATTCACCCATCACAGCAGCTGGTATAAATAGGGTCAAGGACTTAGAGGAAAATGTGTAACGAATGAATGAACAGATGAGGAGCCTCAGCAGGGAAATAGAAACTACCGAAAACTGGCAAATGGAAATTCTCAAACTGAAAAGCACAATATCTGAAATGAACAATCACTGCACATGGCACAGGGAAGAGTTGTTTAACTTGAAGATACTCCAGTGGAAGTTACGCACTTTATTATTTTATTTTTTATTTATTTTATTTTTTAAATTTCATTTTATTATTATTTTTTTGAGACGGAGTCTCGCTCTGTCACCCAGGCTGGAGTGCAATGGTGCGATCTTGGCTCACTGCAAGCTCCGCCTCTCGGGTTCACGCCATTCTCCCGCTTCAGCCTCCCCAGTAGCTGGGACTACAGGTGCCCCCCACCTTGCTGGCTAATTATTTTGTATTTTTAGTAAAGACGGGGTTTCACCACGGTCTCGATCTCCTGACATCATGATCCGCCCGCCTCGGCCTCCCGAAGTGCTGGGATTACAGGCATGAGCCACTGCACCTGGCCTATTTTTTTATTTTTTTGAAACAGAGTTTTGCTCTTGTTTCCCAGGCTGGAGTGCAGTGGTGCAATCTTGGCTCACTGCAAGCCCCTTCTCCCAGGCTCAAGCAATTATCCTGTCTCAGTCTCCCAAGTAGCTGGGATTACAGGAGCTCACCACTACACCCAGCTAAGTTTTGTATTCTTAGTAGAGATGGGGTTTCACCACGTTGGCTAGGCTGGCCTCAAACTCCTGACCTCAGGTGATCGTCCCATCTCAGCCTCCCAAACTGCTGGGATTACGGGCGTGCGCCACCACGCCAGGCTGGAAATTACACACTTTGAATAACAGGGAGGAAGGAAGCCTGGAGAGAAGGGACAGAGCCTGAGACATGTGGGACGACGTCAGGACATCTAACACGGTCTCAGTCTCAGAAGAGGAAGAATGAAGGAAGCAGAATAAATGCTGAAAAAGAAAAGGCCCACTACTTCCTAAATTCCAAAGCCTCTGTCGTAATACTACAAAACGTCTCTGAGAGAAATTAAGGAAGACTTAAATAAAGTATATACTATGTTTGTGAATTGCAAGGTGTTATCGTTAAGATGTCAGTTGTCCCCAAATTAAAGTGTAGACTCAGTACAGTGTCTGTCATGATCCCAGCAGACATTTTTAAAAAATTGACAAGACGGTTGTACAGTTTACGTGGAAATGCAGAGGGCTTTGGAATAGCTTAATCAGTCTTGTAGAGGAACAGAGTCAGGAGATTGACATTACTGGTTTCAAGAGTTTCTATGAAACCTATCGAGACGGAGGTGTTAGCGTAGTGATAGGCAAATAGACTGATGGAATAGAGTAGATTTTCCAAAATAGACTCACCCTTATTTGGCTAATTGCTTTTTGGCAGAGATCCAAGCAATCCAATAGCAAGGTTTTTGTTTGTTTTCTTTTTTTATTTTATTTATTTATTTATTTTTGAGACAGAGTCTCGCTCTGTCGCCCAGGCTGGAGTGCAATGGCCGGATCTCAGCTCACTGCAAGCTCTGCCTCCCGGGTTTACGCCGTTCTCCTGCCTCAGCCTCCCGAGTAGCTGGGACTACAGGCGCCCGCCACCTCGCCCGGCTAGTTTTTTGTATTTTTTAGTAGAGACGGGGTTTCACCGTGTTGGCCAGGATGGTCTCGATCTCCTGACCTCGTGATCCACCTGTCTCAGCCTCCCAAAGTGCTGGGATTACAGGCTTGAGCCACCGCGCCCGACCTGTTTGTTTGTTTTCTGAGAGTCAGGGTCTCACTCTGTTGCCCAGGTTGGAGTGCAGTGCCACGATCATAACTTACTGCAGCCTCAAACTCCTGGACTCAAGCAATCCTCCTTCCTCAGCCTCCTTAGTAGCTGGGAGAACAGGGATGAGCCACCATGCCCTGCTCGAAAAAGCGAAGTTTTGAGAAATTGTTCTGGAACATGTGGATATTCCTATGGGAAAAAAGTGAACCCTACTTCATACCACGCACACAAATTAACTGGAGATGAATCAGAGACCTAAACATAATGGCTAAAACTATGCAGCTCCTGTAAGAAAATATACCGTGATTGAAAGACAGCAAAGATTTCTTAGACAAGACGCAAGGATTTCTTCGGACACAGGACAGAGCCAGGATGCGACTGAAGAAAGATGTGATAAATTAGGTTTTATGAAATTAAAGGTGAGTGCTCGAATATCATTAAGAAAATGAAAAGCCGAGCTAGAGACTGGGGGAAGAATCACAAAACATATCTGTATCCAGAATATGTAAAGAACTCACTGAATTCAGTAAGAAGACAGACAACCAAATTTTAGAAATGGACAAAAGTCTTGAATAGACACTTCACAAAGGAAGGTAGACAGTAAGGACACAGAAGATCCTTCGGCAGCGTTAGCCATCAGAAAAGTGCCAAATAGAACCACAGTTCTGTTTCACTCCACAGGCACTCCAGGGGCTGGATGGAAAAAGACTGGCAACAGGCCGGGCGCGGTGGCTCAAGCCTGTAATCCCAGCACTTTGGGAGGCCGAGACGGGCGGATCACGAGTTCAGGAGATCGAGACCATCCTGGCTAACACGGTGAAACCCCGTCTCTACTAAAATACAAAAAAAACTAGCCAGGCGAGGTAGCGGGCGCCTGTGGTCCCAGCTACTCGGGAGGCTGAGGCAGGAGAATGGCGTGAACCCGGGAGGCGGGGCTTGCAGTGAGCTGAGATCCGGTCACTGCACTCCAGCCTGGGCAACAGAGCTAGACTCCGTCTCAAAAAAAAAAAAAAAAAAAAGACTGGCAACAGCAGAAGCTGACCAGGATGTGGAGCAGCTGGGGCTGGTGAGCGCTGCTGGCTGGGGGTGTGGAATGCACCCACTTTAGAAAAACATTTGTCAGCTGCTTATGAGGTTGAGTCTAGACCTTCTCGTTGACCAGCAGTTCCACTCCTAGTGGAATTTAGTTTCCAAAGGAAAAGAAAGCCTGGGTAACCCCCCCACCCACCACACATGCGTGCACAGGCACACACACACACACACACAACGTGAATGCTCATATAACAGATTTTATTCACAATAACCAAAAACTTGGAGGCAACCCAAATGTCCGTCAAGAAGGAGAATGGGTAACCTGTTGTTATTCATGCCGTGGATTATTACTCGGCAGTAAACAGGAATGAGCTGCAGATGTGGGCAAGTCGGAATGGATGTCTCAAAGACCCGATGTTGAGGGAAAGAAGCCAGGCACGAAAACTAATGCACGACGCCATTGACATTCTACTGCAGACAAGGCTCGTCTGTGGTGAAGAACAGTCAGAAGGGTGGTTGCTGGGGGCAGGAAAGAGATTGATGGGCAAGGGCAGGAGCTCCGGTGAGATGAAAGTGCTCTCTGGCCGGGCGTGGTGGCTCAAGCCTGTAATCCCAGCACTTTATGGGAGGCCGAGATGGGAGGATCACGAGGTCAGGAGATCGAGACCATCCTGGCTAACACGGTGAAACCCCGTCTCTACTAAAAAAATACAAAAAACTAGCTGGGCGAGGTGGTAAGCACCTGTAGTCCCAGCTACTCGGGAGGCTGAGGCAGGAGAATGGCGGGAACCCGGGAGGCGGAGCTTGCAGTGAGCTGAGATCCGGCCACTGCACTCCAGCCTGGGCTACAGAGCCAGACTCCGTGTCAAAAAAAATGAAATGAAAAGAAAGTGCTCTCTGATGTGGGAGGGCATGAGTGACCCAGGTGTATTCACTTGTCAGAAAGTTACCACTACGGGTGTATTTTGATCCTTAAAAAGCTTAGCAAAAATACTGTGAAAACCCTATGCTTGCCATTTCTTACCAAGCTTGAGATGCAGTAGGTGCTATATAGATGTGGACTGGTACCTAGAGCCCAGAGTGACAGTTCTGACTGGGCCAGGGAAGAGGGAGGTGGGCGGGGGACTCTGCCTTTCACACCCCTTTTCTAGGTCCACCTGGGCTTCAAAGCAGCATCTTTCGAGTCTCATCTGTTCAGGAAGATTCTGATCATCCCAGCCTTCCCCGTCCTCTCCCTCCTTAATATGTTTGGGCTCGGGATGGAGCTCATGCCTCCTGCATCCCGGGATCGTGGATTGTATCCTGTATTTCCCGGAATACACTCAGGCCTTGTCAGAGCCAGGCACGTCATCGAGAACTCAGTAAATGGCAGTGCTAGGCCAGTGCGGTGGGAGGCACGAGCGAAGGATGTGTGTCCATGACATCCGAGAGACCTGCAGCAGCCTAGGCTGGGTTTCCCGTCTGCACCGTGACAAGCTTGGGGCTCCTGCGGGAGAGGAAACACGTTGCATGTCGTCAGCAGCCGGTTCTGGTCGACCCGTGATGGAGGCGGCACAGGGTCCTTTATGAACAGGCTCCTGAGTGGTTGGGGGGAGCCCTGGGCTCTGTTGGGACGCCCCACCGTGTGACCATTTGCCATCCCTGCACGGGATGTCCTCCAGGCCCCTGTCCAGGTCCGACTTGCAGCCTTTTTTGATCCATGTCATCAGCTCTTGCAGCATTTAACAGCTAACCCCCCTCCTTCCACCTGGCTTGTTGGAGAAAAGCCGACGTCTGTCTCTAGACAGTCTGAGTGGCCTCATCTGCCCTTGAGTTGTCTCGTTCAGCAGCCTGGAAGCTTCCCCGTCTCGCCTCGCCTCCAAAGAGTTCTCGACAGAGGCTTTGCCGCCAGCCTCACTCTGCCGTGTGACGGGAACGTGGGGTGGCTGGCAGCCGCTGAGAACAACCCCTGCCGTCACTTTTGCCTGCGTCCTTGGTAGCCTGGCAGGCAGAGCAGTGGGGGCTGTTTCCTTGGGGACAGCATCTGGAAAGGAGGGGAGGTGATTTGTGTCATCACAGGTGACAGTTTCTAAGGCAGTTGCTGGACCTGGCCGGGGACGGACCTTTGAGATGGGTTAGTAAGAAAACCTGTGAGCTCACAAACACCCTTCCCGCCTTCATGTCTGTTCCCAGGGCAGCGTCTGTCACCAGATTGTGGGCCCAGCCCGTCTGACGGCTGCCTTCACCCTGGCTTCAGTTCTCCTGCACGGCTGAGCAACCCCCAGGCGGACCTCTCACGGTGGAGGGCGGGCAGGGAGAGGAGAGGACAGTGAGCGAGTGCCACAGCCCTGCCCCTTGCTGACCGTTTAACCTCAGTGTGTTTGTTTTAATTTGCACAATGGCCACAGTGCTGTCTACCTCCAAGGATTCTGTGAGGCCCAAAAGAATAACTGTTTCTCTACAGGTGCTGGCACACAGAGCGGCTTGCCCATGGGTACGTGGCTCTTTGAATGCTGGTTGGAGGGTTCCATCAGCCCGGTCTGTCCCAGGGCCGTCTGCCCTCTGCCAGCTTTGCTCCTCTGGCCGGCTTTCAGCCGCCTCACTCACACCTGTAGTGGTGCAGAAAATGAAGGACCCGGAGTGACAGCTTCCTCCGCCTCCTTTGCCCGCCTGCCTGTGGGAGGCTCCACAAGGCAGGAGCTGGGCTCGCCCCCAGCTTCCCCTCTAGAGAGGCATAGATGCTTCGCCCACAGACGGACGCCGTGTGGCAGGTGCATTGCAGCATGTCCTCCAGGGAAGGTGCTGAGGGCCTTCCTCGAATGCACACGTGCCCTCCCTCTCTCAAGTAGACCTTGAATGGTCCTCCCCAACCCAAGCCTTAAAAGGCGACAGCTGATATTCAAAGGCCAGGTTCGGGATGAGGCCATGGCATACGGCGTGGCTGGGGAGCCTGTTCCTGAGTGCCGCAGGGATGGTTCCTGCCCCGGCTTCCGTCCCTGCCTCGCCTCCCTGCGTGCCGGTCATGGTGGCAGTGGAAGGGGGTGCTCTGCATTTATTTCCGTCCTTCCCGCAGTGAACTTTGCCGCCCACTTTGAGCCCAGGCTGTGAGATGCGTCCTTGTGCAGGGGTGAGGGCTTGCAGGGCTGAATACACCACCGGTCTGGGCCTGGGATAGCTCCTGCCCCTCCGCCCCCAGGTGCAGTGAGCCCCCAGCGGGGCCTGTGGGAACGGGGTGGTTGGATTGGCTCGGGTGCTGATTCAATGAGAGACTTGCTGAGCCCCAGCAGGTCAGGCGTGGAGCGTCAGGAGGGCTGAGGAAGCCCGGTGTGGGGAGGGGTCAGCCTCATCTGCTGCCACTCACAGAGTCACTGGAAATGTAGCCAAGGAGCTGCATCTAGTACACGGGCGCCCGCAAGAGTCCAGATCACAGGCCAAGTGGCGATCCTGGTGGGTGTCTTGGAGGAGGCAGCCCGTGAACTGAGTCCTGCAGGCAGATGGGTGACTTGTTGGAGTAGGACCGTGAGCTAAAACAAAGCTTTATCGTATTAGACTTTGGTGGGAATTTCTTTGGCTCTGGTTTCAGAAGGCAAATGACAAACTCCGGGTCACCCTCCATGTACCTGGAACCTTTGCACCTTGGCTCCAAGGACTGGAAGAGCCAGGGCTGAGCTGGAAGCACTCCGGGCTCCAGGTCACAGCCTTGGGCTGGGGGAGAGAGGTTTCTGGTCTGGAGGCAGGAGCTGGGTACTCCCGTCAGGTAGGGTTGGGAAGATTCTGGTGAGGGCAGGGGTCCCGCCCCTGGACCTCTGGCCTATGTCCCCAGCATTTACCAAAGGGCTGGAGAAGTGGGGGCTTTGTCCTGGCAGATCCCTCTAAAATGCACGTTGTGGAGGCAGCAGGCAGAACCCTGGGGGATGCTCCCTATGCTGCCCAGTTCACGCCCACAGAAGCCCTGCAGGTGGGGCCCACCCCACTTTGTAGACTGAGGCCCTGGGCAGGTGACCTCACTGTGGCCCCAGCTGCCTGCGTCCCTCATGGACCCTCATGCTCTGCGGCTCCCCAGTCAGGGTGGTGGGAGCCTCCCCTCCCCTCTAACCTGCCTCCTCCTGTACAGTGAGCATGACCTGGGGGAGGACATCTACGACTGCGTCCCGTGTGAGGATGGAGGGGACGACATCTACGAGGACATCATCAAGGTGGAGGTGCAGCAGCCCATGGTGAGCCCTGCCCCGCTCCTCCCCTCCCCTCCCCTCCCCGCCCCTCCTCTCCTCTCCCCTCCCCTCCTCTCCTCTCCTTTCCCATCCCCTCCCCTCCCCTCCCCTCCTCTCCCCTCCCCTCCTCTTCCCTCCCCTCCTCTTCCCTCCCCTCCTCTTCCCTCCCCTCCTCTTCCCTTCCTTCCCCTTCCCTCTTCTCCCCTCCCCTCCTCTCCTCTCCTTTCCCCTCCTCTCACCTCCCCTTCCCCTCCCCTCCCCTCCCCTCCTCTCCCCTCTCCTCCCCTCCTCTCCCCTCCCCTCCTCTTCCCTCCCCTCCTCTTCCCTTCCTTCCCCTTCCCTCTTCTCCCCTCCCCTCCTCTCCTCTTCCCTTCCTTCCCCTTCCCTCTTCTCCCCTCCCCTCCCCTTTCCTCCTCTCCCCTCCCCTTTCCTCCTCTCCTCTCCCGTTTCCTCCTCTCCCCTCCCCTTTCCTCCTCTCCCCTCCCCTTTCCTCCTCTCCCCTCCCCTTTCCTCCTCTCCCCTCCCGTTTCCTCCTCTCCCCTCCCCTTTCCTCCTCTCCCCTCCCCTCCTCTCCTCTCCTCTCCCCTTCCTTTCCCTCCCCTCCTCTTCCCTCCCATCCCCTCCACCCCTCACCTCCCCTCCCCCCTCCTCTCTTCTCCCCTTCCTTCTCCTTCGGTCCTGTCCCCTCTCCTGCTCTCCCCTCCCCTCCCCTCCTCTCCCCTTCCCTCCCCTCCCCTCCCTTTCCCTCCCCTCCCCTTCCCTCCTCTCCCCTCCCATCCCCTTCCCTCCCCTCCCCTCCCTTCCCCTCCTCTCCTCTCCCCTCCCCTCCCCTCCTCTCCCCTCCCCTCCTCTCCTCTCTGCTCCCTTCCCTTGCAGAGCAGCCTGGCCCTTGCTTAACACAATACTGAGCCATCCCCATGTCTGAGCCACCAAGGGGGAGCTCCTCTGGTTGCAGGGGGACGTCCAGAGAGTGCACCCCTTGGTCCTTCCCAGTCCCCTCGGGGCTCTTCCAAGGAGCATCCTTGGAAACCCTCACTGACTCCTGGTCCGCTCTGTGCCCTTCCTCTCTATGGAGATGTTGTCAGGTGCCCCAGAGGTGACACCACCACTGTCGTGACCCCCGCCCGTGTTGGCATGGGATTCTTCTTCTGATGGTTTGCAGGACCCTCAGTCCTTCCTGCCCAGGGAGCCTTAAGATAGTAACTTGGCTCACAGTCTAAAGCACGCATCATTTTCCCCCTTTGTGTGGAGAGTGATGAGACCAATATTGGCCCAATTAGCCAGCTGTGCGTCTTTTATGTGTGGAGGATGTTTATTTCCCTGCAGGCAGTGGCGAATAATCTCTCGGATGCCAGTTTCCTCCACGTGGGTTTATTGCCAGCAGCTGCTGTGTGGAAGGTGGGGATCCAGCAGAGCTGGAATGGGGAGACAGGGACCTGGTGGGGTAGGTCACAGGCCCTCGGACCCCCAGGCTCCCGAGAGTGGGCAAGATGCCACTTGCCAACCGTGGAGGCTTTTGATGCCACTGGCTTTCCCTGAAGAAATGGGAAGTTTCTCAAAAAGCTGATCTCAGTGTTTTCTTTTAGTGTGGGAGGAACCAGCTGGTGGCAGAGAGGCAGAAAGCCAGGGAAACAGATCCCTAAAGAGGCCTTGCCCGGAGGCCTTGCCCGCTCTGCTGGCATGCTGCTGGGAGAGACAGGCAGGTGCAGGGCTGGGGGTCTCACAGCCCCCAAACTGACTCTTAAGAGCAGGTTTCTCTGCTTGTCCCTGAAGGGTCTTGAGCTGAGTTTTGTTCCCCGCCATTACCGGGGGGTCTCCCCCCAGGGATGATGGCCCTTTGTGGAGGCAGCAGGGCCTCCAGTTTGCCTTCCTGGGGAGCCTGGCTGGGCAGCTGTTAGGGCTGGAAGCCTGAGCCATGGCCCTGCTGCTGGGGGCTCCCCTCACCTTCCCAGAGCTGGCCTGAGAGGTCCCAGGGTGGCCGGCGAGCCGTCTGGACTTGGGAATAAGCTCTGACTGGTCAAGGCCGGTTCCCTCCCCAAGTTGTTTGAAAGCTGGGCATCCTGTGGGTAAACTTCAGCAGGTGGGTGCATTGGTTGTGTGGGGGATCCTGGCCCTGGATCACGCAGGCCCTCTCTCTCAAGACCCCCATCCATGCCTGGCGAGAGTGGGTGCTCCCTGGAGCCCGCTGCTGTCCCTGGTTCTGAAGAGGGCTGAAAAGGTCTCAGACTTCTTTGAGAAAACATGTGAAGGGACATGGAGTGTCCACAGAACCTGCCAGGCTGGGTAACAGTGTTGCCTGTGTCTGGTGTGGAATGCACCCTGCTGTCAGGCACTGCATAGTGTCCTCGTGCCCAGCGCTGGTCTCGCTGGTCTCGAGCTGTCCAGTCTATCCAGGCAGGAGCGGGGGGCAAGGGGAAGTTCCTGCTTCCTACTAGGGTCCTCTGAGATAAAATAGCTGCTTCCATGTCCTTCCCTGTCATGTCTGGAGCTCTCTGAACAGCCCCAGTAGAAGGTAATAGAGATGGTGACTTCCCCAAAGGAAGATAAAGCCAGAGGATGGCAGGTGCCACTTCCAGAGCCTGGGTAGGGGGTCTGCTGTGGAGGCTCTGGCCCCTGAGCTGTCACCCTGCCCAGCTGGGCAGCACAAGGGGCTGTGATGTGGCTTCGGGTCTGTTGGCTGGTTGTGGGGTGGTGTTCCTGATGTCCCAGGCCCAGGCTGCAAGGACAGTGTGGGCCCTGCTAACTGGCGCTGTTTCTGGTTTCTTTCTCCACGCTTGCAGATTAGATACATGCAGGTGAGTGGCCTGGAAGGGGAGGTTGGGGACGTCCTGCCTGCGCCGTCTTCTTGACCTTTCAGGGAGGTCTCAGACCTCTCTAGAAAACTCGGGACCCTGCCCCCAGGGAGACATGGTCAGGCACACGTGACCTCAGGCATCACAGACCCTTAGCACCCCCGTGGTCCTGTACCCCATCTTGCATGTTGCCTTAGAGATCTGCAGCCTGGGGACCCTTGGGGATTTCTTGGATGATGATGATGGTCTTAGGGCTGACACAAGTGCTGTGGGTCTCAGCACCATTTCTCCAGAGCCTTCTGACAGATGTGGTTCACCCAGCCTAACAGAACCTTCAAGATAGTGTTGGGAAAATCCCCCACTGCCCCACAGTGACCCCACCTGTCACCTCACCCTGGACCACTGGCCAGGCAACCTCTGAACAGTCCGGCCCCGGCCACATTCCACCAGAGGTGGGAGCAGGCCCTGCTCTGGAGGAGGCCCCAGGGACCCTGCTGGTGGAGGTGGGGTCATCTCAGGCCTCCTGGCTAGAAACCGGTGGACACTTGGGGAAGAGTCCAGCCTGCAGGTGGCTGGTACTGAGACGTGCAATGTCTCAGTGGATGTGGTCTGCATGGAGTTGAGCACACAGTCTGCTGTATAGGGAGGACTTATGCACGCAGTAGGTGCTTTAGCCACTCACTCCTGCTCCTGTGTGGGAGGGGATAGCTTCTGCGGCCCTCATCCCAGTCTGGCGAAGAACTGAGATTCAGAATCAGAGGAGTAGGAGCCTGGGATTGTAGAAGCCTCTGCCTCCACGCCTTCCTTGGCACTGTCCCCATGTCATGTCCCCTCCCCGTGCCTCAGTTTCTTCATCTGCAAAATGGATGCGAAGGGGTTGGCCCTCTCTGTCACCCATCCGGCTGCAGCACTGCACACTCAGTGACCTCGTGGGCAAACCCGAGGAGGTGTCCTCGTGTGCGGAGGTGTCCGGGTGTCACGGCGCAGACGTGCAGGTGGCGGCTGGCTGGGCCGTGGGGTCCTGCTGACACCCCCTTCCCTCCTCTAGAAAATGAGCATGACTGAGGATGATAAAAGGAACTGCTGCCTGCTGGAGATCCAGGAGACCGAGGCCAAGTACTACCGCACCCTGGAGGACATAGAGAAGGTGAGGGCGGGCGGTGGCTGCCGGAAAACGGCAGCAGCCACTGTGGTCACTGCAGGGCCACCCATCCCCTGGGAGTGCATTCTGGAGGCAGGGCCACAGGGCCTCTCTGACAGGCGAAGGAGATCTGGTGGCCCTCCCATCTCTGCCTCCAGGTATCCCCTGCCCAAAAGGAGGGTGCCCTCTCCTTTCCTCTGCAACCCCTGAAGCCCCAGCCTGCGCCTGTCCCTGCCCCTCCTCCGAGCCTAATCAGGGTGGGATTACGGCTTCAGCTCCTGAACATTGCTCTAAGGCAGGCATTGAGCTAGCTCCTCATGTATTCCCCCTGACCCCACCTAGAGCTGCTCCCCAGCCTCTCCCCCCTCAGCCCCTCCCTCTGTAAAATGGAAGACAGCTCCCATGGGGAGCTGGGAGTGTCCTGCACAAGGCATGGTCGGGGCTAGTGACCAGAGCTGCAGACTCCAAGCTTCTTGCCCAGCTGTTCCACTCTGGTGCATCTGAGTCCTCTCCCGCTGGCCTGCTGAGCTCCTAGAGGGCTGAGGATGGGCCTTCACCTGCCCTACCCGACTCGGGCCTCCTGTAGGCACCTGATCGGCCTGGCTCTAGGACATTTCCCCGGCACTTCTGAGTCTTCATTGCCAACTGCTAGTGTTTACTGGGGAGAAAAACCAACCTTGTTTTTAAGCTGGAGTCTCTTTTCTATCCTCCGGTTGTGGTGTGGGGTCCAGGGTGGCCGTGGTGCCTCCAGCCAGGAGACCTGGTCTGCCCCCTTGGACCCAGGCTGGCCTTGCTCCATCTGGGCCCCCTCCATCTGCTGCCCCACCCTCTGGTCCTTGGCCAGCGGCCTTTCTGCACACACATCTGTACATCCTGGCCCAGGTCCTTCCAGCTCCCTTGAAGCCCTGCTCATGCCCTGGCAGAGTCCCGCCCCTTCCGAGAATCCTGGCTCTGAGGTCAGCCTCTGCTGGGGTCCTGCCGGCCTCTGCGTCCCTCCACGGCTGAGTGCTGCCTCAGAAAGCAGGAGGGCTCTTGGGGTCTGTCTCCACCCTGCCTGGGGCTGCCACCTGGGTGTGTTTGCTTGGATGATGCTCTCTGCATCACGGGGTGGCTAAGGAGTGGTCCCGCAGCTGGGCCCAGAGGATGCCTGCAGAGCTGCTTGGCCACCCTGACCAGGAGCCACTCGGGGAGCAGGAGAGGAGAGGGTGGCAGGGCCTCCCCGGGCCTCCAGAGCAGGGTCAGCAGCCTCACACGTCCTCGTTTTCACTTCACATCCCGCCTGAGGCTGGGACTGGAGGACTCTGGTCCCAGCCTGCACCCCCGCTGGCACTTCTCCAGATGGAGAGCATCCCTTTTGATGACAGTTTTGGGGTCGTGCTCAGGAGCACAAGCTCAGTGTTTGAGTGCTGGGTGGGGACCATGGCCCTGTCCATCCAGAGAGTCCCTGCGGGTGATGGCCCTGCCTCCTGGGTCTCAGCCCCTCACCGCAAGCCAAAACCCCAATGCCCACCTCAGGGCAGCCATAGCGCCCACGTCCACCCTGTGTATGAGTGGCCATCACAGGACTCTGCCCCCGTCATGCTGGGAGCATTAGAACCTTTACCCCCACACACCTCCCTGCCCTGAACTCACCCCCAGAGAATGGAGCCCGATGTGGCCAGTATGCAGGTGTACCCCAGTAAGCATGGAGCACCCCAGTGTGCCTGCCTCGGAGCTGCCCCAGGGACCCTCCCCCGGCAGCTGTGACCTTGAGAGGGTGGGCGACGGCAGCGGGGTGGCAGTGGTGGACTTCTCTCTTCCAGAACTACATGAGCCCTCTGCGGCTGGTGCTGAGCCCGGCGGACATGGCGGCTGTCTTCATTAACCTGGAGGTAAGGGTCCTGGCCCCCCTCGCTCATGCCGGGCTCTGGGCTCTAACTCGGCACTGGCCACACATGTGCTGCTGTCCCCAGGGCCTTGGAGAGCTGCACCCCTGCAGCTCCGCTGTGGCTTGTGCTGGCCGGAAGGAGGAGCCCCCACCCCTCTCTCCACGGTCTTTGGATTTAGGAGCCAGGGTAGCAGGTTTCTGAGCTCCCCTTGTCTGCGGGTGAGGGCGGCACTGACGTGCACGGCTGGAGGCACGGATGACCCTGAGAATGTAAATGACGTTTTTGTCAGCGGCCAGAGAGAAACGTGTCCGTCCACCCTTTTGAGCAGACCCCCTCGCCCGCCCTGCGGGTGTCTGAACGCAGTCATAGAAAGGCAGTTCCCCACGCAGAGTCACCCTGACGTGGTTAGCAGAGCAGGGCGCTGGCACCAGGCTCCGGCGGCCACGCGTGGGTGGGCTTCCTCCGGGGACATGCTGCTCCTGGCCCTTCCTCCTGGCCTGGTGGCCACAGGTGCCAGCAGCCCATGCGGTGGCTGTGTCCTGCCTCCCTGGGCGTCTCATTAGCTGCAAGGGTGGGCTCTGGTCACTCTGCCCTGGATGAGGCTGGCTTGGACCCCAGAGCTTCCTGTAGTCTGTGCCTCTGACCCAGAGTTCATCTGGCCTTGAGCTGTGGTCCGGATGGAGGACCACAGACAGAAAGAGGCCTGGGGTGGGGATGGGGGTCCTGCGGTGTGGCCTGGACACAAGGGTACTGCCCTGTGACACCCCACTCTGTCTGCAGAGCCTGCCCTGAGTCGGCCGCTGTGTATCAGATGGGCTGATGCGGGCCGAGGGCGGCTTCCCTCCCACACGCACTGGCTCTTCTGTGCGCCATTGCCATAGAGTCTTCTACCGGAATCACACCCTGGCATGCACAGATATGTGGGGTGCAGGCCCAGCACCTGGGCCCCTCAGCCCCTTGACAGGAACCACAGAACCACAAGGATGCCTTAAGGGTGGCGCTCCTGTCTAGCCTTGGGTGGGCCTGGCCAGGCACTCACGGCTCTTTTTCAACCCAGGACCTGATCAAGGTGCATCACAGCTTCCTGAGGGCCATCGACGTGTCCATGATGGTGGGGGGCAGCACGCTGGCCAAGGTCTTTCTCGATTTCAAGGAAAGGTAAGTGGCTGCTGGCCCTCTGGGGCTCCTTGGCCCCTCCCTGTCTGCGGGAGAGTTTATGCAAGTGGAACTCTCAGGTTTTGGGGTGTCCCGAGACAGGGGCTGCCCCCTTTGGACACCGTCCTCCCTTGTTGAGAATGCCACCCACCCCGAGCTGCAACCTGGTTGATGGAGATGGTACAGAGCCAGCCTGAGCCGTAGCCTGGTTGATGGAGAGGATGCAGAGCCAGGCTCCTGTCCTGTGGGAGCTCTGGACCCCGTCCTCCCTTGTTGAGGATACCGCCCACCCTGAGCCGCAGCCTGGTTGATGGAGAGGACGTGGAGCCTACTATACTGTGGGAGCTCGGCAGGGGCAGGATCAGGATTCTGGACGTTTTCTAACTAGCTGTGAGGGGTCACCATCCGAGTGGCTTGGCTGTCCCAGTGGAGATCTTGGGCCCCTGCTTCTCCCTTCTGTGCCTTTGTGGGTGGTTCTTTAAAGTTAGGATGCGGACAAGGATGAAAGGAGGTGGCACGTGAAGCTTAGACGATGCCCAGGCTGTTGGAGGCCGGGGAGATGGCATTTCTGGGGCTTAGCCGATGCCCAGGCTGTCGGAGGCTGGGGAGGTGGCGTTTCTGGGGCTTAGCCGATGCCCAGGCTGTCAGAGGCTGGGGAGATGGCGTTTCCAGCCATGGAAGTCTCGAGAGAGCCCCATCAGGGGACAGTGCCAAGCTCTCTGTCCCTTGGAGATCCTTTGGAGGTGTCCAAAGGGGTCTATGCTAATGCGTCCTGAACTTGGCTGCTCACTAGAGCCTCTGGAGAGCTTGTTACAAATACCATGTCCGGGGTCCACTCTTGGAAGGGTCTGCTGTGGAGCCTGGGGAGTTGTAGAAGACCCCACAGGCGCATCTGACCACACGGCCCTGGGCCAGGCATTGGGTGCCCAGGTCCATCCCTCCCTCATCTCTAGGAGGGTCCCCTGCGTCTTCCGCCAGGTGGTCGTCAGCACAGCTCGCACCCCTTCCTGTTCGGGCAGCCGGGGACAGGCCCAGGGCTGGATTCTCAGGCGCGTTGCCTGGGAAATCCTGCAGGTGCTTCCCCGTGTGCTCCGTAGCTCCGGGAAAGGCGCTCCCCCCTCCGCAGTGAGGAGGGTCCCGGAGCCTGCTCTCCAGGGGCCATGGCTTCGGGGGTTCCCAGAGACGCGAGGGAGCAGGCAGTGCTTGTGGTCAGGTGGCAGAGGTGACCAGGAGAGCTGACGAGGCCCAGCAGGTGTGAGCACACTGGCCAGCCCCGGAGGGGTAAGAGTGGGCAGGGGTCGGGGGAGGACAGCTCCCTCACCTGCCCCAGCAAGGTGTTCCCTTCACCTGCCGGTGAGCCGATAGAGCCCGGCTGGCGGGTCGCACTGGCCGTCGGCCCAGTGTACCAGGTGTGGGGTACAGCGGACCTTCTCAGTGCCTTGTTCGTGCTGTCCCTCGGCCAGGAAGGGAGGGAGCCACAGATGAAGCGGGGTTTACTTCGAGGCCCATTCAAGGCTGAAGTGCCGGAGCAGGAATGGCTGGTTGTGAGGTGGAGTGACAGGGGGGATAGCCTGCCATCTCCCAGGAGCCTCCCTTCGCAGTCAGGCTGCCCTGTGACACCCCTGGCCCCGTCCCACCAGCAGGACCTTGCATGCGTGGTTCCCGCCCAGGAACAGCGGGCATCTCTGCCTTGGAGTGCCACTGCAGTGTGGGCAGCGCATCCAGTCACAGGCCCGGCCCAAGAGGTCTGTGGACAGGCGGCTTCGTTCCTGGGAGCGAGGCTCGTGGCCGGACCCGTCAGTCAGGGTCTGTTTGGGGAAGGGGGCTGGCAGCGTTTCATCAAAGCTCATCACCAAGTCATCGTGGTTCCATCCCAGCATCCAGCTTTTCTGCCCCGTTCCTCTCACTGTGGAGTCGGCGCCAAGGTCCTGGTTCTCGCTTGCTGGATGAGTCCTGAAGCTTTTATAGGGTGCCTGCTGTGTGCGGCTACTGAGCTCTGGACCGAGGATACGCAGTGAACAGAGCTACTGGCCTCTCACTGGCTGGGCGGGATGAGAACCAAGACAAGACAGAGGGGCTCGGGGGTGCTGTGGCGTTGCTGGAGAACCCAGGAGACCCGTGAGGGCTGCGCAGCCGAGGACGGGTCCCCTTGAACACAGTCCTGCAGGGGTGGGGCGAGGCGGGTGGGGGAGCAGAAGCTTGGGGGAAGGTAAGAGGCAGGAGCCCAGTAGGAAAGGGGCAGCTCTCTAGGGAAGGACTGGAGGGTCCTGCAGGGGCTTCCAGGCCAAGGCAAGGATTTAGAATGTTTCTTTTTTAAAGCGAGAGCACGAGGAAGCTGCTGAGGGGCTTTGTGACAGGGTCTGGCAGCTCGTCAGGGGTGAAGGGTGGAGTAGCGTCCCGGTGTGGCGTGACCAGCACTGAGTGGCAGGGGACAGTCACCTCCCTCTTTTTGACGTTATACCTTTATGAATGTAGCCTTGGTCCTCAGACAAGGCAGGAGCTCCTCTTAGCCTTTCCCTGTAGGCCTAAAAAGGGGCATCGCCCACCCCGAGGGACACTGGGCCTTGGGAAGGAGCTTGCGTTCTGCAGCTCTGGATGTAAGACAGAGCCATGTGGTTTTTTCTCTGTGGCTGGGGCTGGCCAGGCTGGGCCTGGAGTCCAGCCTCTGGTGGCTTCTTTGAGTGAGGCGGTGAGTCATGCTGGGGGAGTGGGGGCATACGGGGACGTGGAGGCAGGAGAGCTACAAAGGGAACGGCCTCAGGGAGCTGGCAGCCCCGCCGGAAGGCCACGGACTGGCTTTCAAGAGGCGCTCTCTGTGGAGCTTTGCACAAGCACTTTTGGGAGGAACGCGGAACAGAACAAGATGAAGGCCATGCCCTCCTCCCCTGGGGTGGCGTGGGATTTCCCTGTGCGTTTGGAGATGAAGGATCCAGACAGGCGAGCGCTTTGGTGTACCGAGACTTCGCTCGGAATCCTGGAACGAGTGAGGCTGCGCTGTGGATGGTTCCTACCCGAAGTCCAAGGCTGGGTGGTTCCGGGGTACTGCCTGCGGGGAGAGTCCCTGGCCATGGTCCACCTCAAAACCCCCGGTAGGGGTTGGCTTGGCCACCTCCTCTGGCAGGGCTGCCTTTGGGAACCTCTGAAGTCAAGAAGCCTTAGCTCCCGCTCTGTCTAACCCCCACTTCCCAGATGGGGAAACGGAGGCCAGAGCTGGCAGCTCAGCCGTGGACCCGCTTGTTCCTGCATGCTTGGTCCGTACCCGAGCCCATGGCCTGTGGCCCTCAACCCGCGCTGGCCTGTCCCTGGGCATCTTGAGAGGTTGGAGCTTTGTGGACTGGAGGCAGAGGTGACACCGTGAGGAAAATGGGCAGAGGACAGGGGTCTCTGGAGGAGGCATTTGTGCGCTGTGTAGTGGGGTCAGAGCTTAACGTACTCAGAAAGTTAAAAACCATGACCCTCACACAAATATCTACGGAGCTGTGGCCACGGGTCTGTCAACTCACGAACGAGGCCACGCGTCTGTCAACTCACACAGCTTGTCAGCAGAGAGGGGAGGTAGGACAAGACCCTGGACACGGTGGGCTGTGCCTTGCAAGGTGACCACACTGGGACCTTTGGGGCCATGTCCTCTGGCAGGACAGAAATCATTTGTGCCTGAACAACTTTCTGTAGGGGAGGAGTCAGCCGGAGCCAGAGGAGGCTGCCCCCGAGAGGTGCTCCAGCCAGACCAGGAATGCATGAAGTCACGTGTGTGCGTGTGTGTGCTTGTGTGTGTGTACGTGTACACGTGTGTGTGTGCGCGTGCATGTGTGCCCCTGTGTGCTGCCTTATTTCCAAGTTTTGGCTCCTTTTTCTTAATAGTAGTAAAAGTGGTTAGAATTAAGGCCTGTAAACTTTTGCCTCCTTAACTGACTTCCTCCAATAGGCTTGGGGTCACCGTCATTTTCTCTCCATTTTTCGGGGAGAAGTCAAACTGTGCCCCCTGGGGACTCTGTGGCCCATGCTGCCTGGCATGTGGCAGGTGTTCAGAATCCTGTGGTGTGGACGGAGGGTGAAGGCGTCCATGTGAGTGACCTGGTGGTGTGGACGGAGGGTGAAGGCGTCCATGTGAGTGACCTGGTGGTGTGGACGGAGGGTGAAGGCGTCCTTGTGAGTGACCTGGTGGTGTGGACGGAGGGTGAAGGCGTCCTTGTGAGTGACCTGGTTTGGCTGTAACAATGACCGCAAATATGGTGGCTTGAAATAACAGAGATGACTCCATTCTGGAGGCCAGAATCCTAAATTAGTCTCACTGAGCCAAAGTCCAGATATGCCCGGGTCGTACTTCCTGCAGAGGCTCCAGGGGGATCCTTCCTATGTCCTGCACCTGCTGGGGGCCCGGGCGTTCCTGGCTGTGGCTGCTTTGTTCTCTGTCCCCGTCTCCACATGGCCTCCCCACGTCTCTCTGTCGTTCTCTGAGGCCACTGTCGTTGGATTTAGGGCCACCTTCCTTCAGCATGGCCTCATGTGTCCTTACTTTGATTGCATCTGTATCGTGACCAAATAAGGTCACAGTGTGAGGCTCTGGTGGACCCACTGCAGCTGAGTTCTGGTCCGAGGCCCTCTCCATTGCCAGCTGCCCGTGGTCAGTGGGGCTGGGGGTGTGCAGGTGCTGGCATCTGCTCTGCACCTGGGTCGGGTGAGAGAGGGCGCGGGTCCCTTGAGTGCCCTTCTGGATTCAACGGAGAGAGTGTCTCTCTGCAGAGGCCTCACCCTGGGGCCCTAAGGGCCAGGGTTGGGAGCCACGTGCATTCGCTTTGGAATCTGTTCTTGCTGGGCGACCTCAGAAGTCATGTCACCTCTCTGAGCCTCAGGGCCCCTGTCCTGAAAGTGGTTCTATGAGGATGCAGTGAGCCCAGGTGTGAAGCACTTCCCATGGCCAGGGCCCTTTTGGGTTCTTCATGGAGGTCTGTGTGTCTTTCCCCAGGAGTAGTTCTCCTTCTCCTGTTTGCTGCAAGTGTCTGCCGTTCCCCCTACTCCCACCCCCTGTATCCTTTTATCAAATGGATAGAAGGACCTGTGTCCAGGCTTGTGGCCGTGGCCACTCACAGCCGTGTGTGAGTGCCTGGTGCAGGCAGGCTCCGGGCTGGGTGCTGGGACATGGGGAGGAGTGAGACCCACTGCAGGAGCTCAGAGCTGGGGGGCGGGGATCACCCAGGGCAGCCTCCTCTTTGGGCTCCCACTGACTTTGGACAGCCCTCTACCTGCTGCCCTTTGACCTATCTCTTTGCTTTTCCCTCTGGCCCTGCTGGGGCAGGGGTTGAGGTGAAGAAGGTGGCACAGAAGGGGCAATGATAGGGAGGGTTTTGACGGATGAGTAGAAGTTTGCCAGATGGAGAAGGCTGCCGGCTCAGCGGTGCTGTGGCTGGTGGGGGCGTTCCCAGTGGGGCATGGTGTAAGGAGAGTAAGGCTGGGATCCGCACCCCGGCCCCTCGTCCGCCTAAACCTCAGGTGACCTGGTGTGAAATTGAAACGGGGAGCTCACAAGGCTGGTTCGGCCACGCTAGAGCTGCTGGTACCAGGCATGTTATCCACTGGGCTTCAGTTGGGTGCTTTTTCCACCCACATGAAGACTTCCCTTGATGGAGAGGGGCTGGGGCCGTCACTGCGCCCAGCTCACCTGAAATGCTTGAAGCCGAGTCTGCGGTGGTGCACAGCCAGCAGGCAGGGCACTGCAGCCCAAGCACCTGGGCTTTGGGGTTGGTGACTGCTGGTGTGATTCCCTTCTCAGCACAGGCCTCTCTGAGTCTCAATGTCCCCATGGGTAGAATGGCAACAGTCAGAGTCCCAGAGCTTCTAGCTGAGCCCATGCCTGGTGGGAAGTCAGGCAGTGTGGTGTCACGTGATCCCTCCTGCCCGAGCGTGGCCCCAGCCCCAGCAGCAGCAGCAGCAGCAGACACGGCTCCATGCGGGGAGGACCCCTGGATGGGGGCTCTGGCTTTCCGCCTCCCCAGCCCAGACTCCCCCTCCCACCTCTAGGTGATCTTGGGAAGCTCTGAAAGCCTCAAAGTTCATCACCTGCCCTGGTTTCCCCACCTGGAGTCCTTAGGCCAGGTCAGGGGCACTTTTCAAAGGGGCCACAGGGGTGGGCTGGGGGGCCTTCGGGTTCCGGGTCTCCCTGGACCTCCTGCCGTGCTTGTGGGCTGGTGTCATCATCAGATGGGAGGCACGGCCAGGAGGCAGGAGTGCAGCCCAAGGACCTGGGCTTTGGGGTCAGTGACTGCTGGTGTGAGTCCCTTCTCAGCTACGGGCCTCTCTGAGCCTCAGTGTCCCCATGAGTAGAACGGCGACAGTCACAGTCCCAGAGCTTCCAGCTCAGGTCCTGGCACCAAGTGATGCCCAGTGTGTGTGGCTTGTCTTCTGTGCCTGGCTCTGATCATTCTCTTAGAGTGGAGAAAACACCAATCTGGAGCGGGGCAGGTGCAGGCAGCCGCTAGGGCTCAGTGTCTTGTAGGCTCACTTTTCAGGCTGTCCGGTGGTCTCTTAAATGTCCCTCTGTTCCTTCTCCCTTCTCCTACTCTACCGGGGACTTCTGAAACTTTTGTTCATTTTTTTTTAAAGGGGAAAAACCTTTTTCTTGATTGCTTCCGGAGATGATAGGTTTTCACCAACTTTTATATGAAAATGATCATCAGTGTAATAACAGACTCATTTAGGTGGAAACCAGGGGGCAGGTTCCCATTTAAAGTGGCTCCCGGTCAACACACGGCCCCGGCACCAGTCAGGAGGCAGGCCCTTTGCAATGATGGTGATGCTTCCGTGCAGACCTCCCAGATCTGTGGACACGGGACACACCCGTACAGACTCCACATGTGGGCCCTGTGGGACCGGCCACGGGTGCTTTGCTTGACTGTGGCTGGGCCAGGTGAGCTTCGAGCAGATTCAGGTCCTTTATCAGAGTGGTGGACCGTCAGCCTCGCATGCCAGAAATGTCCCTGCAGGCTTGTGAGGGAGGATTCTCGGGCGGCCTGAGGAGGTACCAGCCACTGGGCCCCACGTGCAGCGCTCGGAGGGTGTCAGGGCCTCTGTCGCCCCTGGCTGCGGTGAGGACAGCCTCTTGAGCATTTGTTGGGAGTGGGAAGTGTGTCAAGATGCCTGTCCGTGTGCCTGAGCCAGCAACAAAGGGATGTGCTCCCTGGGCAGAAAGTGTGTTCCCAGCCACTGTTGTGTTTGTATGAGCCCAGAACGCCAGAGTTGGAAAGAAAGTGAGCATTGCATGGTCCAAAACCCCAGAGGTGTGGGGAGTGGGGCCTGTCTAGGGCCCACGTGGCAGAGCCACATGGATGGAAACCTGTCCCTGCATCTAGATGCCACGATCAGGACGCTTCTTCCTGAGGGCCGCTCTCCACAAAAGCCAAGCTACAGGCCCCGCTGCCTGCCCCGAGCCCCAGGCCGGGTGCCCTACAGCAAAGCAGCTCTCATGATGGAAAGAGAAATGGCCCAGAGGCCATGGTGACCTGGTCCCGAGAGCCTGCACTGGGCTTCCTGAGCCAGGGAAGCCTCCAGACACTAAGACGCAGCCCTGCCAGAGAGCACATCACCAGGACGCTGGGTCCGGCCTAGCCTTGCAGGCCAGACTGTCAGCTCCTAGCAAGTTCATGGAGGCCTCAGTCGCCCTGCCTGAAGGGTGGAGCTGATCACACCCATCTTTACAAATGGGCAGAAAAGGTCGTCAGGCTTGTCGGCAAAGCACCTGGCAGCAGCTGCCTCGGCGAGTGGTGGCTCTTGTCATCCTTGTTGTCACCAACATGGTCACCTGGCGTGGTTCTTCTTCTTCGGGACTGCCCTGTTGGTGGGGTGACAGGGTTTTAAAGATGAAATTTCAGGCTGGTAACCTAAGACCCTGAGGCTCCAGAGGCCGGGAACCCTGGGTTCCAGTCTGTAGAGATGCGGATCCAGTGCAGAGCAAGGGAGAAGGTACTGTGGCTGGAGAGACCAGCACAAGGCACTGAAGTGGGAATCAGAGTGGCCGGGAGAGAGCGATGCCGGGGCCAGGAGGAGGCGGTGGGCAGGACACGAGGGCCGGCCTCCTGGGCATCCTCCTGGGACTTTGCTGGTCCTCCCAGGTCCGGGGGCCACATGACTGCCTGCATCCCTGGTGAGGAGGGGGCCGTCACTGACTGCTGTTGTCCCCTGCTTGTGGAATTCAGGGACCATGTAGAAGCACCAAGGGTGACACTTGGGGGTTCCCCACCTGGCACAGCACCAGGGTGAGCCCTGAGCCAGCACAGGCCTCGGTGGTCAGGGCCTAGGGGCAAGAGTCTGAGCCCTCCTGGGGTCTTCCTTCCTGGGGGGATGCCAGGGACTTCTCTTTCCTCCAGTGTTGGCCTTTTTCGGGGGTGGGATGGGGTGTTGAGAGCTCCACCCTGCATCCCCAGCCGGGACCTGACCTAGAACCACCTGGGACTCAGGAAGAGCGGGGCACCCCCTCTCCCAGCATGCCGGCAGCGGTCCTGTGGCCCGGTAGCATTTCAGGAAGGGTAAAGCAGCCTCCTGGCCGTCGAATATGTCCACGCACAGGGAGCTGTCAGCGGAGGGGACTGTTGGTTGCGCACCTACAGCCTGCTGGGAAAAATGGACGGGCTCACTGCAGCCCCGAGCCGCTCATTAAACCCGTGTGTGTGTGCGTGTGTGTGCACTGTCCAGGCTCCTGATCTACGGGGAGTACTGCAGCCACATGGAGCACGCCCAGAACACTCTGAACCAGCTCCTGGCCAGCAGGGAGGACTTCAGGCAGAAAGTCGAGGTAAGTCCTGCCAGGCGTTGGCCCTGGCCCTGGCCCTGAGGTTGCAGCTTGCAGGCCGGAGCTCATTAGGTACCAGCCTCTCTCTTGCCCGTTTGTTGGGAAGGTGGTGACGGGGGGTGGTGATGTAATGGTTTTTTGTAGATTTTTCTTTTTTGCATTGTGTTGGGTTGGGGATGGGGTCGGGTGGAGGTCACCATCCCAGGCCAGAACACAGCGAGACTCCCCATGGAGAAAGGGCCTTGGGACTGAATCTAACTCAGCTGGGGGCTCTGGCTGACCCTGACCCTGGCCTCTGCTGACCTCAGGGAGCCCCGGGTAACGTTTGCTGGGAACCGTGGGGCCCCCCACCCCTCATGCATCCTCACCCCAGGCCCAGGGCGAGTCTCTATCAACATCTAGTTTCTCCCGTGAGCCCCTCCCAGCCCCTCCTGTTCCCAGCTGGAGTTTCCAGGCCCCATCTGGTCAGTACACCCTGTTTTCTGCGTGGAGCCTGGTGTAGAGCTCTCTGGCTGTAGCAGTGGTGGAGGCAGCGTGGCCCCCCAGTGGAGATGCCCGATGCCCCCCAAGTCCAGACAATGAATGGGGGAACACCCTGGTTCCTGGGAGTGGCCCCCACAGCTCAGTGCAAGCTGGTGCTCCACCTTGCATCTCCCAGAGGCCAGACCAGAGAGGGGCTGGTCAACGGGGGATGCCCTGCTGCCCTTCTCCAAAGGACCTGGCCTGGCGGAAGAGTCAAAGCCACATCCAGGCCGGCTCAGCAGGCGCCCCGGGAGGGTTCCTGTAGCATCGCACGTGTCTCACTGCGACCCAGTCTGGCCAGTGCAGACACAGCAGGGTGGGAGAGGTGGCGCGCCCCCACCCACGTGTTGTGAAGCCCATCCGTCTGCACACACCGGGTGCATGGACTACCGGTTCTGGGAGCCTGGCTAGAGAAGAACCAAACGTCTGGGCCCGAGTTCTGGGCTTAGGTCTCCCCTTTCTGTGGGCGGGGGTACAGATGGGTGGATTCAGGCTTTCCTCAGGGAGGGCTCTCCCATCACCCTGTCGCCCTCCCAGGAGTGCACGCTGAAGGTCCAGGATGGAAAATTTAAACTACAAGACCTGCTGGTGGTCCCCATGCAGAGGGTGCTCAAATACCACCTGCTCTTGAAGGTGAGGCTCTGGGCCCCGGGTGCCTGTGGGGTCATCACTGCTGGAGTCAGATGAGGGCCGGCAGCTTCCAGGGGCTGTGGGATGCAGCCCACAGACAGATTAAGTTGAATATAAACAAATCAGTTCGTGCTTAGCTCATTCTCCTGGGACTTTGCTGGTCCTCCCAGGTCCGGGGGCCACATGCGTGCGATGAACGAGTATCACAGTAAATATACATGGGAAGACGATTCAAGTCACTATTGAGGTCAGAAAACTGAAGGAGACAGAACTGTGTCCTCACACCAGGAATAAGAAAGCTACTGTGGGCCGGGCGCGGTGGCTCAAGCCTGTAATCCCAGCACTTTGGGAGGCCGAGGCGGGCGGATCACGAGGTCAGGAGATAGAGACCATCCTGGCTGACACGGTGAAACCCCGTCTCTACTAAAAAAAATACAAAAAACTAGCCGGGCGTGGTGGCGGGCGCCTATAGTCCCAGCTACTCAGGAGGCTGAGGCGGGAGAATGGCGTGAACCCGGGAGGCGGAGCTTACAGTGAGCTGAGATCCGGCCACTGCACTCCAGCCTGGGCGACAGAGCGAGACTCCGTCTCAAAAAAAAAAAAAAAAAAAAAAAAGAGAATGCTACTGTGGTTGATCTCTGAGCTTCCTGGTGGCCACAGCAGAAATGGAAATGGAAGGGCTTCAGGAAAGAAGGACCTGGGAGGGAAGGCGGTGGTTCCTGCCAGCCACCTTGTGAGGCCTTTTCCCGTGAACTGCTGCCTCAGTGCCTTGCTTTTTGCTGCCTTCATGTCCCTTCTCACGGTCACTCCCTTCCTTTATCCACAAGATCTGGGAGTGCCCTGCCAAGAAGTGGGGTGTCCCCCTGTGGAGGGGTCACTCTCTGTCCTTTGGTGGTGGGCAGCCAAACCCAGCCTGGGCTGGCAGGTGGGGATGGATTTCCTCTGAGGACTTTGTTCTGCGCTCACCCCCTGCACTGGGTAGGGGTCAGGGCAGAGGCCAGGACCCCCGAGTGGTAACACATGACACTCTTCTCCCCGCTCCAGGAGCTTCTGAGCCATTCTGCGGAACGGCCTGAGAGGCAGCAGCTCAAAGAAGCACTGGAAGCTATGCAGGTGAGTGGGTAAACTGAGGCAGGGGAGAAGCCATCGCGTGGCTTAGCACACCGTGCCCACGTGGTCTTGGACTGGAACTGGGCTCATTAACAAGCCGCGATTGTGACTATAGACATTTTCCTGGGACAGCAGGAGTTGGGGCGGGGCAGGGCAGGGGGTGAGACCCACAGGAGGTGGAGGTGACGGGTGGAGGGCGCTGCAGGTCAGGTGCCCCCTCAGGTGTCCCGGGTCCTAACCTCACGTATCCAACAAGACCTCCCTTGAACCTCCCCCCGCCTGCTTTCCCCCAGGCACTCGCCTCCGTTCTGGGCTTTCTGGCCCAGTGCTTCTCACTCTCAGCTCTGAGCCTTCTGCTTCTAAAATGCTACCCCAGGGCCATCTCTCTGCTACCTGCCTGGGGAGCTCCTTCACTCCTGGCTGTTTCAAGGACCCCCCTACCCCCCACCAAGCCAGCCATGCCTCCCTTTCTCCCCTTGTCCAAGTGAGCTTAGCTGATGTCACTCCCTTGCTCTGAAACCTTCCATGGCTCCCTCTGCCCATGAAGCAGGCATAGGCTCCTCACTCTGGCACTCCAGGCCTGCAGGATACTTGCCCCCAATGTTGCAGCTGTGTTCACCACAGTTCCAGGCAGATTTGATCTCTCCCAGGCTCCTGCACGTGCCCTGCATTTCCCCGGGTCCGCATGTTGTCTCAGGTGCACCCTCCTCGTCGTCACCTGGCTGCGTCCTGCTCATCCTGCCTTCGCCATGGACAGGACGTTTTCCAGGGAGGATCGCCCCTGACTGGGTTCCATCCTCAGGGAACTGGCTTCCCCGTGGGTGGCACTCTTACTCCTGGACACAGTTGTTCATGCCAGCCCCTTCCCAGCCAGGCCTGTGTCAGCCACGGTCACCTGTGTCCCCAGGCCAGGCATGGCACCCGGCATGGGGTAGGTCCCCTCCAGCCGGATCTGGATGGAGGGATGATGGCTCCCCCAGCATCTCCCTCGTGGGGAGCACGGGACACCTCTGCCAACCCCCCTCAGGGCTGCAGTCCTGCCCTCTGATACCTGGCGCCTGCCCTCTGGGCAGCCCCTGGGGCTGTGGGCCCCGTTTCCTTTCCAAGGTACCTCATTTAAGGAGCTCCCCCTGGGCGGGGGCGGGTCTGTAATCTGTCTCCATTTATAGCTGCTGTTGGGCCAGGATGGGAGTGGAGACCAGTGCTTGGCCGCCGGTGCTAGGAGGTTCTCTGAGCAGGGCTTGTGCTCTGGGAGAAATTGATTCCCAATCCTGTGGGCTACTCATGTGTGGGCACGGGAGGTGGTCCCAGAGACCTTCAGCTCCTGTGCTGCTCGGCTCCACCGGCAGCGAGCACCCCGAGGAGTGCTCCAGGAAAGCTTCCTGCCGTGACGGGCTGACAAAACTTTCTTGGTGTCAGCTCTGCTGCCCGCAAGCCGCCCCTCTCCAGCACCTGCTCTGGCCTGTCTGCCGTGAGCCACGGTGTGTGAGCCAGCACGGATGTGTCCTCGGGGCCTCAGACAGTGACAGCAGGTGCAGTGGGCCGTGCACCCGGGCCCTGAGTGTGGTCTTGCATTTCATACTCTCAGCACTCGGTGTCTGGCTGGCGGGTGGCTCTGAGCCCCTCGACGGGACAGTTTCCCAGGAGTGTGGCTCACGGTGTTGCACAAGGTACTCTGTGACTTGCAGGTGTGCGTCTGCCTTTCTGAGAGCCACCGAACCTCATCATGAGACTTCAGGGCTGGGGGGGGATTTTAGAAGTCTTTGGATCGATTCCCAGTTTATGTAGGAAGTCATTCATGCAGCCACTCTGGGAGTCGTCACCGTACCTGGGCTTGATTTCCCCTCGGGACTGAGAGCTCACTCCTTGTAAGGCAGTGTCTTTGAGAGTCGGCCGCCGTGCCTCTGTGGCCCTGAGGTTTGTCTCCAGGGGAATTGCGGTTTTAGGTCTGAGCTCCATGAGCTGACTGCAATCCTGCCTCTGTATCAAAGTACAGACATTTCCCTCACCTGCTCATTCATTCGGGCAACTTCCATCTGTTCCTATTTCGTGCCAGGCATTGGGCCAGGTGCACGCAGGGGCCACGGTAGTCAGAGTTATAATGTTTCTGCTGTTGGGGTTGGCTGTGCATGGTGGGGGGGTTCTAAGCTCTCGACTCGCCACTGGGGTCCTTGTCTCTGGGAATTTATTCCTCATTTTAAAGTGGACAAGAAAACAAAACACCCCTTTCAGACAGCGTGCTGCAGCCTCCCCAGGAAGCTCCCCGCTGTGGGGTGGGTGGGAGCCGACTGTGAAGTCTTCTAGGAACGAGGAAGGGCGGGAGGGATGGGAACCTGCTGACGACCTGGCTCTGGCTCTAGCTCTGGCTCTGGCTGGTCACTTGCATTGTGGGGAATTCCACCCGCTGCTCTGGGTGGGCAGGGCCAGGACCGCCCACGTGGCCGGCTCCCTTGGGTTCCCACGCGCGCCAGGTCCAGATACTGTGTTTTGTGTCTGGACTGAAGTGGGCACTGCTCCCTGGTGGCCAACACGAGGATTGCAGCACGGCAGACAGGCGCTGGATTGGGGATGGCCAGACCCATGGAGAGAGGGACTTCCTGACCCCTCATTCTGTCCAGGCTCCAAAGGAAGGCCGTGGCTTGGAGAGGCTGGGGAGGGGGAAGCTTCCCAAGAACGGGGACCTAGGTCAGCCCAAGCCTAGGTGGCTCTTCTGTGGTCTGATGTGGCTCCGACACACAGGGCTGCTTCCCTCTGTTAGGATGTTTAAGAGGGACCACACGATGGGGTAGAAAGAAGCAGCACCAGCCAGGAGTTTGGGGCTCTTGGTATTGTCACCGACGAGGTGTGGCTCTCGGTCAGTGTGTTCCCCTCCCTGCCTCAGTTTCCTCATCTGTCATGTGGAGGTGATGCTTTTCAGCTGTCCTGTCTCGAGGGCAGCCTCCCCGGCAGGATGGAGGAAGGAGGTCCAGAAACGCCCAGCGCCTGGATGCAGGGTGGGGGGAGGTCCCTGGGGGTTGAGCTCCTGCATGTGTGTGCATGTGTGTACACACACGCTCACACACACGCTGCACAGCACTGCTTGCTCACACACACAGTCAGACACACCTCACCCAGCACAACCTGCTCACATACACACACAATCACACACCACCCAGCACAGCCTGCTCACACACACCCCACCCAGTACAGTCCGCTCACACACACTCACATATGCTCACACACACACACCCCATCCATCACAGCTTGCTCACACACATACACCCTCACACACAGTCACACACACCCCCCACCCAGCACAGCTCACTCACACATACAATCACACACACACACCCCCCAACCAGTACAGCCTGCTTACACACACACAGTCACACACACCCCACCCACCCCGCACAGCTTGCTCTCACACACGTGCACACACACACACACCACACTCACACACACACACCCCCCACCCAGCACAGCCTGCTCACCCTCTGCCTCTTGTTTTCAAGGACTTAGCGATGTACATCAATGAAGTTAAACGGGACAAGGAGACCTTGAGGAAAATCAGCGAATTTCAGAGTTCTATAGAAAACTTGGTGAGTGGGTCTGACTCTTCAGGCTAGGGAAGGTTGATGAGGACGGTACCTATAAAGTCACGTTCACAGCTGCAGTGTTGAGTGAGCTCCACAGGCAGCCACACCACGGCTGCCTGTTGCGAGGGTGGCGCCCGGCAGCTTCTGAGTTCAATCTCAGACCCCCCAAGCATCCATGCTCCCTTGCCCACCACGGCCAACCCAAGTGCCCTGTGCACTGAAGACGGCCCGTGCTTAGGGGGCAGGGGAGGGGATGGGGAAGGGGTGGGGGAGGGACTGTATTCATTGCCCAGCCCCCTTTCTCCCCCGCAGCCTAGACAGAAGATCCCTTCAAGTCCAAGAGGAGAACTGTGGCTCCCAGGGGCAGGAGACGCCCCCTGGTCCCTGGACCCCTGGCCCACCCTCACCTTGACTCTCCCCTCCAGGGACAATGGACAGGGTTTGGGCCTAGGCTTGGTGGGGCCAGCAGTCGCCTCTGCTCCTTGGACTCCATCAGGCAGGGGTACCACCTCCCGGGACTCTCCCCAGAGCCTGGCCCTGCAGAGGCCAGGCTTGGGCTGCTGAGTCAGTCACCTCGTCCTGCCTGGGGAGAGGGGATGCACCACCCCAGGAAGCACATTCCCTGGTCTGTGCTGACCAGAGTGGACTTCCCGAGGATCTGCCGGTTCTCACCCGGGATTCTCCGCCTCAGCATTGCTGGCGTTTGGGGCCGGATCATTCTTGGTTGTGGGAGCTGCCCCGTGCATTACGGGATGTGGAGTCGTGTCCCTGGCTGCCACCCACCAGATGCCAGTAGCACCCCCACCCCCTCAACTGATGCCAACCAAATATGCCTCTGGACATTGCCAGAAGGTCCTTTGGGTGGCAGGATTACCCCCTGGTTGTGAATCACAAACATTTCACCCTGGTGATTTCACTCGCATGAAGCCGGCAGGGGAAGGTCCCTGATGCCCAGGCCACACCCACCCGGTGCCAGCAGCATGAAGAGAATGCCCTCGGCAAACGCGGGGCACAAAAGAGCACCTGCGATACATTGGCAATGAAAGAGAAAAAACGAAGCTTCTGAAGGGCATTATGATACTGCTCCCTTCATCTTTCATTTTAGAAATAAATTAAAGTTACAAAAAAAAACTAGCCGGGAGAGGTGGTGGGCGCCTGTAGTCCCAGCTACTCGGGAGGCTGAGGCAGGAGAATGGCCTGAACCTGGGAGGCAGAGCTTGCAGTGAGCCGAGATCCGGCCACTGCACTCCAGCCTGGGAGACAGAGTGAGACTCCGTCTCAAGAAAGAGAAAAAAAATAAAGAAAAAATAAATAAATTAAAGTGTGTGGGTGCAGAGGAGGCCGAGGACGGCCACACCCCATGCCATCAGCACCTTGTGGGTCCGTGCTGCCGTGAGCTCCTGCGCGAGGCATTTGCAAATGCGTACAGTGAGCAGGACGTGAGGAGAAAAGTTCGTTTTGTTTTGTTTTTTAAGTTTTTACATAGGAGCAATACTTGTTCATTAAACAACAAGAACAAGTCGGGCATGGTGGCTCATGCCTGTAATCCCAGCACTCTGGGAGGCTGAGGTGGGTGCATCACTTGAGGTCAGGAGTTTGAGACCAGCCTAGCCAACGTGGTAAAACCCTGTCTCTACTAAAAGTACAAAAATTAGCCAGGCGTGGTGGCGGGTGCCTGTAATCCCAGCTACTCGGGAGGCTGAGGCAGGAGAATCTCTGAAACCCAGGAGGCAGAGGTTGCAGTGAGCCATGATTGCACCACTGCACTCCAGCCTGGGTGACCGAGTGGGACTGTCTCAAAAACATCGACAACAACAAGAATCAAACAGCATGGCCAGCAGGCGCCGAGCGTCCTCATGAGCCAGTCCCTGTACCCGGTCCTGGCTTCGAATCCCATCACCACAGGGAAGGTGGTGAGAGCTGAGATCAGAGGCCTGGAGTAAGTTGACTGAGGCTACGTGGCACCAAAGCTGTCCTTGCAGCCTCGGGCTGAGACCTTGGAAGGAAACGCTGAGCCCGTGTCTCGAGCACCTCCCAGGCAGGGCCCTGTTCACGTCTCAGAGCATTTTCCTCCACCTTTTCCTGTCTGCATGGACACTTTGAAAGCCATGCAGGGAACATGTCAAGAAAAACTCTCTCTGAACCAGAAGAGTCAGAGACAAAACCAGACAGACAACGAAAATGAAACCTCAGCGAACCACACGGGTCTGAGTCAAAGCCTCACCCTCGGCAGGACCCCGGCCCCACCCGCCCTGCAGTAGATAGGCACTGTTTGTTTTCTCCCGAACGTGGGTTCTCGGGCTTGGGCGTCTGGCTTTTCCGACCGGGTCCCGCTTGGGGCTCCACACAGTGGCGGCTTGTGAACAGAACCGGCGCCGTCAATCGCCCTTTGTCCCCAGAGCTGAAGGGAGCCCCTTGGCGGGGCTGGCCAGGGAAAGGACAGAAGCTGCCAGGCCCCGTCCCTTCCCAGTTTTCTGCACCCTCCCTCGTCCATCCTGAGCACCAGCTGGGAGCCACGGGGGGCTGTTTCCCTTTGTCCCGCCTCTGCTGCCTGTGGGGAGCTCCCTTCGGTGCGCGACAGTCTGCCCTGCCCGTGTGGTCAGGAGAACTGGGCCTGTTCCAGCCCCGGCTGACGGCCCCTCTCCTTCTTCCCAGCAAGTGAAACTGGAGGAATTTGGAAGACCAAAGATTGACGGGGAACTGAAAGTCCGGTCCATAGTCAACCACACCAAGCAGGACAGGTGAGCGGGGCGCGTGCTGTGGGCTGGGTGGCGTTCCGCCAGGGCCTGGCTCTTCCTGCCAGGGAGCCGCTCCTAAGTGGCTCTGGAAGCCGGGCCTTCCTGTGGAAAGAGCTGCCTGGTGGTGGCTTGGTGTTGTTCAGTTTTAATTGCTTCCTTCCTTCTCGTCAGTGAGCGGGCGCCACGGCAGTGGGGCTTTCGTGCCTGTGGCGGGCACCAGGCTGGGCTGGGGCAGCCGTCGGTGAGGGCCAGGCCTCTCACTGCCAATGCTCCGCCTCCGGGGACCCAAGACAGGTCTAGAGTGGCTGGATGAGCTCTTTGCCAAATGACTGCCAGAGAGCGTCCAGGCCCACGGTGGCCCAGGCTTGTCCAGGGCCCTCCTTGTGCACCTACTGTGCGCTGGGGCAGGGGTCACAGCAGATCTGGGTCCCGCCCTCTTGAGGCTCCCAGTCCAGTGCGGAACCAACTGGGAGTGGCCGTCAGGGATCAGTGCTGCACGGGAGGCCCGCGTGGGGCAGGTGCAGCAGCCCCTTGAAGGGCTCGTGGCTCAGCCTCAGTCACGAGGGTAGGGAGCCAAGGAAAGCTTCCTGGAGAAGCAGTGTGGGAACAGCCGAGACCTGACCGAGGCTCAGCATTTAGCCTGGTGAGCCAGGTGAGGGCAGGGCTCCCCTGGAGAGGGAGCCGCGTGCCAGAGCCCCAGGCTCAGCTCCTGCTGCCTCCTCAGAGCAGAGCACACAGTGCCAGGGTGCTGACGCCCCGCTGCGCTGCCTGGCCCAGGTACTTGTTCCTGTTTGACAAGGTGGTCATCGTCTGCAAGCGGAAGGGTTACAGCTACGAGCTCAAGGAGATCATCGAGCTGCTTTTCCACAAGATGACCGATGACCCCATGAACAACAAGGACGTCAAGAAGGTGGGGCCTTCCGGGTCCGACCCCCACTACCCAGGAACGTGGGGGTGGCCTGGAGAGAGGCACTGGGTTCCAGACCCCAAGGGAAGGGGACTCGAAGTCAGCCGCTGATGCTGGCCGGGCGGGTTGGGGTGAGCGTCCTCACCCTGCAGGAAGCCTCCCCTCTGAGTCACTGCCTCGCCATCATGACCCCTGCTCCTCGCCGGGCCCAGCGCCCCCCAGATGGGTGATGGAGACCAGAATCCCACTCCCACTTCAGTGAGGCGACTGGAGCAGAGGGGAGAGGCCTGCCCAAGGCCTCTAGCGAGGGTGGGGCTTTCAACCTCGGCTTTCCATCTGACCAGCCTGACTCTAGCCCATGTTGTCCCTTGTAGCAAGCAGGCTTTCCTCTCCCGTCCCACCCTGCAGTGCTTGGAGGAGGGCTGTGGGTAGGTCTGGCTGTGACTTGTCCAAGACTCTACATGTAGCTGACCGGGGCCTGTGGCTGCTGGGGCGGGGCCAGGGCTGCAGGGGTGGGGCCTGTGGCTGCTAGGGCGGGGCCAGGACTGCAGAGGTGGGCCTGTGGCTGCCAGGGGGTGGGGCCAGGGCTATGGGGTGGGGCCAAACCTGCTGTGGGGCAGGACCATGGCTACAGGGCTATTGCTGCCTGGCTCTCTGGTTCAGTCCTGCTTCAGCTGAGGCTTTTGCCCATGGCACTTGAGCACCTACCGTGTTCAGCCCTGGTGGGGCGGGGGGCGGGGGGTCAGGAGCCCATGTTCTGAAAGTCCGGGCCCTGGCGTCCAGGGCTGGCAGTGTAGCCCTGGTCCAGACCCAGCGAGTGCAGGCTGGATGAGCCGTTGAGGGTGACCCTCCCTGCCCTGATACCCAAGACAAATAACGGGCCCACGAGTCCCTGCCTCCAGCAGCCAACACTCGGGGGAAAGTCCTTGTCCCACTGATCGCCCCACCCCCAACCTGGGCACTGGAGGGTGTCCCACCTGCCAGGGCTCCTGGCGCCCCCACACCGTGGCACTCACCACGGGGCCGGGCTGAGCCTCTCACTGACCATCTCCCCCTTCCTCTCCTCTCCTCATGCTTCCTAGTCTCACGGGAAAATGGTAAGCACCTAGCGCCCAGGTCCTCCCACCTGCCTCAATCATCCCAGCCTGGTGCTGGCACTTCTGCCCGGAGCCAGGGGACCCAGAGGCCTGAGGGCCCGGGCTCCTGGTTTTCTTGGTCCTCCGTCCTCCTCTCCCTCTCCCGACGATGAAATGATTTGTATTCATGATGAAAGACCCACGAAGACAGTGTGAAAGGAAAACCCCGTGACCCTTAGTCGCTGGAGCTCGGGCCAGAGGCTGGGGTTTCTCGGTCTCTCTCCAGCTCTCCATCATCCTTTTTGTTTTTCTGTGTTCTCTCCCTCCTCCCTCCCTCTTCCTCCCCTTTTCCTCTCTCTTTCCTTGTGTCTTTCCTCCTCCCATCCCGCTCCGCCCTTCCTCTCTCCATCCCTCCCTTCCTTCCTCTTTCCCGCCATCTTTTCTAACCCAGTGGGCTCCTATTTGCCAAACTCTTTTTTCTGAACCACTTTGTCCAAGAGCTCGGAGAGATGGCGAGGCCTGTGGGGTGGCCGAAGGGGAGGCAGGGAAGGGGGTAGCTGTGGGTTGCTCAGTGGGGGATGGCTTCGCAGAAGGAGCCCCAGGCCCATGGCTGTTCCCTGCCTTTTTGTTGTTATTGTTCTACTTCAGAGAAGTGAGGTTTTTTTAGCATCACATTTAGGAAGTGAAAGTGGGTGGTCAGGCCTCGTGGAGGGGCCCTGGGTGGGGCCCCGAGCTCATCCTCCCTGGGGTCCTGCCCGCACTGAACATGCATCTACATATCCGCTCGGTGGAGCATCCTCGCACACGGGCACAGGCAGGTGTGCAGATCTGCCCATGCACATGTGTGTGCACCCACAGGAGAGCACACACAGCATGGGTGCACATGCATCATACATGTTAAAGCATGTGTGTACCTACAGGGACAGACACAAGTGTGTGCGCGCACATGCTCACAGGAGCACTGGGCACACTCAGGCACAGGTGCACACACATAGACGCGTGCGGGCACAGATGCACACCCATGCACACAGCACACTCGTATGCATGCACAGGTGAAGGCACAAGCGCATATGTATTCTCATGGGAGGATGCGAGCACACAGCTATGCATGCATGCATACAGAGACACGTGTGCACATACAGCGTGGGCAAGAGTGCAGGTACACACGTGAGAACGTGTTCACACAGGCACGGGCACCCACACGTGCACATACTGCGCAGGCAAGAGTACACATGGGCACGTGCCAGGATGTCTGAAGCCGTGTCCGTGGCAAGCATGGCCCCTCTCTCCTGCAGTGGTCCTACGGCTTCTACCTAATTCACCTTCAAGGAAAGCAAGGTTTCCAGTTTTTCTGCAAAACAGAAGATATGAAGAGGAAGTGGATGGAGCAGTTTGAGATGGCCATGTGAGTTCCAGGTGGCAGCCCCCAGGTCCCGTGCAGATCAGTTGTATGGGGGGGCGGAAGCCCAGGTGGATTGTGTCTGTGACTCCTGTCAGACCAGGGGTGGAGGGAGGCAAAGTTGGAATGTCAGGGACACAGACAACCTCCATCACCCCTGGGACGCCAGCCTCCCTCGGTGGCATCCTCTTTAACAATCGATCCAGAGTGAGAGGGCTCTCCCTCTGCCACAGCCTGTCCCAGGCAGGCTCCGCTGTCCTGCTGGAATGAGCCATCCCACCCCTGAGGCTGAGCCTGGCACGCCTGGCCCACAGAGCAGTGACCGGCTGGGAGTGGCCATGATGCCAGAGGATTCCTGGTGACACCAGTCTTCAGGGTCTTACGGGCTGGTGGCTTGACACCTGTTTTTGAAGCCACAGAACTATTTTTCCATGAAATCCAAGAGGTACCCCTAGATACGTGAAACAGAGAAAGGTGATGAGTGGGTTCCGGGAACACAGACCCTGGAGGGCCAGGCAGGGTCGTCTGTGCTTGAGCTCTGCGGGCAGGTGCGCTCGCCTCTCTGACAGTTTCCGCTGGTGAAATGGAGAGGGGAAGGCCTGTGTTCCGGACTTCTTGGGAGGATCGAAAGGGAACCACTGGACACAGCGGGGCCGGGGCCTGGCTCGTGGGAATAGATGCAGCCACGTCGTTTGCACCCAGGCTCTGTGGGGGAGGCCTGGGGCATCTCCTCTTCGGCCACTTGCTATCCCTGGCCTGTAATTTTCTTCCCAACATCCTATTGTGGAGAAGTTCAAGTGTTCATGGAAGCTGAAGCAACAATGATGGTGAATAGCCATCTTCTCACCACGCCGCCGCCGTCCGCATCACCCCACCCCACCCCTGGCCATCCAACAGCGGGTCTGTGTCAAAGTGAATTGCACACCAGTGCAGCCCCACTACGTACCTCAAGGGGCCCAATATTTGTTTAGCCTCTGAAATTTCAAGCTTATATCCAATGTGGCAAACAAATCTTAAGCTTATGTTTTCTGAGTTTTAACAAATGGCCACACCTGCCCACATCCAATCCCAGTCAGGACCTTAGACCACCACCGCCACCTGGAAGGTTCTGTCAGGCCAGTGCAGCAGTGTTAAAGCTTCCTGTCTGACCTGCCTTCTACCAGCAGGGAGTCTGGGTCCCGAGTCTGCCCCGTGTCGGGGGCAGAGCCAGGCTTGGAGTCCAGGCCCTCCCGGATTCTGCACAGCCTTGGTCTGGAGCCCAGCTAGTTCCCAGGATGGCCACATGACGGGGCTCGGGGAATCTGGTGGGTGTAGCGTCTGCTCTCTTTCCCTCCTGCCAGGTCAAACATCAAACCGGACAAAGCCAATGCCAACCACCACAGTTTCCAGATGTACACGTTTGACAAGACCACCAACTGCAAAGCCTGCAAAATGTTCCTCAGGTAGGAAACCTCCTCCTTCAGCCCTCACCTCGATCCACGCCCACCCCAGGTCCCCAAGGGAGCTTAGTGTTCTATCTGTCCTGTGTTCCCTGTGGGAGGCCCTGAGGGGTTAAGGGGGTATATCCCACAAGAGTCAGGCCCGTGCCAGGCATGGTGGCTCAAGTCCCAGCACTTTGGGAGACTGAGGCAGGCGAATCGCTTGAGCCCGGGAGTTTAATACCAGCCTGGCAACATGGCAAAACTCTCTCTGTACAAAAAATACAAAAGTCAGCCAGGGGTGTTGGCCTGCACCTGTGGCCCCAGCTACTCAGGAGGCTGATGTGGGAGAACTGATTCAGCCCTGGAGATTGAGCCTCCAGTGAGCTGCGATGTCACCACTGTGCTCCAGCCTGGGTGACAGAGTGAGACCCTGTCTCAAAAAAAAAAAAAAAAAAAAAAAAAAGAGGCCCAGCCAAGCCCTTGGAGTTTCAGATCTAGCCAGGGGGCGATTGTCCCTGGGTGCCCGGGATGCTGTGTGGGGCGGGGAGGCAGGCTGGGGTAAGTAGGGGAAAGCAGGTGTCAGGCTGCCTGGTAAAGGAGGGTCCTGGATACTCAGGGCTGTGAGGGATGTGTGTGCTGGGAGGGAGCCAGCCAGGTGAGCCTGGGTGGGAACAAGGGCCTTGACCTTGGCAGAGAGGCGTGAGGAGCCGGCCCCACCCTCAACTTCACCTCCCGCCCTCCCCTGTGCAGGGGCACCTTCTACCAGGGATACATGTGCACCAAGTGTGGCGTCGGGGCACACAAGGAGTGCCTGGAAGTGATACCTCCCTGCAAGTTTAGTGAGTACCCCCCGAGTCCCTGACTGTGCCCACTCACTTCTGCCCTCTACCACCCGGGTACTGGGCCTCAGGCACCATCTCCCATGGGGCAGGGACCAGATGAGGACACTGGTGCTTATGTGCCCTGGGGCAGACATCTGCCACACGTCACACACTTATCAGTAGACACAGCCGGGATGAATTCCATTCCAAGCCCTCTCTCCTAATGGGTACTCGAGGACCCCTCCCCATCTCCTACATCCCCTGCCCCGCTCTGGGAGGAAGCTTCTGGAATCTCCATCCCCAAACCCGGCACAGAACATTCTCGATGGGTGCATGGAGGTTTCTCATCACAGAAACACCAGTCACCCTGGCTTCTCCCGGTGGGTGAGGCCTGGCCATCAGTAGCTGTAGCCATGTTAGTAAATGGTTCAGACACACACGCACATGCACGTGTACACACATGGCACTTACAGTGGTTCCCTTCTGTTCATGCCCCTCTAGGGTAGCTTGAGGCTCAGGGAGGGGAGAGGGTTGAGCCAGGCTGGCAGTGGGCAGAGGCAGAGATGCACCCTGGAGGCTCCCCTGAAACATCTTGGGTTGGGGGGCATACATTTGGGGTTGTGCCCAGCTCCGGGCAGCTGGACAGTGGTGCAAAGCCTGAGATGGTTCTCTCCAGAGCAGTTTCAGACATCAGGATGTCACCTCCATCATCAGCCCCAGAAACTGAGGCTTGAAACTTTCGGCAATTTGTCTACACTTCTTAGTGGAGCTTCCATTCAACAAAGAGCCCCCGGTGGCCGAAGGCCGAGTCTCTGGGTCTTGTCTCCTTGGGCCTCCTGCAAGTGTTTTAAGACAGAAAAACAAGTCAGGCCAGCTTGTCACCCGGAGACGCCAGCGCCCGGAATACATTTTGAGCTGTGACTTTAGATCAATAGTTAATTTATCATTTACTGTGAGTGCCAGCCCAGTACCCTACCCCGGGGAGAGGGCCAGAAGGTCAGCCCGGACCCCCTTGTCCCCACCACAGGCCCAATGCAGCCCCCCAGCTGTGCGCAGGATCCCGCAGCCCCTGGAGTTAGTACCGGAGGATTCTGCAGGCAGCCTGTGGCCTGAACGCGGCTTTTCAGCTGTGTCCATCCATACTGCCCTCTTGTGGCCGCATGTCCCTCTCCCAGACGACTGGCTGCAGCCACTCAGAACCTTTTATTTTCTTTTTCTGATTCTAAAAGTAATACATTTACTTACCAAAAATTTGGAGAAAAAGAAAAAAAGAAATGAAATTTTAAAGAAAGCATCACCCGTGAACTT
Source organism: Macaca nemestrina (assembly GCF_043159975.1). Taxonomy (NCBI): domain Eukaryota; kingdom Metazoa; phylum Chordata; class Mammalia; order Primates; family Cercopithecidae; genus Macaca; species Macaca nemestrina. The sequence goes on along the minus strand of NC_092138.1, from coordinate 114,876,840 downwards.
GCTTAGAAATAATGAAAGGCGGTATTTTGGTATATTTCCTGCCAAGTTTTCTTTTTTCTGTGATTTTTCTGTTTTGCCCCCGATTATTAATTACTGATTTTCCATAGAAAATTTGGAAAATGTAGAGAAGTGTAAAGGAGGAGAGAAAAACTACTCCTGCTATCCCCAGGCAAAGCCAGCTGCCACGAGGCCCCGGGCACTGTCCTGCTTTCTGCGGACGTGCGCGCCCGCCCGCCCCACCTCTGTATGGTTTTCGGTTTTTCCTAGTATGTGTAGTTAGGGTTCCACTACAGAGGCAACTGCAGGTCTTTTGGAAGCCAGCGTTGCCGTCCGCATTCTCCCATGTCCTGGCAGTGCCCTGGCTGGCACCAGCTCCATCCTCAGGGACCTGGGACTCCCCCAGTGCCTGTGTCCTTGTCCCCCTCCTCATCCCTCTGCCGGGAGACACTGTCCTTGCCACTTGTAGCTATTTTTCCTTTAAGAATGTCCAAGCTGCCTTCCCTCTGGTCCAGGCTTCTACCTTTGCTCTGTGGTTTGGCTCTGGGCAGTGTTCCAATTTGACCATTGTAGCTTTCACCTCTGGGCTCTGCCCAGGCTGGTTTAGCTGTTTGCTGCCCATGGGGGCTGAGATGTCCCGGAGAGATACTGGCCTCTCCTGAGAGCCTTTCCTGTGGGAAGCCTTCATCAGGCACAGTCATAGCTGCTGTCCAGCTGGCCCCCCGACCCCTGCCCACTGAGCTGGAACCTGTTCTCTGGTGTCTGTGGATGCCTGTCTGTCCAGGGCCGTCTGCACTGTGAGTGCTGGGTGGGGTGGAGGTCATGTCAGCCGTGTGTGTAAGCTGTTGGGCTCCTTGCCTCCTCTGATGGTGGGTGGCAGCCAGCTTGCCAGATGGCTGGGCCCTAAAGGGTCTTGGGAACATTGGCTCTCCTCCTGACACGCTGAGGTCTTGTGTCCTTGAGCATGTCGGCACCTGGGTGTCTGAGCTGAGGACGGTAAGCAGGTAGCATGCGTACCAGTACCTCCTCATCACTTGCCCCAGCAGGCATCACTAAGCAATTGTGGCAGGTAACATGCATACCGATGCCTCCTCATCACTTGCCCCAGCAGATATCACTAAGCGATTGTGGCAGGTAGCATGATGCCTCCTCATCACTTGCCCCAGCAGGCATCACTAAGCGATTGTGGCAGGTAGCATGCCTACCGACGCCTCCTCATCGCTTGCCCCAGCAGGCATCACTAAGCGATTGTGGAAATCTCCCCATTGCGTGCCACGTACCACCCAGTGATCCAGGCAGCTGCCGCCATTCAAAAGAGGTGGCCCAGGCGGGACAACCTTTTCGCCGGCTCAGGTCTCTTATCCGGTCCGAGTTCTCCCACGGGCCCCCTAAAGCCAGAGCTCAGCATTTGCTGCCAGAAGTAACCGAGAGGCTTTCACAGCCGCGAGCTTGGACCTGCGTGTCCATGATCCATGTCCAAAACAGACCACTTTGTAGCTTGGTTCACTTACCATCTTAAGCTTGTCCCAGAGGCTCGGGTCGGTGTGAGTGAGAGCCACACGGGGCCTTGGCATCGGTGGCCTCCCCTCTAACACCAGACCTGCTTCCTTTCCAGCTTCTCCTGCAGATCTGGTAAGTCCACAAACTGTTTCCCCTCCCTCTGCTCCCGCCCCCGCCACAGCCCTGTGTGCCCAGAGCCAGAAATACCCAATTGTCTGCCTCTCACCGCTCCTGGAGCCACACCGGCTTGGATGAGCCACTTTCAGTCACAACAGGCCTCTGCTTTCCTTGGTGGGTGTCAGGAGAGTCCTCCTAGGGGCCCCAGCGATGTCTTCCTATCCCAGCTGCCCCCCCCATTCCCTTGCCCACTGGCTGCTCGCAGCTGTGGGTACAGCTCTGGGTCCTGCGTGCCAGCCCTCCTGTCCCCAAGTCCCCCAGTTGGCTCAGAGCCCTCTCTTTAGCTGATGTGGGGATGGAGTCACTTTGGGGGCTTCATGTACCCCTCGAGCTATGAGGTCCATATGAACCAGCCTTCATGGAGGAGGGAAACTTTGTTGTATTTGGCACTGTGTGTCCTAGATGGAGACCACAAAGCCCAGGCTCAGAGCAGGTGGTCAGGGCAGGCTTCCTGGAGGAGGTGGGGGCTCGTGGTAAGGAGAGGGAGAGGGAAGGGCACAGACCTTCCAGGAGTGGAGGTGCACAGAGGTGGAGTATATTGCCAGGGTGGGAGTCACATAGAGAACAGTGTCCGTCTCCTCCCCTGCTCCTGCCTTGATCCCTCTATCTGGGAACAAGTGGGGACAGGGAAAGGGGAGGTGGGTCAGTGCATTGGCCACAGTCAAGGAGCAGCTTTCTCTCATCACTGTGTTCTGTCCTTGTCCTCACAGGACGCCTCCGGAGCGGGACCAGGTGAGTCATCTGGACTTGGACCCTGTGCTGTCACCCATGTCAGCCGTCACCTGGGAGCTGAGCCAGGGCCTAGGTGTGGGGATGGCCGAGTCTGCCCAGCCACCAGCTGCTCCAGGCTCCTGGATGCCGCCGCCTGGGGCCCCTCCCTCCTGCCTCTCTGGCCTCTGTGGCACCTCCTTGGGAGTTGGCTCTGTTTCTGATAAGGCAGCAACAGGCTGTGGGGACAGGACCCAGCCTGCAGAGGGGCAAGGGCCTTCTAGCCGGGGAGGGGCACGGAGCTGCAGCCAGAGACCTGAGACCAAAAGGCGCGGCCGTCTTCCCACCACGTCCTCCATCCCCTTCCTGCCTTGCTGTGGGTTGCTTAATGGAAACGTGCTTTTAGACACAGCGTAGAAAGCATCGTGTTATCTGCAAACTTGAGTGCAGTCCAGGCAGTGCTCAGTACAACCTCACCCTCATTAGCAGAAGACAAAACATGGAAAACACCGCTGCTGCTGGGACCAGGCGGGAGCTGGGCTGGGAGAGAAGTGGGCTCTTTGAGAGCTACAGGCAGGGCTGGGTCGGAGCAAGGCTTGTCTAAGAGCAGCCTCCAGATTCCCCGGGGGCACAGCCAGGATCCCCATTTCAGGCCCAGAGCTCCTCTGTGAGCTCTGTGGCCTTGGGCAAGCTGCTGGGCCTGCTGACCCATCACCCGTCTCTGACATGAGGGATCCCTCGTCTTCTGCCCCACACAGCTGCCTGGGGGCCACAGATCTGAAGGGTGTTGGAAGAAAGCACAAAGTGCCATCTGAAAATAAGTTGCTGTTCCGTGATGACCCCTGAATCTGTTTATTGCATGAATAATTTACTTATGATATTTATCAAAAAGACACGAGGCTTATGGGAAGGATTTAGGGCGGGGAGATGCAGGCGCAGGGCTGTGTGTGCTGGGGGAGGCCGAGCTCGGTGATGGGGTGGGCTGCGGGCCGGGGCCAAGTCAGTCACCGAGCGAGCTGCTGAGTCACCGAGTGAGCTGTCCTGTCCTTTGCAGGTCCCAAGATGGTGGCCATGCAGAATTACCATGGCAACCCAGCCCCTCCCGGGAAGCCTGTGCTGACCTTCCAGACGGGCGACGTGCTTGAGCTGCTGAGGGGTGACCCTGAGTCTCCGTGGTGGGAGGTGGGTCCTGGGACCCGGGAGGGTTGAGAGTCCCCGGCTCTGGCTCCTGCCTGCTCCCTGGGGCAGAAACATAAAGTCCTGCATATCCCAGGCAGAGGCAGAGGGCTGAGAGATCACCAGGGAGGAGAAGGCACAGGGTGACTAGCAAGGCCTCTCCTGCCTCACGTTCTGCGATGTGGCATGCGTTCTTGGGAACCTTAGCCTGGTCTTTCCCCGGGTGTTTGCTTTCACATGGTAGGGGATGCAGCATCCCTTCCCGGGAGAGGCCCTCCTGCCCTGGCACCCAAGCCTTTCTCCATTGGCCCCTGTCCTTCCTGCCTCTGTTGTGTCCCATAGGCCCTCCTCAGGCTTCTGCCCTGGCCACACCATGCCCACCCTCCTCCCCACCCCTACCTCAGTTCAGGTCAGCAACCTTTGCGCGATCGTGGGGTGAGTGGGCAGGTCCGCTCTTTCCCCAGGTGGGCACAGATGGCGTCATCGTGATGTGGTTTATGGTTTTGAGCCAGGAATGTGCTGCTCTGTTTCCAAGGCCTACAGAGTGGAGACCTTTGTGGGTGTTCATCCCCACCTTCGGCCGATGGCTGGGCTGTAAAGGGTGCTGGGAGCATTTGCTTTCCTCCTGACACACTGAGACCCCACGTCTTTGAGCATGCTGGCACTGGGGCGTCTGAGCCAAGGACTCAGACACCTGCTCCTGGGCCCCTCTACCAAGCCCCAGTGCTCAAGGGAGCCCCAAGACCCGCAGGTCAGCAGAGCACCACAGGACCTTGATGGCATTTAGCCCAGCAAAGCAGCCTCCCGTGGGAGCTGACGTTAGAGCCGAACGTGTATTAATGTTCAGGTTACAATGATGCTGTGGTCATTTTGTCATGGTCATTATCAGTCCATAGTTGGTGATGAATTTCTTGTGCCAGACCCTACATTCATATAACAGGAGGTTCAGAGGGCGCAAAAGGCCATGTGTGCTGTGCAGAGTGTCAGTCCTGCTGTGTCCCTCCCTGGGTATGAACGGGACTGCCAGCTTCTTGCAGGGCCTGGCAGAGGTGCTTTGCCTATTTGCCAGGCCTTAGTGCTCTCGTGTCTGGGGTGGGACGCCCGGCACCTCCCTGCCTTCACTGGCTCCCAGGTCAGCTGAGGTTGGGAAGGAAGACGTTGGCTCTCCCACCCTCCAGGACCGGGATTGAGTCCATCGACATGGCCCCACACTCCCATAGGCCAGGCTCGGCCCCCTGGTCCTAACCATCTCTTTCCTCTGCCAGGGTCGTCTGGTGCAAACCAGGAAGTCAGGGTATTTCCCCAGCTCATCTGTGAAGCCCTGCCCTGTGGATGGAAGGGTGAGTCCTTTCCCACAGAAGCTTCCAGAGCACGGTGGCCTGGGTGCTGAGGATTCTGGGAGCTGTCTCCTCACGTGGACATTTTTGGCTTATTCGGGACGTCCTTGCTAAATTTAGGCTGCTGTGAGCTGCTTCCTGGAGCTGGAGCCCAGAGAGAAGACGGGTGGGGGCCGCGGGGCAGCACGCTCTCCTGTGTTTACAAGGGCTCAGCCCGTCGGGTGGCATCTCGTTGTGGTTTTAGAGACACCAAAACGGGCATCTCGGCAGCCGCCGTGATGGGGTGAAGACCAGCCAGCTGCCTTTCACCAGATTTCGGGGACTCTATAAGTTCTCTTGGACTATTACGCAGCCTTAGAAGAAAAAAAAAGTTCCCCTCAACCATATGATTCAAAGCTAGACTTTATGCTATTTAAAACAGAGGCAATATGGTGTTGCTTTCATCTGAGGGGTACGGAGCAAATTCTCGGCTCTGTGACGAAAGGCAGCAGTCAGCCTTGAGTACAATGAGTTACCCCACCTCCACCCCCAAAAGGACAGGTCAAAGTGAAAGTGTGAAACCTCTGAAGGTGCAGGGGGTGGCTGCCCAACCCCACTGTGGCAGCCCCGGTGCCTCCCACCCCAGCCTCGGTCCTGTCAGCCTGTGTGCCACCTCTGCTGAAAGGGCAAGTGCTCAGCACTTAGCGTGCTTTGGATGACCAGGGGTGCCAGCCACCAGGGGAGGACAAGGGTCACGAACTCACTAGGTGGCCTGGGGCAGGTCCCTTCCCTTCCCCAGGCCTCAGTTACCCCATCTGCATGGTGAATAAGGTGCGAGGGAAGAGGTAGTCTCTGAGACTGTGCCCAGCCTGTGGCCCAGTGAGGCCAGGGTCGGGGGCTGAAGCTAGGGAGGGAGTCCTACCTGCTCACTGGAGCGGCAGCACCCACCTGAGTGTGGCCACCACGAGACCCCCACCCCAGGGCTTCAGGACCTCTGGAGCAGGGAGCTTTGGCTCTGGGTGTGCTCACGTCCACTGGCTGAGAACTCCCCACACATTCGGTCCTTGCCCTCCCAGGGGACCGTGTCAGTGTTAGCTGGTGGCTATGCCGGCATCTGTTCCATCAGAACTGTGGGGCATCTACTCAGAGATGAGCTTGTCCTGGCCACTGCCCTTGGGCACCTCCCAGGCCAGGAGCGCTGGGGCTAAGTCCACAGACGGTCCCATCCAGGGCAGCCAATGCTGGGCCTGGGGGTTAGGTCACCGACAGCGACCCCCTCTCAGCCCTGCTCTGTGGATGGCCCTGGGGGGACGTTAACACCCTTGTGCTTTGCCACCAGCCGCCCATCAGCCGGCCGCCATCCCGGGAGATCGACTACACTGCATACCCCTGGTGAGTGGATCGTGGGCTGCGTATGTGGGCATCTGGTGGCCTCTTTGTTATGGGGGCATGCCCGCCGGGTCTGGGTGGTGCCTGTGAGTGGCCCGGCAGGGTGGAGGCCCCAGGCTGCCTCTTGCTGTCTCCAGGGCACTGAGCCCAGTGGCTCCCAAATGCCTTCTCCCTCCTGGCCTATAACTTGCCAGGAGCCTGGGGGAGTCCCCCTCCTGTAGGCGGCTGTTAACCCTCTCTAAAACGGCTCAGCTGGCTCAGATATTTCAGGGAATGAAACCCTTTTAAAATTTTATGTGCACTATGTAAAAGTGGTATATTTAAAGTCACAGGTGTAATCCACTTACTGACTTAATACGGTTGCTTGGTGGGAACAGTGAGGCTGTTTGGAATCACAGAAGTCCCAGCTCTCCTGACAGCGTGGCAGCAGGTTCTGGGAGGGCGCTCGCCTTGTCCTCCCAGGGTGGGCTTCATTACCCACCAGACGTACAGGTGGCAGGAAGAGCTTCGTTTCAAAATCTGTTCAAAATTCAACTGATATAGATGTTGGCAATCTCCAAGGTGTTAGCAAAAAAATCCACATAAGCAGTTATGCCTTTACTGCTTTTGAAATAGTGAAAATATATTCTAGGAAAGAAATTGGATCTACTGAATACTCTGTACTCCTCTGGCAGGCCCTTGGGGTCTGTAGAGCAGAAGACAGCGCATCGGACTGGCTGGCGGCCACAGTCACCCCTCTCTTTTACCCCTCTCAAGATCTGTCCTGAGCCTCACTGTATCCCACCATAGGCAGGGTCAGATGTCAGACCCCACCCACAGTGGTGCCCCACTCATAGGGACCCAGCCTGTTCTCTTGGGTTCATTAGGAGGTGAGCTCTCAGATGAGGACTGCAGAGTACTTCATGTGGCCTGCCACGCATGGAGGGCTGGCGCCCCTCAGACACTGTCCTCACTGTGTCTCTCATTTCCTGCTGGCCCCCTCCTGTAGGTTTGCAGGTAACATGGAGAGGCAGCAGACGGACAACCTGCTCAAGTCCCACGCCAGCGGGACCTACCTAATCAGGGAGCGGCCTGCTGAGGCTGAGCGCTTTGCAATAAGCATCAAGTAAGTGGTGGCTCTGGGCTCGAGGAGACCCATCCCCCAGTGCCATTCTGAAGTGGAGACCACTGTCCTCTCCACGTCCTGAGCTTGTGAGGTTGGGGTGGACATGTCATCTGTTGCCCAAGTGAGGACATTATTGAGATGAAAGTGGTGTGGAGGACCCAGGGGGTCTCTACAGGTGTGCTGGGCAGGGCGTGAAACCCTGTGTGGCATGCACAGATGGTCCAAGTTTACATCACTCCTGGCTGCCCTGTGGGCTAGGTTGGACATTTCTGGGTTATAGGAACAAGATAAGCTCAGGTACAAGTGGGTGGGTGAAATGCTGTGTGAGCTCAGGGATTTCCCAGCAGCCCCACAGGTTGAGATAGTGGACCTGTCACGCTGCTCTGAGACAGCCAGGGGCCTAGGAGGGTATCTCCTGTGACTACTGCTGCCTTACAGCTTTGGCACAGTCTGGGCATCCTCTTGCCCTGTGCCCTCTCCCTGGGAGCTGCCTCCTCTTGCCCTATGCCCTATGCCCTCTCCCTGGGGCTGTAGTTAACTCTCCAAGAGACAGACCCTAATGGGCTGGAGCCCACCAAGCACTGAGCTGGTGGGACATTACTCACCTGAAAGAAAATTCTCAGAAAGCCTTCTGTATGCCTGGCCTGCAGGAGGCTAAGATGGGCCTTGCCGACTGGGAGCTGGAGGTGGGTCACACACACTCATGGTACACATTAAATCCAGGGAGAAACAAGATGGGTGCTGTATGTAGGCCTCACAGAGGACCAGGCAGCCAGGTCACCATTTGTTTAACAACTGTTTATTACATTAGCTGATTTCCAGATGTTAAACCAACCTTGCATTCCTGGAATGTCCCACTTGGTTGTGGTGTGGAGTCCTTGCTATGCGTCTGGTTTATGTAGATAAATACAGTCATGGGCCACATAATGACATTCCAGTCTGTGAGGGACCCCATATGTAGTAGTGGTCCCATAAGATTATAATGGAACTGAAAAGTTCCCATGGCCTGGTAACATCACAGCTCAGCCCATTACTCATGTGAGTGTGGTTATGCTGGTGTCAACAAACCTACAGTGCTGCCAGTCATATAGAAGCATAGCACAAACAATTCTGCACATACATAGTATGTGATCATTGTAATACCTGACTCTGTTACTGGTTTATGGATTCACTGTACAATACGTTTTATTTTAGAGCATACTCCTTCTACTCATTAAAAAAGTACTTAATTGTAAAACAGCCTCAGGCAAGTCCTTCAGTAGACATTCCAGAAGAAGGCGTTGTTATCATAGGAGTAAAAACAACAACAAAGAAAAAAAACAGAAGAAAGCTTATAGAATAAGGATACAAAGAAATAAAATATTTTTGTACAGCTGTACAATATATTTGTGTTTTAAGCTAAGTATTATTGCCCAAGAGTCAAAAAGTTAACAAAAATTAGAAAGTTTATAAAGTAAAAGAGTGACAGTAAGCTAAGGTTAATTTATGATTGAAGAAAGAACATTTATTTATTTATTTATTTATTTATTTATTTATTTATTTATTGAGACAGAGTCTCACTCTGTCGCCCAGACTGGAGTGCAGTGGCGCGATCTCCACTCACTGCAAGCTCCGCCTCCCGGGTTCACGCCATTCTCCTGCCTCAGCCTCCCATGTAGCTGGGACTACAGTCGCCCGCCACTGCACCCGGCAGTTTTTGTATTTTTAGTAGAGATGGGGTTTCACCGTGTTAGCCAGGATGGTCTCGATCTCCTGACCTCGTGATCCACCTGTCTCGGCCTCCCTAAGTGCTGGGATTACAGGCGTGAGCCACTGCACCCGGCCAGAAAGAACATTTTCAAAATAAATGTAGTGTAGCCTCGGTGTCCAGCGTTGATAAAGTGTACAGTGGTACACAGCAATGTCCTAGGGCTTCACATTCACTCACCACTCTCCAACTCACCCAGAGCGACTTCCAGTCCTGCAAGCTCCAGTCATGATAAGCACCCCATACGGCTATCCTGTTTTTTATCTTTTCTACTGTGTTTTTACCATACCTTTTCTATGCTGACCTCATGTTACAACTGCCTATGGTATTCAGTAGGTCTGTAGCCCGGGAGCAATAGGCTCTGCCATCCAGCCTAGATGTGGGGTGTGCAGTAGGCTCTGCCATCCAGCCTAGGTCTGGCTGTCCAGGCTTATATAAGTGCTCTGCCGTCCAGGCTTATATAAGTGCACTCCGTGGCGTTCGTACAGTGATGGAAGCACCTGCCTGCATCTCTCAGGACAGGTCTCTGTGGTTAAACACCGCCTGACGGTATGAGAGAGAAATTTGGTTTGCCAACTGCTTGCTAAGGATTTCTGCCTCCACAGTCATTAGGGACATTGGGCTGTAGTTTTCTTGTGATGTCTGTATCTGGCAAGGGGGTGGGTGGCATTCAGGGGAGGGGTATGGGGGCTGCTCTGTAAGGTCATGTTTGAATTGAGGCCTGAGAACGTAAGGGGGCCTTGAGAACAGAAGGAGGTGAGCATCTGGCAGGGGCAGCAGCTGGTGCCGAGGCCCAGACAGGCTTGTGCTTGGCACCTTTGAGAAGCAGGCCCAAGGCCTGGCTGGCCAAGTGGACATGCAGGGAAGGATGTCAGGAGATGTCAGGGCTGGGCCCAGCTGCTCCACAGGGAGGAGGAGAGGCTCCTGGTGCGGAAAAGCAAATGAGCAGAAGCCCAGGATAGGAGGCCTCAGTAGGGCTGGAGGCCAGGAGAGGCGGGGAGTTGAGCAGCCAGGGATTCTGGGCCCCAAGTGGGCAAGGAGGGCAGGCAGGCAGGTGGCCCGAAGGGCTGGGGTAGGACAGGGCTGACAGGGAGTGGCCCTAGGAGCTGGGAACGAGGGGCTTTGCTGCAGCAAACACAGAATAAGCCTGGCTGCCGAGGGGGCCGGGGACATGTGGCCCTCATGCAGTGACCACCGGGGCCATGTGTTTGCCCAGGTTCAACGATGAAGTGAAGCACATCAAGGTGGTGGAGAAGGACAACTGGATCCACATCACAGAAGCCAAGAAATTCGACAGCCTCCTGGTAGGTGACTCGCGGCTCCAGCCGGCTCCTATCCCCAGCCACAGGGGACAGGTACTTCCTCCCGGCCCTGAGCAAGTGGCCATGTTTCCTATGAGGATTGATTCTTCCCAGTGTGGGAAAGATGTAGGGAACTGGTTTTTAAGGCACTAGGACAGCTAGAGCTGTGTCACAGCCTCCTGAATTGGGATTTCTGACCCTCAAAGCCTGGGCAAGGTGGTTGACCCTGGTGGACAGTGCAGGGGTGGGGTGGGGGCAGGGCAGGCCACCAGCATCCCCAGATTCCTCTCATGCCCATCCTCCTGCGAAAGCAGAAACTGACGTCCAGTAGGGCTTCCAGTTGGGGCCTGGCTGGGTAGCCCCATTATACATGTATGGCTTCAAACAACTCCTTCCCTGACTCACCCCCACCCTCCGTCCCAGCCGGAATGCAGTTAGAGGCATAGTTCTTGAAATGATTTTAAAGTTATGCCTACATTTTCTTTTCTTAATTACAAAAGTTGTATATATTGAGAACTCCTGACTAGAGCCGCCAAGCTCTTAACTTCCCCACTATGGCCACAGAAAAGCACAAGGACAAGTAGAAATCCATAATCTCAGTCTGGGCGTAGTGGCCCATGCCCGTAATCCCAGCACTTTGGGAGGCCGAGGTGGGCGAATCACTTGAGGTCAGGAGTTCGAGACCAACCTGGCCAACATGGCAAAACCCCATGTCTACAAAAAATACAAAAATTAGCCGGGCATGGTGGCACATGCCTGTAGTCCCCACTACTTGGGAAGCTGAGGCACGAGAATTGTTTGAACCCGGGAGGCGGAGGTTGCAGTGAGCGGAGATCGCGCCACCGCACTTCAGCCTGGGTGACAGAGTGAGACTCCGTCTCAAAAAAAAAAAAAAAAAATTCCATAATATCCCATCCCCACCTCCAGAAAAAACAAAAGCGGAAACCGGTGTTCTCACCTCAGTGAGTCCTCAGGACCTTTCTACACGCCGCTTAGGTGTGCTTTACATTATATACATAATAATGCTGGCAATACCCCAGCTGATTTTTAGTCGACTTTTCAAGGCCACACACATTGACCATCAATGAATCTTTCCCTGACGGATGGCCGCGTGGCTCTCTGTCACTTGGAGATCCTGTTATTTCTAGAAGCTTGCCCCAGGTGCTGGATACAGAGTTTCCATTTTTCCATTATAAAAGCTGTTGGCCGTCAGCGCCCGTGCTGGTCTGTCTTTTGGCATCTTTTGCAGATTATTTTCTCTAGAAATTTTTTGGGGGAGTTGCTGGTACCTTCGAGGTACTGACCATGGGCTGGGGGGGACGTGGGGAGTTCTGAGGAGTCCAGGAAGCTCGTCTCCCCCACATGAACCAGGAGGTGGGAGAGGGAGGCCAGGTCACTGCGGGAGGACTTCCAGAGGTGGCAGCAGCTGTCAGTGAGTGTGTATGCCCTGCAGGAGTTGGTGGAGTACTACCAGTGCCACTCACTCAAGGAGAGCTTCAAGCAGCTGGACACCACACTCAAGTACCCCTACAAGTCCCGGGAACGCTCGGCCTCCAGGGCCTCCAGCCGGTCCCCAGGTAACTAACGCCCCAGCCCAGCCAGCACACCAGCACTCCTTGGAGGGGTCTGCCGTAGCCCATTTCTCAGCACCCAGATCCTGCCCTCACAGACCCAGGCTAGGAGTCCCACCCCAGCCCCCCGCCCACGCCCCCAGCTGTCACAGATGCTATCGTGTGGCATCTCCTGGGCCACGTGACAGGCGGGGCTCTGCACCTGCCCAGAATTGCTCTTCTGTCTTGGCTCCTTCATCCAGAGACCAGCGGGGGTTGGAGGGGCCAGGTCAAGGCAGAGACCCTGCGCATGGAGCTATCACTGGTGGGAGAGAAAAGGGCAGGCCCACCCGTTCCCAGATCCCTGTCTGTGCCCAGCTCCTGGGCCTCCTCTGTGAGAGGCAGCCTGTTTGCAGATTGGACTCCTCAACCCAGAACAGGGAAGGCCACATGGAATCAGGGGCAGAGGCAGGCCCAGAGCATGCGGCTTCCCGCTCAGGACTCTGTCCGGAGTCATCCCACATCCTCCAGCCCACAGGGACCTGCAGGGCCATGGGTCCCACACAGGCCGAGCTGGACAGGAAAGGAACAGCTGGCCTTAATGAGCACCTGCTGGGTGCCAGACGAGGGCATGCGAGGAGGTGGTCCCCATTTGCTCTCGAGGACACAGGTGCAGAGATTGGCTCCAGGGTAGCTCAGGTGTAGCCGAGCGGTGCCTGTGCCTGGGTGGGGCTTGACAACCCACGCTGCCTCCTTTGCCCCCTATAGGGCCTTTCCTGCCAAAGGGCCTGCCCCACCCCATGCCCCCCAGCCTGTAGCTGTGCCCACCGTGACTGTGCATGGATGCCCTGCTGCCCGCCTCACGTTCTCTCTCGCCTCTTTGCAGCTTCCTGTGCTTCCTACAACTTTTCTTTTCTCGGTCCTCAGGGCCTCAGCTTTGCTTCTCAGGGCCCCTCCGCTCCCTTCTGGTCAGGTACCGCTGCTCCCCAGGGCGTGGGGGGACCGGGCCTGTGGCAGCTGCCTTGGGAGACCCAGCACGGAGCTGCTCGCTGGCCCCACAGCCCTGCCTGACGTGGCCACAGTTGTCCGCAGTCTGGCGCAGGGTGGCGGGGAGGAAGGGGCTAGGGAGCCTGGGCAGAGGCTGCTGCAGGCACCTGAGGACACGTCAGGCTTGGTCCCACCCTTGTCACCACTCACCCCCTGTGGACACGCCCACCCTGATGGCCACTTCCCCAGCCCCGGCCACTGTCATTCCTCCTTGTTCATCAAGAGCTTTGCCTCTGGTAACAAAACAGGTGGCCACGAGGAGGAGCTGTGGGACTTGGGTGCAGGGAGGAGAGGGTTTTAGTCAGCCCTGACCTCATGGCTTTCAGCTGCCAGAGTCAAAGTCCCTTCCCAGCAGCTGCGTGTGTTTCGCCCTCAGCCATGGTCATTGACACCTGTCTATCAGGATTCTGTGTCTGGGCCAAGCTGGTTCCACTGGGTTGCTGGTTGGATTTGGGCTCTGGAATTGGGGGACCGCTGGAATGATGATGGTCAAAGCCTGGGCACCTGCTCGTGTCCCTAAGAGCATCCTCATTGCAGGAACTTGGATGTGCTGTGTCCCCAGACCCAGGGGGCAAGAGGGCCTGGGATTGGAGGCCAGTGTGTCCCTCCAGAGCCTGGATGCTTGACATCCTTCCTCTCTGGGTACAGAGCAAGGTTCTGGGCACCAGGGGAGAGACCCAGCTTGGCCCAAGGGCCTCCTCGATCCCTGGTTGGGCCCCTACTGCTGCCGTGTGATGCTGCCCATCTCCCTCAACAGTGTTCACGCCCCGCGTCATCGGCACGGCTGTGGCCAGGTACAACTTTGCTGCCCGAGACATGAGAGAGCTTTCGCTGCGGGAGGGTGACGTGGTGAGGATCTACAGCCGCATCGGCGGGGACCAGGGCTGGTGGAAGGGCGAGACCAACGGACGGGTGAGTGGCCCTACCCTGAGGGTGCGGGGCTGGCCTCGCTGCAGCCCCCACCTGGTCAGACTCAGGCAGACTAGCACCACAGCTATGTCCACACCCCTGGCCCTGTCCCAGGCACCCTCTGCAATCTCCTTCATCCTCACAGCAGCCCAGAAGGCTGGCGTTCACAGGGGAAACTGAGGCTCCAGATGTTTACCACGAACCCAAGGTCTCATAGCCCAGGAATTGGCTACAGAGGTCTGATCTGGATCCAAGCTCCTAGGACCCTCCACCCTGTTCCATTTTTATTCTGGGCTGCCCTCACAGCTGCACTCTTCAAATTACTTATAAGTCTCCAAGCTCTGTTTGCAGGAAGGGAGGTCACAGGACTGAGGAGGACACGGTGTCCTTTCTGGGCTCCTCCTGCCGTTCTCTAAGGCCCCATCTATGCCCTGGTGAGGCAGTAGGGACACACTGTGTCCCTACCCACCTCCATCCCTTCACACTTTCCCAAGTGCCAGGTGGGCTTAAGAGTGCCCTGGGCACCCTAAGATTCTGCATAAGTCCATGGCCTCTTCATCCCAACACCCCATCTCTACCTCTAGCTTTGGCCCATGTCTCTCAGTACGTATCCATCCAAGCACCAGAGCTCCATGTGCCACCAATTAGAAAATGCCCAGCTTCCTCTTTGAGCTGCAGGTGCACAGGGCAAGTGCATTGGGCTGCAGAGGGCCAGTTAACCTTGACTCCCAGTGCTGACACTTCCATTGTCCAGTGGCAGGAGCCGCTCTGCCTTCACCTATCAGGCAGTCTGCCCCTTGGAGGCCCTCAAGTCTGATCCAGTTTTTACCCAACTGCCTTGCAGAAGTGTCAAGGCTACTGAGGCGTAGGTAGCCCACCTAGAGGGCTGGGACCACTTGTTTTCAAAGTGGTCCTTGTGTGATTGGCATTAAAAGTGTCTGGAGCTGTAATATAATAAGCACATACCTGGGCCCTTTCCCAGATCCAGGTATTTTCTATACAGCATTAAGTTTAGAACAACTAGTTTGAGTATTACTGGATAATTCCTGTCAATTTGACCCTGTTATCATTATGAAACATCTCTTCTTTTCTCCGGCATTTATTCTTGCTGTAATCTCCTTTATCTGCTGTTGTAGTGACACCAGCTTTCTTGGGATTAGTGCTTTGTGTGGCACATTATTTTCTCTCATACTACTTAAACTTGTCTTTTTCCTTATATTTAAAATGGGTCTCTTATAAATAGTTGGGGAAGCCAGTCTGATCTGACAGTCTTTGACTTTTAATAGGCATATGTAGTCCATTTACATTTAATGTAATTACTGAGCTATTTGGGTTTAAATAAGTAATCTAACTTTATTTTCTATTTGTCACATCTACTCCTCTTTTCTTCTCTCTTGCCTACTTTTGAATTAATGTATTTTTAATTCTACTTCCCCTGCCCTACATTGGTTTGTTAGTTACACACTTTTTTTCTTAAGTGGTAACCTTACACCAGAGATTCCCTTAAATGAGTACTTTTTTACTATTTCCCAGGCAATGCAAGGAAGGACCTTGCAACTTTTGATTGTATCCATTTTCCTTCCAACTTTTGTGCAAGTGTCATCATGTATCTTAATTCTATATATATTCAAACCTTAGAAGACATTGTTTTTGTTTTAGGCAGTTGTGCTCATTTAGATTTACCCTGTGTTTACCGTTCCGAGGGCTCCCCATTTCCTCCTGCATTATTGTATTTCCACCCAAGACCATTTCTCTGCTGGCTGACATCCCCTCTCTTTCATATTTTTTAAAGTTTATCTGCTATTAATGAAGTCTCAGTTTTTGTTGAATCTAAAAACATCCTTATTTCACTTTCTTTTTAAATATTCACATTGTAAAATGTTTGTAACTTATAATTTTGAAACAAAATTTCAAACATAAAATTTCAAAATTTCATCTTAAAAGTGGGAGTAACGTGCCCAGATTTACCAATTGTGAATGTTTTGCCCCGTTTGCTTTATCATTTGCACTGTGTGTGTGTGTGTGTGTGTGTGTGTGTGTGTGTGTCTATTTCTCTCTAACTCATTTGAGAGTAAATTGCAGAAATCGTATTTGTTTACCCCTAAGTATTTCCTAAGACCAAGGACATTCCCCTTTGATATAATACAATTATCTAATCCACTGTCCCTATTCAAATCTTACCAGTCATCCCAATCATGTCTTCTCTAGCTCTTTCTCCTGGTCCTGGATCCAATCCGGGATCATGAACTGCTGTGATCCTTAACTCTCTTTAATCTAGAATATTCCTCAGCCTTTCTCTGCCTTACATGACTTGTACATTTTTGAAGAGTTTCAGCCAACTATTTTTATAGTATATCTCTCAATTTGGGTTTGATGTTTCTTCATGATTAGATTGAGGTTGCACTGGGAACACCACAATGGGGACGTTGGCACTTTCTCAGTGCCATAGTGTCCTGTTAGGAGATGAATTATACCAGTTTGTCTCATTATTTGTGACATTAACTTTGATCATGTGTTTAAGATTATATTTGCTGTGTTCTTCTACTGTGAAGTTAACTGTCGCCTGTCATTAGCAAGAAATTTGTAGGGTAATACTTTGAAGTTAGGTAAATATCCTGTTCCTCTTCAAACTTTCATGTACTAGTTTTATCTTCCCTTGATGAATTTTGTCTGTTCTATTATTTCTATTATGGCTGAAGAAATAGTGATTTTTTTTTTTACTATCTATAGATATTAGTTGGCATTCTACTGTAAGGAAAACTTCTTTTCTCTTGTACTTATTCATTCTCCCCCAGGAATCAGTCATTTTTCCAAGGAGACCTAGTTCCTTTCTGTGAGTTGTTTTGAGTTCATTTTTGAAGTTCATTTTGAAGTTTTGAGTTCGTTTTACTGTAATATGCCTAGGTGTGATTTTCTCTTTATTTATTCTGCTTAGGATTTGCAGAGATTTTTTTTTTTGAACCTGTGGCTTGATGTCCATCACTTTTGGAAATTTCTCAGCCAGAATAGTATCTGCAGACAGCGTGCCTGCTCCATTTTCTCTCTTTTCTCCTTGTCGGACTTCATTCACATGGATGTTAGAACTTTTTACCATGGCCTCATATTATTCCCACAATTTTATGTGTTTTTTTGTCCTTTTTTCTCTCTGGTTTTCTATCTAGTCACTTTCTAGTGACCTATCTTACAGTTTATGCATCTTCTCTTCTGCTTTGTCTAAATCCCTCTATTGGATTCTTCATTTCATTCATTATATTTTTCAGTTCTAGGACTTCTATTTGATTTCTGATTTAGGTTCTCTGGTACAATTGTCTGCCTTTTCATCCATTTTCTTAAACGTACAAATTAGAGTTATTTATCTCCCCTGACAGATGACCTCAATACCTGTGTGTTGATTTCTACTGCCTGCTTTTTCTGTTGGTTTTTGTCATTTGGTCCTGACTGAATGCCAAGCTTGTGTATTAAGAAAAAAACTGTCGCTGTTCTGGGTGATGTTCTTTTCCTCTGGAGAATTTATTTTTTTTCTGACTGGCAGGTAGAGGGTGGGCAGAACATCTTAAATTGGCCAAGGGTGGTGCTTTTCTGGGTTACTTTTATTCCTGGGCAATGGTTCCACCAGGTCCTTCTGAATTGCAGGCCTTGCTGAGAACTCTGGACTTCCAAAGGACCCCCCATCTTCTTGAGTCTCTACTTGCCCCTACCCCAACACAGACATGCACACACCTGCTTACACACACACACACACACACACACACACAGACACGATCCTGCCATCTTTTTCAGATTGGCTGGTTTCCTTCAACGTACGTAGAAGAGGAGGGCATCCAGTGACGGCAGGAACGTGGAGAAGACGCACAGATTTTCTTGGGAGAGTCACTCCAGCCCTGAAGTCTGTCTCTAGCTCCTCTGTGACTCAGAGGGGAAATACCAACCTCCCAGTCTTCCACCACCCACAGGGATGGGGAGGGTGTTGAGAATCCTAAACTCGAACCGTGTCACTGTCAGCCTGCCCTCGGCGACCCATCACTGGGTATGCTATTGTACATAGAGGAAACCTGGGCTCGCCCCACCCAGAGCACAGAGGAGGGGGCACCAGCAGCACTGCAAGCCAGGCTCTGGGTAGCAGCCGAGGCCGGAAGCCCATTGCCTGTCCCCGTCCAACTGAGATGGCGGTCAGGAGCCTAGGTTTGAACAGCAGACGCTGTCCCAGGAAGGGCTAGGGACAGCAGAAGGGACCTGCCCCCAGCCCCTCTGCTTAGCCCCTGGACTCAGCCTTGCCTGTCTTTTCCTGCTGCTCCCAGGGGGAGGTGTCAGGCCTCGGGAGGCAGATGGGACCAGAGCCAGGCTGTTCACTGTGGGCTCACTTGCCCCACTGTGCTAGGGCGCAGGAGGAGAGAGCACTGCAGTGGCCCTCTGCAGCCACTCTGGCTCCCCAGACTTCCCTGACTCCCCCACTCCCCTCCATGCCAGGGGCACACCCAGACCCCACAGGGCAGGCCCCTCTCTTGGGAGGGGCCTTTGGGATGGTGAAATTCCAACCCTGCTCCCTGGTCAGTGGTACTGTTTCCTGCCCTCTCTCTGAGGGGCCCTTTCTGGAGTCCTGGGATGGTGTCTGCCTGGCCGTGGCCCTGCTGCCAGGTCAGCAGATCTTTTGTAAAAACCCTGAAAGGGGCAGGGAAGAAAACAGGGATTTCCCCTCTCTAGATCCCTGCCAGGTCCTTCTCCAGGAGGCCCCTCTGCTCTCCTGCAGGGTGGTCCCTGAGGGTCTGCCCAGCCTTGGCACGAGAGGTTGGTTCCAGCCCCTGGCAGGGTTTCCTTCCAAGGGTCCCTGCAGCCTTCAAACTGGGCCTTGGGCAACTCAAAGTAAGTGCTCTTGGGGGTGGCTCTACCCCATTACCTCCCCCAGCCACGACTCCCGGCCTTTGACCTCCGGCTGGGTTAGCCAGACCCTGGTTTCTCTACCCTGATGTTGCATGGGACCTGGCAGCCGTGTCTTCCTCCCAGCTCCTTGCCAAAGCCTCTGTTGAGACCTGGGCTTCCTATAGCCGCTTATCCCTCTGGCCAGCTGCACAGCCTGTGGGAGGTGCCCGGCCCAGGTTGGGTGTGGGGGAGGCTGATCTCTGCTGTGGGTGGCGCTGGGGACCTGGGGGCTCCTTCTGAGTTTGGCCTTGTGGCCTCTGAGCCGTATGCCTCTGGGGCGTAGGGAAGAGGTGGGAGGAGTCACGGGGATGGGGAGCGGCAGGAGGAGAGAGTGGCCCTCCACAAAGGCTTGGGAAATGAGGGGAGGTGGAGGCAGGGCAGGGGAAGCGAAGAGTCAGCCTGGGAGAGAGCACCCTGGGGCCTGCGTGTCGGGGTACACCCAGCACTTGGCGCCCCACGGCCCAGCAGGCGCCGAGGATGGAGGGGAGGAAGCCGGCAGCCCCTGTGTTTACTGTCGTCAGAAAGGTCTTGTCTTTTGGTTTTGGGGTTTTTGTTGTGTTGTGTTTTTTTGGCTTGTTTGTTTTTTAAGGGGAAAAAAGTTTGTAATTATTTCATCCAAATCTCCCGTTATATATCTGTGAATAATAAGAGATTTTATAATAGCAAGAAAATGATGTATATTTTAGTTTGTTGATGAATAAGTCATCATGATCACAAAGGACACTGGGAAAAAATAATTTAGAGCCCTGACTTTTTGTGAATTTGTTTGTTTTGTGTGTGTTTGTTTTGAGATTTGTATTTGGTTTGGTTTGGTTTTGGCACTGCACTAAGGCAGGAGGGTTGGAGGGCTGGGTGCAGCCGGGATGTCTGATGGTGTTCAGCAGGAGATGGGGTGTCCTCTGCGGGGGGCTAAACTGCAGGGGCTTGAGATTAGCTGTGAACATGTGGGAGCCCGATGCATGTGGGTCAGGGATCTGGGCCCCCCTCCCCCCGAGCTGGCGGTAACCCCAAATGGACACAAACTGTACATTTGCCAATGGGTTTTTTTCGGACCATGGTTTTTACTTGCAAATAAACCTGAGTTCTTTTCTGCAGGAGTGGTCAGCCCTTTCATGCCAGGGGAGGAGGGAATGGCTGGATTCCTCCACCTAAGTCCAGCAGGGTCTGTCTGACTGGGTTGCTTGGATCTCAGCATGGCCCAACCTCAGCAGGGTCTGAGAGAGAAGGAGGTAATGGTGCCATGGCCACCTCCCGGCTGGCACAGCACCACGGGTTTCCCACGCGGTGCCCTGGAATCCTCCAGGTGGCATTGGGCATACAAACGGGACTGTAATTCCTGCCCCATCACTTGGGTACCTCCTGAGCCCATGTTTCTTTACACGTATATTGAAGATAAAAATAGCCTCAGTGCAGTGGCACACATCTGTCATTCTAGCACCTTGGTAGGCTTAGGTGGGAGGCTGAGGTGGGAAGCTGAGGTGGGAAGATGGCTTGAGCCCAGGGAGTTGAGACCAGCCAGGGCAACATAGCGAGACACTGTCTCTACGACACTTTTTTTCTTAATAGTTGGGCATGGTGGTGCACATCTCTGGTCCCAGATTCTCGGGAGGGTGAGGTGGGAGAACCACTTGAGCCCAGGAGGTGGAAGCTGCAGTGAGCTGTGATTGCACCACTGCACTCCAGCCTGGGCAACAGAGCAAGACCCTGAATGTAAAAAAAAAACAAAAAACAAAAAAACTCCATTTTGGTGGGTTCTGTGGTGTATGATAGAGAAAACCAAAATAGAAAAGGAGAGATTTATTTCTCCTTCCCCTCATGGAGGACCGTCCAGAGGCAGCAGCACTAGGCTCCTTTGCCTTGCCCTGGTCCCTGAGCCAGCAGGAACCCTGGCTCCCCCCTCCCTGATCCCCCGGCCTCAGGGGGATCCTCCTTCCTGATTCCTCGTCCTCAGAGGCTCCTCCCTGATCCCTCATCCTCAGAGGCTCCTCCTTCCTGATTCCCCATCCTCAGAGGCTCCTTCCTGATCCCCCATCCTCAGAGGCTCCTCTTTCCCGATCCCTCGTCCTCAGAGGCTCCTCCTTCCCGATCCCTCGTCCTCAGAGGCTCCTCCTCCCTGATCCCCCATCCTCAGAGGCTCCTCCTTCTCTATCTCCCGTCCTCAGAGGCTCCTCCTTCCTGATCCCCCATCCTCAGAGGCTCCTCCTTTCTGATCCCCCGTCCTCAGAGGCTCCTCCTCCCTGATCCCCCGTCCTCAGAGGCTCCTCCTCCCTGATCCCCCATCCTCAGAGACTCCTCTTTCCCGATCCCTCGTCCTCAGAGGCTCCTCCTCCCTGATCCCCCGTCCTCAGAGGCTCCTCCTCCCTGATCCCCTGTCCTCAGAGGCTCCTCCTTCCTGATCTCCCATCCTCAGACGCTCCTCCTTTCTGATCCCCCGTCCTCAGAGGCTCCTCCTCCCCGATCCCCCGTGCTCAGAGGCGGCTCCTCCCTGATTCTCTGTCCTCAGAGGCTCCTCCTTTCTGATCCCCCATCCTCAGAGGCTCCTCCTCCCTGATTCCCCATCCTCAGAGGCTCCTCCTCCCTGATCCCTCGTCCTCAGCATGCCCTTCCCTCCTTGTGGCCGCCTCATGGTCCACAGTAGCTGCTGGAGCTCCTGCCACAGGACCATGAGAGAGAACAGAAATCCCCTTACAGCTCTGGCCAGTGCCTGGTCAGGAAACAGCCCATTTTCTAGAGGTGGCAACTGAGGCTGCGATACATGAAGTGACTCGTCCAAGGCCACACGTGACCCCTGCGCAGCTCGGTCTGATGCCAGAGTGCACGTTTCTGTTTGGGCAGCACCCAGCTCCTAAGCAATGACTTTCTGCTTCTCAGGCCAGTCCTTGGGTCTCCCATCCTTCCTGCAGACTGGACCCTGGCCAGCCTTCGCCCCCACTGAGGCTGCTGGGAGGCAGACCCGATGGGCAGGGTGAAAATGCCCCCTTCTCCAGGAGCTTCCAACACCGGGAACCTCTCCCTTGGGCTGAGCCTTCTTGTCCCAGACGTGCAGGCTGGACCATGCCCATCTGTCCTGGCCTTGCCCCCATTCACTGGTATGACAGCCGAGTCCCCAGGAGGGACCCCTTGCCTGAGCCGGCCCCACCCTCCTCACGCAGCCCTCCCTGCTGCTTCTGGCCCCCTGGGGGTGGCAGGCAGGTGTGGGTGCAGGGCGGCCCCTGGACAGCTGACTGTGGAGGGGGCGTCCCAGGCTGGTGATCAGAAGGCTGAGAGGGAGAAGTGATGGGGCCTTGCATTCTGAGAGAAAATAAAATAGCTCCCGTTTACTGAGTGTTTTCTTCTACCAGGCGTGGGGGCTCTGGGCAAGCACATCCCTCCCCTCCCTCCGTCCCTGCCCTCCCTCCGTCTCTGCCTTCCCTCCGTCCCTCCCCTCGCTCCACCCCTCCCCTAGCTCCATTCCTCCCTTTGTTCTGTCCCTCCCCTCGCTCCATTCCTCCCCTTGTTCTGTCCCTCCCCTCGCTCTGTTCCTCCCCTTGTTCGGTCCCTGCCCTCGCTCTGTGCTGGTTGGCTCAGGCTGCCGTGAGCAGTGTGGCTCAGGCCCCAGACCCGGCTGCCTCAACTGAAATCTCCTCTCTCACGGTTCTGAGGCTGGAAGTTGGAGATGTGGTGCGGGAGGTCATTGGTTCCTCCTGAGGCCTCTGCACGCTCATCCCAGAGGTCTCTCCCTCTTCTCCTTGGGGACCCCGTCCTCTTGGATTAGGGGCCACCTTCAGGACCTCGTGTCACCTCACCTCTTCAGAGTCCCTCTCAGAGTCACGTTTGCAGCAGGTTCTCCATGACGGCTTTGCAGTAAGATTCACTTCCACTCACTCCACAGTCCTAGCGAGGGCCCACTCTGTGTGGTTTTGATGCCCGGGAGGAAACCAAATGGAAAAGCCATGGCCCTGGGAAGCTGATATGTGGGGAGTGGGGAGGGGTGGGGGCAGAATTGAGGAAGCTCTGGATTGGTTTTTTTTTTTTCTGCTCCTTTTCTCTCTCCCAGTGCTTGTCCCTCTCCCCCTCTTTCCCTGAATGTGTTGCAGTTTTCTACAGGACTCATACAATTCCTACTTGACCCACTTTGGCTGTTTTCTTTTCTTTCTTTTTCTTAAGAGATAGGGTCTCACTCTGTCACCCAGGCTGGAGTGCAGTGGCCCAGTCCTAGCTCACTGCAGCCTCACAGTCCTGGACTCAAGCAATCCTCCCGCCTCAGCCTCCCAAGTAGTTGAGACTACAGGCACGTGCCACCCTGCCCAGCTAATTTTTATTTTTTGTAGAGATGGGGTCTTGCTGCTTTGCCCAGCCTGGTCTTGAACTCCTGGCCTCAAATGATTTTCTCACCTCGGCCTCCCAAAAAGCCAAGATTATGGGTGTGAGCCATCACACCCAGCCTAAGTGTTTTCTTTTATCTATTAAGTGTTGCAAAAAAATGAATTTTGTGCTAAATTCTCTCATTTATCCAGTCAATTTTTATTGATTCCTTACCTGAAATTCAACATTGAACAAGACCAACAAGGTCTCAGCCAGTTTCTAGTGACGTATCAGGCTGAGCTGACCTGGAGGCCTCTCTCCCTCCACTGCCAACACAGAAATCCTTGAAAAAAAAACATGCATAAGGCGTATCTGAGCTGGAAAGAAGGGCCTATTCCAAGAAAGAAAGAACTCGAAGCCCGAGGAGATACTGGGAGCTAACCCCAGGGCAGTCTCCAGGGTCTTGGCCCCTCTGGGCCTGGAACCGCTTCCAACACTCTCCTGGCATTGGGAGCCACAGCTGCAGATCCCCCGAGGCCAGACGCCAGCACCGGACCCCCTGCATAAAGGTAAACTCTCAGAGAACCCCCGTCGTGCAGAGGCGACTGACACACGTGGATAGCTGGGAGTGTTTGCAGAACAAAGCCAAAAGTATGGAGCAGGATAAATGTTTTAAAACATTTTTTAAAGTTGACAGAAACAATAAAAAGGCACACCATACCCCACGCCAAATGAACCAAGAATGGTTAACCTTGGAGTTCAAAGATAAAAAGTAATCTGCTGGGCATCCAAGCAGAAAGGACAAGTCTCCTAAGAGAAAAAAAACACAAAAAACCAATCAGGTTTGCTTTAGACATTACCCCAGTAACACTCGACATTACCCCAGTTAACATTCAACGCTAAAAGGCAATGAACGATTCGCACAAGGTCTTCATGGCAAGAGACACCCAAGGGTTTGATGCTCAAATAGTTGGTTACTTGTCGGGCAGCAAGTAAGGCATTGCCGCATGTAAAGACTCAGGGGCTGCCTGGCGGGTTGGCTCACGCCTGTAATCCCAGCACTTGAGGTCAGGAGTTCGAGACCAGCCTGACCAACATGGCGAAACCCCTTCTCTATTAAAAATACAAAAATTAGGTGTGGTGGTGGGCACCTGTAATCCCAGCTACTCCAAGGCTGAGGCGGGAGAAACGCTTGAACCCAGGAGGCAGAGGTTGTAGTGAACTGAGAGTACGCCACTGTACTCCAGCCTGGGTGACAGAGTGAGACTCCATCTCAAAAAAAAAGGCTCGGGCTGTTGATCAGGGGAGAACTTGTTAGAACAATGACCAGGGGCAAACTCCGGCTGGATGACTGGGAAGCTGCCCAAGGACTAGGGCAGAGTGTGGAACCGGAATCTCTGGAAACAAGTCCTTTTTTTTTTTTTAAATCAAACAAAAGAGATTTCTAAGTTTTTTGCATTTCCTTAAAAGTGAGGACTTTGTCAGACATTTTTATCTAGTCTGGGAAATGTACAATGATTAGAAAAGTATATGTCATAATAGTTTCCTTTTTTTTCTTTGAGATGGAGTCTCGCTGTGTCACCCAGGCCGGAGTGCAGTGGTGCGATCTCAGTTCACTGCAGCTTCCGCCTCCCGGGTTCAAGTGATTCTCCTCCCTCAGCCTCCCAAGTAGCTGGGATTACCGGCACCCGCCACCACACCTAGCTAATTTTTTTATTTTTAGTAGAGACGGGGTTTCACCATCTTGGCCAGGCTGGTCTTGAACTCCTAACCTCGTGATCTGCACGCCTTGGCCTCCAAAAGTGTTGGGATTACAGGCGTGAGCCACCACCCCCAGCCATCATAGTAGTTTTCCAAACTTATAGTAGCACTCCAAAACCTCAAAAACAGACAGCTTGGAATAGCTTAAGAAGTATAACCTGAAGATTTTAAAATTTTGGAAATTAGCCTTTAATAAAGTATACAGAACATTTATTTTTATAAAAAAAGATTATGTTTTCCAGACACATAGGTATTTAGATTACTTCTACCCTGCAAGACTCTTGTGAAAATAAAACACTTCAAATAGAAAAGGAGAAAAAAGTCAAAAGAAAAGGAGGAAAAGAAAAGCCGGTTCACAGCATGTGAATTACTTCTGGATGCTCTAAGGGTTCTTGAACGGGCCTGTGCAGCCTCCTCTGTGTATTTGAGCATTCCATGTCTTCAATACCAGACTTGAAAGAAAGAAATTGGAGAAAGCACAGAAACAGGTCTTAAACACGGTGGAAGAGGTGGTGCTGCTAGGCAACTAGGATAAGCCCTGCAGAAAGCAATCACTAATGTAAAGAAGTACAGTGAGTTCTTATACCTGTATGTTGCTTTGATGTCCATTTTGAATATAAGTTTAACTCTCTCACACCAGAAGCAGAGCTCGGTCACCCTCGACACAGTTGACAGTTTTTTTATTGTTGTTTTTGTTTCTGTTTTTGAGACAGAGTCTCACTCTGTTGCCCAGGCTGGAGTGCAGTGGCACAATCTTGGCTTAATGCAACCTCCGCCTCCTGGGTTAAGTGATTCTCCTGCCTCAGCCTCCCAAGTGGCTGGGATTACAGACGTCCGCCACCACACCCAGCTAATTTTTGTATTTTTAGTAGATAATGGGGTTTGGCCATGTTGGCCAGGCTAGTCCCGAACTCCTGACCTCAAGTGATCCACCCGCCTCGGCCTCCCAAAATGTTGGTGTTACAGGCGTGAGCCACTGTGCCTGGACACAGTTGATAGTTCTGCACCTGCAGCACTCCCCCAGTTCCTCAGTGTCTCAATCCAGACATCTGTCTTGTGCCACCGCCTCCTGGTGACCACCTCGCTGTGGGACAGCCAGAACAATCTGCCGGACCGAGGCACCCCCTGTGTGGCTGTGCAAATAGGCCACAGTGATGGCCTCTCAGTCACAGTCGGCGACCACAGACCTTGAGGCTGCCTGTCCTATCCCACCAATTAGAACCCTTGTGGGAAAGCTGTAACACCCTGGACCCCAATAAAGGCTTTGGTCATGGGTTGGTCTCTCTCTCTCTCTCTCCCCCTCCCTCTCTCCCTCTCTGCTCCCCTCCTCACCGGTGGGAGCGTGGGTGTCCTGGACCATCCCCCATTATCAGCCCCGAGAGGCACAGCCCTTTCTCTTTGGATCTGCAAGGAGCGCGCTGCTTTGATTGCATGTGTCCTGTGCCGCTGCCTCCTCTGTGTCCACCTGAGCCACACACCCCAGCCTCACTCTCCTCTGGGTCCAGCCTCTCCTGGAAGGTGGATGACATGGATATGACCTCTCCAGAGAGAGGCCTCAAGACTAAATTAGAGGAAAATGAGACAAAAAGAGATAAAAACAGTGGGGGAAGGGACATAGGAGCGGGTGAGGGAGGACAGGGGCACTTTTCCTCAGTTTGTCGGGCTTCAATGATATTTCTTGACTTTTACCTGGAAAATCAACTGATGGAGGCGTA
Organism: Macaca nemestrina; assembly: GCF_043159975.1. Taxonomy (NCBI): domain Eukaryota; kingdom Metazoa; phylum Chordata; class Mammalia; order Primates; family Cercopithecidae; genus Macaca; species Macaca nemestrina. Next base: position 114,850,241 of record NC_092138.1, on the reverse strand, counting down.
AGTAGACTTCACAGCACAAATACAAACATCAAGAAAGATAATGAATGAAAGTTGGATGAAGACAAGCGAAAGGAAGGGTGAGGAAGATAAAAAAAATAAGTGATGATACAATTTCCACACACGGAGCAATGCATGCTGTCTCCAGAGGCTTGCCTTCTGCTTCCAACAGTGTGTGAGTGCCTTTATCTTGCTATCGCTGTATGGTTCTGTAGGTCATAGAAGCCCAGCCTAGGTGTCACTGGACTAAAATGGAGGTGTCTGCAGAGTTATGTTCCTTCCTGGAGGCTCCAGGGGGAAACCATTTCCTTCCCTTTTGCAGCTTCTAGAAACTGCTGCATCTGTTGAATCATGGCCCCCTGCTCCATCTTCAAAGGCAGCATAGTGGCATCTCTCAGACCCCTCTGCCAAAGTCACATCTGGTTACAGCTGGGAAGGGGTCTCCACTTTTCAGGACTTAGATGATTAGATTCACCCACCCAGATTATCCAGGACAGTCTCCTTGAGTCACACCTGCAAAGTCTCTTTTGCCATGAAAGGTAACATATTGACAGGTTCTAGACTGTGACATAGTCTGGAACATGGATATCTTTGGTGGGGAGGGGGGATCATTACTCTGTCTTCTGCAGTAGGGTACATATCCTGATCAACCCTTCTGATAAGACAACAAAAACACTGGGAACATATTTGTAATTCCATCAATGAGCTGGTGATAAAGAAACAAAAACAGATGCCGACGTAAAGGCAGGAATCCAGACAGGCGGGCTGGCTCCCTCCTCATGGGTGTCTGCTCAACTGAAAGAGCTTAAGGGCCAATCTTTTACCACCTGGCTGAGCGTGCGAGCGAGACAAAACCCAGGGCCTGCCCAAGGCAAGCCCCTCTTTAAAGCCGGGACCCCAACAGACCTCACCCCCAATGTCAGGAAGAGTAGTAACATACCCACCCGCATACACACACTGCTGCCACCACCAACACCAAGGGATTGCAGAGGAAATTCTCTCTCTTGTACCTTGACGGTAGAAACAGAACTAACCTGAGAGTACGTGTTACAGGTTGCATTGTGCCCCCGCCATCTTGAAACTCTTAACTCTCAATACCTGTGAATGTGACCTTCTTTGGGACTAGGGTCTTTACCGATGTAATCGATTTAAGATGAGGTCATTAGGGTGGACTCCAATCCAGTATGACCGGGGTCCTTGTAGAAAGGGGAAAGTTGGACACAAAGACCTGCACACAGAGAGAACACCATGTGAAGATGGGGACAGAGGTTGGGGTGACATATCTACAAGCTAAGGAACATCAAAGATTGCCAGCAACCACCAGGCACTAGGGGAGCGGCATGGAACAGATCCTCCCCTAGAGCCTCCGGAAGGAACCAACCCGGCCGACGCTTGTATCTTGGACTTCTGGCCTCCAGAACTATGAGACAACAAATTGTTGTTCCGGCTATGGAGTGTGTGGTACTTTGCACCACACCAGTAATACGATGTGCAACTCTGATTTGACACCTAAGAAGGTTCCAGCCTGAAATTACACTTCCTTTGGTTCTGAAAAACCTGGAGCTAAGAGTTTAAAGTAGAACACAGGGATTTTGGCTCTCCTGGGTGCCTGGAAAAAGGAAATGCAAATCCACTTTCAGCCTCAAATAATCCCCAGGGGTAATGTTCTAAGAAACACACATTAACTGTCAAAAAGCGTAGATCACACAAGGAAACAAGATGCATTGCACAGAGGCAGCAAAAACCACGGGGTGCAGAATCAGATCCACAGAAGCAGAATACAAAGTAGTTGTGTGTAACGTAGAATAGAAGGGATTGGAAATACATGTAAAGAGCAAGAAACTCTGAAAATAACCAAGTCAGTTGGGAAAAGATCAAGCAGAACTTCAAGTGCTGCAAAATCTGGGTTGGAACTGGCAGGAAATTGGATTTGGAATGGACACTACATCATATGGTGTGACCCAAGGAAGAGGTGCAGTTGGGGGGACATTTACAAGGCGCGCAGGAAGGCTAATGCCACTGCTAGACACACAGTGGGTTTGCATTCCAGAGAAAGACGCTGTCGCCCCCACCCCGTGACTACCTTCTTATAGTGGAAGCATGAGAAAATGGCTTGTCAGGTGGAGGAAACACGGAAATGACTTGAGTTACAGTGGCTTCTGGGAGTTTTCAAAAAACGCCTGCTGCCCAGCCCCCCAGGACCTTGGAGTGCAGGGGAACTTGTACCTCCCTTTGCTAAAAGAAGGAAGTTATTGGTCCTGGGGGAAGCTGGATTTTGGAGCAGTCTCTCTGAGAGAAGGAAAATGGCCCTTGGTGTCTCGCCGTTCATCACAGTGAACTCTCAGGTCAAGCAGCCCTTTTGTACCATAGATACTTATATCACAATGTATGGGTTTAACCTCAGATTAGACAAGAAAGAATCAGTGAACTGGAAAATAGTTCTCATGACATCCCTGACGATGTAGAGATGAAACTAATGAAGATGGAGATGGAAGGAGACGTTCCAAACGTACATATAATGTAGACAAATTCCAGAAGAAGAAAGTAAAAGGGATGAGAAAGTAGAATGGATGAGAAGCAATATTTGAAGACACACTGGGGTTTGTGTCTGCAAGTACACTTGAGAGGTAATCTAGGTCTTCAACATAAGGACTGCAACTCTTAGGTGAGTCCCAGTGCTGAACTAGGTCCAGAGACGGTGGACTCGTGGGGCAGGGGCAGAGGAGCATGCAACATACTGAGACACCAGCTGGGGTAGCCAAGAGGGTTCTGGCATCAGCCCTCCCCTAACCCTACGCTGCACAGCTTGTGGGTCTAAAAGAGACCCCTTTCTTCCACTTGAGGAGAGGACAAGGAAGAGTGGGGAGGACTTTGTCTTGCATCTTAGATACCAGCTCAGCCACAGCAGGATAGGGCACTGGTCAGAGTCACGAGGCCCCTGTTCCAGGCCAAGTTCCCAGATGACATTTCTAGACACACCCTGGGTCAGAAGGGAACCTGCTACTTTGAAGTAAAGGACCCAGTCCTGGAAGCATTCTCAATCACCTGCTAACTGAAGAGGCCTTGGGCCCTGAATAACCAGGAGTAATACCCAGGTACTATGTTGAGGGCCTTGGGCAAGCCTCTGAGACTTGCTGGCTTCTGGTACCAGCATGGCCACAGTGGGGTAGAGCACCAAGTGGGCTATTGGAGTGCTCAATTCCAGGACTTGACTCTTGGACAGCATTTCTGGATGTGCCCTGGGCCAGAGGAGAGCCCATTGCCCTGAACGGTGAGTCCCAGGCCAGTTAGCATTCACCACGAGCTGACTTAAGAGACCTTGGGTCTTAAGGGAACACTGGCTGGTAGTCCTCATGGCCTGGGGTGGTGGTGACTATGGGGTGAGGCTCCTCTGCCTTTGGAAAGGAGAGGGAAGAGTGGGAAGGACTACTTCTTGTGGTTTGAGTGCAAGCTCAGCCACAACACAATAGAACACCAAGTAGACTTCTAAACTTTTTTAATGCTAGTCCCTGACTCCCAGATGGTACCTCTGGACCCACCTGAGGCCTAGGGGACCTTGCCGCCCTGAAGGGAAAGACACAGGCCTAGCTGGCTTTGCCACCTGCCGATTGTAGAGTTCCAGGGCCTTGAGTGAACATAGGCAATAGCCATGGAGTTTATAGCAGGCCTTGGGCAAGACCCAGTGCTGTACTGGCTTCAGGTCTGACCCAGTGCAGTCATAGTGGTGGTGGTCACAGGGGTGCTTTTGTCACTCCATCCCCAACTTTAGGTGACTCAGAACAGAGAGAGAGAGAGAGAGAGAGAGAGAGAGAGAGAGAGACTCTCGTTGTTTGGGAGAAAGAGAGGGAAGAGAACAAGAGTCTCTGCCTGATAATCCAGAGAATTCTCCTGGGTCTTTTCCAAGACCATCAAGGCAGTACCTCTACGAGTCTGCAAGAACCACAGAATTACTAAGCTTGGGGTGCCCCCTAAAGCAGATACAGCTTAGATCATGCATCCAAGTCTTTTCAAAATCCGGAAAGCCTTCCCAAGAAGGATGGCTACAAATAAGCCCAGACTAAGAAGACTATAATAAATATCTAACTCTTCAATGCCCAAATGCCAAAAAAACATCTGCTAGCATCAACCCCATCCAGGAAAACATGACCTCACCAAATGAACTAAGTATAAGGCAGCAGGAACCAATTCTGGAAAAACAGAGATATGTGACCTTTCAGACAGAGAGTTCAAAATGCTGTGTTGAGGAGACTTAAAGAAACTGAAGATAAACACAGAGAAGGAATTCAGAATTATATCAGATAAATTTAACAAAGATACTGAAATAATTTAAAAGAATCAAGCAGAAATTCTGAAGCTGAAAAATGCAGTTGGTATACTGAAGAATGCACCAGGGTCCTTAAACATCAGAATTGATCAAGCAGAAGAAAGCCTTTGTGAGCTCGAAGATAGGCTATTTGAAAATACACAATCAGAGGAGACAAAAAAGAATAAAAGCAATGAAACACACATACAGGATCTAGAAAATAACCTCAAAGGGGGCAAATCTACGAGATATTAGCCTTAAAGAGGAGGTAGAGAGACATATAGGGGTAGAAAGTTATTGAAAGGGATAATAGAGAACTTCTCAAACCGAGAGAAGGAGATCAATATCCAAGTACAAAAAGGTTATAGAACACCAAACAGATTTAACCCAAAGAAAACTACCTCAAGGCATTTAATAATCAAACTCCCAAAGGTCAAGGATAAAGAAAAGATCCTAAAAGCTGCAAGAGAAAGGAAACAAATAACATACAATGGGGCTCCAATACGTCTGGTGGCAGACTTTTCAGTAGAAACCTTACAGGCCAGGAGACAGTGGCATGACATATTTAAAGTGGTGAAAGAAAAAAAAAAAAACCTTTTACCCTAGAATAGTATATCCAGTGAAAATATCCTTCAAACATGAAGGAGAAAGACTTTCCCAGACAAACAAAAGCTTAGGGATTTCACCAACACCAGACCTGTCCTACAAGAAATGCTAAAGGGAGTAATTTGATCAGAAGGAAAAGTACATTAATAAGCAATAAATGATCACTGGAAGGTACAAAACTCACTGGTGATAGTAAGTACACAGAAGAACACGAACACAGAGTATTATAACACTGTTAACTGTGGTGTGTAAACTACTCTTACCCTAAGTAGAAAGAAGAAACAATGAACCCATCAAAAAGAATAACTACAACAACTTTTCAGGACATACTTAGTATAATAAAATATAAATAGAAACAACAAAAAGTTAAAAAAAAATGGGGACAAAGTTAAGGCACAGAGTTTTTATTAGTTTTCTTTTTGTTTGTTTGTTTATGCAGATAGTGTTAAGTTGTTATCAGGTTAAAATCATGGGTTATAAGATAGTATTTGCAAGTCTCATGGTAACCTCAAATCAAAAAACATACAATGGATACACAAAATATAAAAAGCAAGAAATAAATCATATCACCAGAGAAAATCACCTTCACTAGAGGAAGACAGGGAGGAAAGATAGAAAGAGAAGATCACAAAGCAACCAGAAAACAAATCAAAATGGCAGGAATAAGCCCTTCCTTATCAATAATAACACTGAATGTAAATGGACTAAACTCTCCAATCGAAAGACATAGACTGGCTGAATGGATGAACAAACAAGACCATTGATCTGTTGCCTACAAGAAACATATTTCACCTATAAAGACACACATAGATTTAAAATAAATGGATGGAAAAAGATATTCCATGGAAACCAAAGAGCAGGAGTTGCTAGACTTGTATCAGACAAAATAGATTTCAAGACAAAAACTGTAATAAGAGACAAGAGACAAAGAAGGTCACTATATAATGATAAAGGGGCCAATTCAGTAAGAGCATATTTTCAGAGTCATTCTATGAGGCCAGTATTACCCTGATACTGAAACCAGACAAAGACACGTCATAAAAAGAAAACTACAGGCCAGTATCTCTGATGAATATTGATATAACAGTCCTCAGTAAAATACTAAAACCAAATTCAGCAATACATTAGAAAGATCATTCATCATGACAAAGTGGGATACATCATATGCAAATGGTTCAACATATGCAAATCAGTCAACGTGATACATATCAACAGAATGAAGAATATAAACCACATGATCATTTCAACTGCTGCTGAAAAAGCATTTAATAAAATTCAACGTCCCTTCATAATTAAAAAAAAATAAAAAAACTGGGGATAGAAGGGCCGGGCTCGATGGCTCACGCCTGTAATCCCAGCACTTTGGGAGGCCAAGGTGGGTGGATCATGAGGTCAGGAGATCAAGACCATCCTGGCTACATGGTGAAACCCCGTCTCTACTGAAAATACAAAAAATTAGCCAGGTGTGGTGGCAGGCGCCTGTAGTCCCAGCTACTCAGGAGGCTGAGGCAGGGGAATGGCGTGAACCCAGGAGGTGGAGTTGCAGTGAGCCAAGATCATGCCACTGCACTCCAGCCTGGGCGACAGAGCAAGACTCCATTAAAAAAGAAAAAAGAAAAAAAAAAAAACTGGGGATAGAAGGAACATACCTCAACATAATAAAAGCCGTATACAAAAGACACACAGCTAGGATTATACTGAATGGGGAAAAACTGAAACCCTTTCCTCTAAAATCTGGAACGTGACAAGGATGCCACTGTCACCACTGTTATTCAACATAGTACTAGAAGTCATAGCTAGAACAATCAGACAAGAGAAAGATGTAAAGGGCATCCACATGGGAAAGGTAGAAGTCAAATTAACTTAGTTGTACACTTTAAAATAACTTAGTGTAATTAGATTGTTGGTAACTCAAAGAATAAATACTTGAGGGGATTTATACCCCATTCTCCATCATGTGCCTATTTCATATTGCATAACTGTATCAAAGCAGCTCACGTACCCCATAAATATATACACTTACTGTGTACCCACAGAAATTAAAAATAAAAGAAATCTTCAAAAAAGAGAAATTCTGAAAAGTCAAAGACAAAGAAATAACTTTGAAAGTAGTAAGGGAAATGCAATTCATCACATACAAGGAAACCCTGGAAGATTATCAGTGAATTTCTCAGAAGAAATCTCACAGGCCAGGAGAGAGTGGGATCATATATTCACAGGGATGAAAGGATAAAACTGTCAACCTTGGGAAAGATGTCCAGAGATGAAGGAGAGATAAAGGCTTTCCCAAATAAACAAAAACTGTGGGAGTTCATTATCACTGCCTTAGAAGAAATGCTAAAGGGAGTTTTTCAAGTTGAAATGAAAGGACAGTAACAACATGAAGGCACAAAAGTATAAAAACTCTGTATAGACAAAAATATAGTCAAATTGGGAGTACTCTGCCACTGTGTCTTAATCCATTTTGCACTGCCGTAACAGGATGACACGGACTGGGTAATTTATAAAGAATAAAAATGTATTTCTCGCAGTTTTGGAAACTGGGGAGTCCAAGATCAAGGCATCAGCATCTGGTGTCTGGTGAGGGCCTTCTTGCTACATTCTCACATGGCAGAGGCAGAGGGTAGAAAAGCAAAAGGGGACTAACTTCTTCCATCAAGCCCTTTTACAATGGCAGAGTCATCATGGCCTAAGCACCCCAGAGGACACACTTCCCAATACTGTTGCATTGGGGGTTCAATTTTAATATGCATTTTGTAGAAGACAAAAACATCCAAAGCATAGCATATTGTAATGGTGACACATAAGTTATTTTGAACTCTAGTATAAAATTAAAAGAAAAAATTTTAAAATAATTATAGCAATAATGTGTTAATGGATACACAATATATAAAAGATGTAAAGTATGACCCCAATAACACAAAATGTGGGAGAGGAGAAATTAAAGTGTAGAGTTTTTGTATGTGGCTAAAGTTTAGTTGTTATCAGCTTAAAATAAACTGTTATACCTATAAAATGTCATACGTAAACCTCCTGGTAACCACAAAGAAAAATAACTGTAGTAGACCCACAGAAGATAAAACGGAATCAAAGATATCACTACAAAAAAAAAAAAAAACAAAAAAAAACTCACAAAGACAGTGAGAGAGGAAGAAAGGAATGAGACTACAAAACAATCAGAAAACAATTAACAAAATGGCAGTAGTAAGTCCCTACCTATTAATAATTACTTTAAATGGATTAAATTATCTACTCAGAAGCCACTAAGCAGCTGAATGGATTAAAAAACAAAACAAAATCCGACTATATGCTGCTTACAAGATACTTGGTTTAGCTTTAAGGACATAGATAAGCTGAAAAGTGTTATTCTATCCAAATGGGAAGCAAAAGAGAACATAAGTGGCTACACTTATATCAGACAAAATAGATTTTAAATCAAAACTGTCCCAAGAGACAAAGACAGTTGTCATATAATGATAAATGGATCAATTCATCAAGAGGATATAACAATTCAAAAAATATACATACTAGGCCAGGCGTGGTGGCTTACGCCTATAATCCCAGCACTTTGGTAGGTCGAGGCAGATGGATCATGAGGTCAGGAGCTTGAGACCAGACTGGCCAATGTGGTGAAACTCTGTCTCTACTAAAAAAATACAAAAATTAGCTGGGTGTGGTGTCATGCACCTGTAGTCCCAGCTACTCAGGAGGCTGAGACAGAAGAATCACTTGAACCAGAGAAGCAGAGGTTGCAGTGAGCCGAGATCGTGCCACGACACTCCAGCTTGGGTGACAGAGCAAGACTCTGTCTCAAAAAAAAAAAAAAATATATATATATATATACACACACACACACACACACAAACATATATACATATATATACACACGCATATATACATATATATATATACCCAACATGGGAGCACCCAACTATGTAAAGCAAATATTAACATAACTGAAGGGAAAATAGATTACGATAATCGTAGAGGACTTCAACACTTTAAACAGTAGACAGATTATCCAGCTGGAAAATCAATAAGAAAACAGGAGACTTGAGCAACATTACAGACCAAATGGCCCTAACAGATAGATTCAGAACATTCCATCCAATGGCAGCAGGACACACATTCTTGTAAAGTGCACATGGAACATTCTCCAGGAAAGATCCTATGTTAGCTCACAAAACAAGTCTTTTTTTTTTTTTTTTTTTTTTTTTTTTGAGATGGAGTCTCACTCTGCCGCCCAGGCTGGAGTGCGGTGGCCGGATCTCAGCTCACTGTGCTCTGCCTCCCGGGTTTATGCCATTCTCCTGCCTCAGCCTCCCGAGTAGCCGGGACTACAGGCGCCCGCCACCTCGCCCGGCTAGTTGTTTTTGTATTTTTCAGTAGAGACTGGGTTTCACCGTGTTAGCCAGGATGGTCTCGATCTTCTGACCTCGTGATCCACCTGTCTCAGCCTCCCAAAGTGCTGGGATTACAGGCTTTAGCCACCGCGCCCGGCCCAAAACAAGTCTTAACACATTTAAGAAGACTGAAATCATATCAAGTATCGTTTCCAACCACAATGGTATAAAACTAGAAATCAATAACAGGAGGAAAAGTGGAAATTTTACACATATGTGGAAATTTAACAACACACTCCTGAACAACTAATGAGTGGAATATGAAATCAAAAGGGAAATAAAATAATACCTTGAGGCAAATGAAAATGGAAACACAACAACCAAACCTCATAGCATGCAGCAAAAGTGATTCTAGATGGGAAGTTTAGAGGAATAAATGCCTACATTAAGAATGATCTGAAATAAAAAACCTAACTTCACACCTCAAGGAACTATAAAATGAGGAACAAATTAAGCCCAAAGTTAGCAGAAGGAAAGAAAGAAAGATCAGAGCAGAAATAAATGAAATACAGACTTAAGAAACAAGAGACAGGATCAACAAAGCTAAGAGTTGAGTTTTTTTTGAAAAGGTTAACAAAACCCACAAACCTTAGGCTAGACTAAAAAAAAAAAAAAGACTCAAATAATAAAATTATAAGTGAAAGAGGAAAGATTACAACTGATACCAAAGAAATATACGAGATTATAATAGACAACTATGCCAACAAATTGGATAACCTAGAAATGAATAAATTGCTGGAAGCAGACAGCCAACCAAGACTGATTCACAAAAAAGCTAGAAAATTGGACAGGGCACGGTGACTCACGCCTGTAATCCTAGCACTTTGGGAGGCCGAGGCGGGTGGATCACCAGAAGTCAGGAGACCAGCCTGGCCAACATGGCAAAACCCCGTCTCTACTAAAAATACAAAAATTGGCCAGGCGTGGTGGTGCAACCTGTAATCCCAGCTACTCAGGAGGCTGAGGAAGGAGAATCACTTGAACTTGGGAGGTGGAGATTACAGTGAGCTGAGATCCAGCCTGCATGATGGGAGCAAGACTCCACCTCAAAAAAAAAAAAAACAAAAACAAAAACAAAAACAAACACACACACACACACACAAAACAAAACAAACAAACAAAAACTAGAAAATCTGAACAGACCAATAATGAGTAAGGAGATTGAATCGGTAATCAAACGCCTCCCAAAAAATAATAGCCCAAGATATCTGATTTCTTTGCTGGTGAATTCCGCCAAGCATTTAAGAAAGAATTAATGCTGATTCTTCTCAAACTCTTCCAAAAAATTCAAGAGGAAGGAACACTTCCAAACTCATTTCATGAAGTCAGAATTACCCTGATACCAAAGCCAGACAAGGACATTATAAGAAAAGAAAATTATGGGCCAATATCCTTGATGAACAGAGATGCAAAAATCCCCACCAAAATATTAGCAAACCAAATTCAACAGCACATTAAAAAGATCATGCACCATGATCAAGTGGATTTTATCCCTGGTGGAGGTGACTTCTTTGAGGTGGTAGCCCCTCTGTTGGTGTGGTCTAGAGCCAGACTGGGGGAAATTTATTCAGGGAAATTTACAAGGCTTCTGTGAAACTGACATGGCAGGGCTTCTAACCTCTGGTTCCAAGATGGGAAAACTAAGTCTCAGCAAAGTGAGAGGTGATGAGACCAGCCCGAGATCATACAGGACCTTGTCTTGGCCTCCTTGTCCCAACTCTGGCCCCTCCAGAGCTGTGACTACTAGTCCCCCAGAGGGGGAGACAGCTTTTCCACCTCTCCCAGACCTGAGCTGGGTGCTAACAGGCCCTGCTGGATGAAAATCCTATGATGCTAACAGACAGCTAACAGGTCAGGGCCGGCCCCCCGCCACCACCCCTTGTCCAAAGTGCAGGGTCACTGTGCTGCCCTCTTGGCTTGTAAGAGTTTTGCAACAGCTGCCACTTGTCTTTGAGTGCAGGGACAGGAGAGGTGTGGGGTACCTGGCCACTGCCCTGGGGCTGTGGTGTCTGCTGTGTCTCTCTCCCATGCACCTGCACCTCCAGGGCTCCTGGGAGAACTTGGGCCATGCTCCTTCCTTGCCCTCTTGAGCTCGTTTGTCACCCTGTTGGGTGAGCACAGCCCTAGCTCAGGCCGCTGGGCAAGCCACACCATCTGAAGAGGAGGTCCTCTGCCCCAGGACCCCCACACCACCCCAGGCAAGCCTCAAACTGGTGGGGCCGGCTTTCCACTAGGCAGCCAGGGGCCTAAGCCAGTGGGCCCTTTGCCTTTGAGGCATGGACTGAGAATGGTGTCAGCATGTGGTCAGGCCCAGAGCCCAGGCCCCCTCCTCTAAGAGGTCCTCCTGGGATTCCCCTGCTGGAAGGAAGCCAGCCTCGTGGTGTCGTGCCTCTCCCTGGATCTGTCTGCTTCGTGGACCCTGAGCCCCTCGAGGGCAGGGGCTGGATCTATCGGTTAGATGTCACTATCGGTTTCCCAGCAGTGCTTTGCATACATTAGGCATTCAGTAAATGTAGAGGATAGACAAGCTGGCAGCAAGACAGTCGGGCATCCTCGGTGCGAATAAGAACACAACGATTTGATTGGTATTAATTACAGCGGTTTAGTATATGATCACTTCCGGTATTGGCAGCTGGCATCACTACAGTGTTAACAGACTGCCATTGAAATACCCATCTTTGATCCAGTGCGAAGAGGAGATCTTACTTTACATCAGCACCTGTTCTGATTCTTTGGGCATCCAGAGGTGTATTCTTTTTTTTTGAGACAGAGTCTCGCTCTGCCGCCCAGGCTGCAGTGCAGTGGCCGGATCTCAGCTCACTGCAAGCTCCGCCTCCTGGGTTCTCGCCATTCTCCTGCCTCAGCCTCCCGAGTAGCTGGGACTACAGGCACCTGCCAACTCGCCCGGCTAGTTTTTTGTATTTTTTAGTAGAGACGGGGTTTCACCCTGTTAACCAGAATGGTCTCGATCTCCTGACCTCGTGATCCGCCCATCTCGGCCTCCCAAAGTGCTGGGATTGCAGGCGTGAGCCACCGTGCCTGACCCAGAGGTGTATTCTTTCTGGATTTCTTTCTGGATTTCCTCCGCACCCCTCTTCTGGGTGTCCACTTCTGCCTGGGAATGGGTGACTTGCCCCAGCCCAGAGTCAGGCTGCAGCATCCAGTCTGCCTCCCCCACCAGCTTGCTGTGTGGCCCCCTCCCTGAGCACTGCTGTCCCCAACAGTCACTGGAGGCTGGAATCCCTGCCCTGGGGCCTACGTACTGTGCAGTAAAAGAGCCAGTGGCTCCTGGGCCTCTCCCCAAACACGGGAGGGATCTGGGAGCTCAGGAGAGCACGACACAGACAGAACAGGAGCCCCTGTCCCTGGGAAGCTGACCCAGGCCTTCTCACCCGCCTCTGAAGGCAGCGAGTGCCCTGTCCCTGGGGGTGAGCAAACTGGGACATGTGCTGAGATGACCTCACCAAAGGAGCCTCCCTGTAATGGACAGGCCCCTGGCCCAAGCTGCTGCTGACCCCGCTATTCCTGCCCACCCTGCCTGTGCATAACTCCTTTTGGGCGTGGGGAGCTCAGGCAGGCTCCAGCAGGCAGGGGTGCCTGGGTTCACTGCAGCAACCCTGAGGCCTCTGTTTCAGAGATGAGGAAATGAGGGTTGGAGCGGGAGGTTGACTGCCAGGTCGCCTACGGGTAATGGGGCATGGGGTTTACAGCCCTGCTCTGCCACCCTCAGAGGGAGCTGCCCACTGGGCTGGCCTAGAAGCCCCCACTGAGCTGGCCAAGAAGCCGCGGCGGTGGGCGGTACGCTCCGCCCAGATCCTGGGCGGCGACACGGGACTGGCAGCGAGGCCAGGGGGCGGGGGAGGCCTGGGGTTCCGGCCAGGCCACTGCTTGGGAAGCAAGAAGGTGAAGGCACCTCCGCTGGGCCAAGCACTCTTAGGGCCGAGGGGCGCTGCAGCTGACGAGAGGTACTTGGAGGTACACCCCCAGGGAGGGACAAGGCTGGGGCCTCCCCTATGTGGGCGGGGCTGGGCCTGGCCGGAGCTGGCTGGGATCTCCCTCTGCCTGTGGCTGCAGGGACCATCCAGTTGGGTGAGCAGGACCAGGATTCACCATATGGGCAGCTGCCTCCCCGCCCCCCACCGCTCCACCCCACAACAATCTGCCTTCCCGCCCCAGGCGAAGGTGCCAGGCGCTCTCCTCGCTTGACCCCCGCCACCCCCTGAGCCTGGGAGGAGGAGGGCGTTCCTGGGTCCCCTGCTTTGCAGTGAGGTTAAGTTGTTGCTCAAGGCCCCGGTCCTGTGACAAAACCTCCACCGTCTGTCTGATCCCAAGCCCAGGGCTGTCCTCAGCCCTCACTCCTGGGAAGCTGACTCAGGGGCGGGAGAGAGTTGGAGGGGGCAGGAGAGCGGGTTAATATGGAGGCAGCTATTTCTAGGGAGGTGGCAGGCAGGAGGGGCTCCGGGCTGTCTCCACTGGGGCCGCTGCCAGTCCCCAGCCCCCAGTCTGGCAGTCCCGAGAGCCCTGACTGTCCAGACAGGTGGTGAAGGGGCACGTGGCAGCCTCTGGAGCCAGCAGCCGTTGTGTTGGGCACAGTTGGAAGGAGGAGAGAGACTTTTGCCCAGAGCTGACCAGGTGTGCCGTGCGTGCAGCACCGTGGTGGGGGGCGGGGCAGGGGTGTTCAGCCTTGGAGAACCTTCCTCGGTGCCACTCAAGCTGGCTTTCCCCTCGTAGGGCACCACTTCTGGGGGCTCCTGGAAGACTGTGGACCTTCAAGCACTGAAGGTACGTACAGACACGTGCAGGGGGCATGCCTCCTTGTCTGGGGCCACCTCTGCAGGCAGGAGGCAGACAGGCTGACACACTGAGGGCTGAGAGGCTGAGGACAAGCTCCAACCCCTCCACACTCCCCTCGCCACTCCGAGCAGACTCCCTGCTCCCTCCCTGGGGACAGGGCGCTGGGGCAGGGGATGGGAGGGCCGCCCTGACCTGCCTGAGAGCTGGGATCCCCCTCACATCCCCCACTGTACCTAGGACAGGGTTCTGCACCTCGTCAGGCTTGGGCAGTGCCCACAGTTCAGGTGGGACAGGGTGTGGCAGTGGGTCCTGAGTCCCCCTGGGATGGTCAGAAGAGGGGGCAGGAGAGAGTCCCTGGCACGGCCACATGGAGGCCCTGTGACCCTGGTCACCTCAGGGAACCTCTCCATGTGTCAGACTCCCCCGCTGTGAAGTATGTGTCTATAGGTGTTCAACGAGAGTGAACGAACGTGCATAGCATATGGTCCACTCTTGAAAAACGAGGCTGACTTTCTCAGCTAATTACATCAATCGTTCATACTGATGTAGGTGGCACAGCACTCCACACCTCGGATCACAGCCACATCCCTTTCACTTTTCCTGTAGATCCCAGAAAAGGGCAGTGGAGGTCCACGTTGCGCAGGACACCACCCCACCCCTCCATTGATGGCTGTTGTGAGACCTCGGTTCTTAACTTCTTAGTTTAAAGAATTTAGGCCGGGCACAGTGGCTCATGCCTGGAATCCCAGCACTTTGGCAGGCCGAGGCACGCGGATCACCTGAGGTCAGGAGTTTGAGACCAGCCTAGCCAACATGGTGAAACCCTGTCTCTACTAAAGATACAAAAATTAGCCAGGCCTGGTGGCATGCACCTGTAATCCCAGCTACTCAGGAGGCTGAGACGAGAGAATCGCTTGAACCCAGGAGGCAGAGGTTGCGGTGAGCCGAGATCATGCCACTGCACTCCAGCCTGGATGACAGAGTGAGACCCTTTCTCAAAAAAACAAACAAACAAACAAACAAAAGAATTTAAACATGAGACACACAGCAAAAGAGCTGCAGCATAGAGCAATTTATTGCAAAGGAAAAAGAACATTTTGAAAGTTAGGTGCGGAAAAGACACTGCAGCACCCTGGGAGAGAGAGGATTTGGGGGGACTGCTCCTAAGGGTGAGGCAGCGTTGACCATTGCTGGAGAAACCCCCTTTCAGGGAGTCTTCCACAATTATTCATAAGCGGGTGGAAAGAGAGGTTACTAGGAAACATGTGATGGCGGGTCCTCTGGGTGCACATGAGGTAGCTGTACATGCTTGTTCAAACGTCACATGTCTCATTAGCATCTTTTTTTTTTTTTGAGACGGAGTTTCACTGTTGTTGCCCAGGCTGGAGTGCAATGGCGCAGTCTTGGCTCACTGCAGCCTCCACCTCCCAGGTTTAAGCAATTCTCCTATCTCAGCCTCCTGAGTAGCTGGGATTACAGGCATGCACCACCACACCTGGCTAATGTATTTTTAGTAGAGACGGGGGTTTCTCCATGTTGGTCAGGCTGGTCTGGAACTCCTGACCTCAGGTGATCCGCCTGCCTTGGCCTCCCAAAGTGCTGGGATTACAGGCATGAGCCCCCCAGCCCGGCCTCATTAGCATCTTAAAATCTCCACCCAGGGGTGTGTTTTTTACTATTAGAATGAGCAAAGGGGTCAGTTTGAGGACAGGTGAAATCAATGTGGGCATGCCCTCTCCAAGGGAAAAGCCCTACGGCAGACAGCTTTGCTTGAATGAGCTCAGTTACAACGCAAACGTGGAGGCTGATTGTATTGATTGCACAGTCACCACGGTTGCTGCGTCCCCCGGACATGACGACTCCTTTGACTGCCTGTCCTGCGTCACCCGCACCCAAGGAGACATCCGTTTTCATCAGCGCCTTCTCTCCTGAGAAGGAGGGCTCCCTCTTGCATTCTCATTGTTATTGGATTTTTCTGGCTGGGGAGATCTGGGAGGGCTTCCTGAAGGAGGAGGAGGGATTTGGGGTAGGTCAGCTGGGATGGAGCAGAGGGGAGGAAGGCCTGTTAACCTAGCTTCTGAGCTCCTACTCTGCAATCCCAGTGGCCCCAAGGGAGCAGAGCCCAGACACCACATCCTTCATCAGCTTCTGCCTTAGGTCCCACCGAGCTTTGGGGCTGAAGAGGGGGCAACACCTCTTGTCTGGGTTTGGGAGGGGCCTGCCCAGGAGGAGGCACTGGCTCCAGGCTTGGGGGTTGGGTGCCCCATCTCAAGGCTGTCTGCTGATACCCTGTGGCCACTGTTGTAGCGTCCACAGTGACTCTCCCTCCTCCTGGCTCTCTGTCTGGGAGTGCAATTGACTCCATCCCTCAACACAGCCCCTGCCTTGCCTTGCTGTGCCACCACCACCGCCTTCTCTGGGCACTCCCCCAGGTCCCATCCCCACACCACAGGACCTGGGGTCTGCCTCAGCACAGACCTGTGGGCTCCCAGGGCTGCATGGTCCCTCAGAAGCATCTTGAGCTCTGAAAGGGCTCTCGAGGCTGGCGGGACGGCCCCCTCCCAGCCCTGGCCTCTCACTGTCTGCGACCTGGGGGTGAGCGTGCCTGAGACCAGAGCTCCTCCTTTCCAGCTATCGGTCCTCTGTCCTCAGTCCCCTCTCCGTCCTCCCTGCCTGGCCTCACGGGGCAGCCCGCTTTCTTCAGATCTCACTTTGGACCTCTGCCAGCCACATCAACCACTCTTCTCTGCCTCCCCTTATGGCCCCGACCCCCACTCCTACCCAGAGCTTGGCGCTCCCTGTCTTTTCTGTGGGCTGGCAGAGACCTATCCTCACCATGGTTGCCCCGGGCACTGACAGAGCCTGCTGCATACCAGGTCCTTAAAAATACACACAGAATGAATGAATGAATGAATGAATGAATGCATGCATGACACGGGGAAGCGGCAGGAGGAAAGTTCTGGGAGGTAATACCGTAGGGCCCTTATTCCCCTGGATACTCAGCACAGCCCCCACCATGTCCCCTCTGCACCCCACCCAGCTCTGATTCTCTCCCCAGCTCCCTGCTGTGCTGAGGCCCGGAGCCCCCATGGCCTCACTGAGCCGAGCCCTACGTGTGGCTGCTGCCTGCCCTCGCCAGAGCCCTACCCGGGGCCTGGGGCCATGCAACCTGTCCAGCGCATCTGGCCCCACAGCCGAGAAGAGTGTGCCGTATCAGCGGACCCTGAAGGAGGGACAAGGCACCTCGGTGGTGGCCCAAGGCCCGAGCCGACCCCTGCCCAGCATAGCCAACGTGGTGGTCATTGGTGGAGGCAGCTTGGGCTGCCAGACTCTGTACCACCTGGCCAAGCTGGGCATGAGTGGGGCGGTGCTGCTGGAGCGGGAGCGGCTGACCTCCGGGACCA
Organism: Macaca nemestrina; assembly: GCF_043159975.1. Lineage (NCBI taxonomy): Eukaryota > Metazoa > Chordata > Mammalia > Primates > Cercopithecidae > Macaca > Macaca nemestrina. The sequence continues at coordinate 114,832,734 of NC_092138.1, read as the reverse complement.
CCTGGCACACGGCAGGTAGGGACCAGGGGCCAGGTAGGGCCAGGGAGGGATAGGACATAGCGAGGGGCCACAGTCCCTTGCTAGCTGAGACAGTTCAGGGTTCACAACCACCAGCCTGGGGAAGAGACCCTGGGGAAGGGTGCTTGGCCAATTTGCAGATGGGTGGAGCTGGGGGTACTGCTTGCCCTCCAAGTCTCTCAAGAGCTGTGGTGGGAGGAGGAAGTAGATGCTGCTTGTGTGGCCTGGAGAGTGAAGCTGGGAACAAGGCCGGAAACTCCAGGCAGCTGGTCCAGAGAGCAGAAGCCCCATTTCCCGGACAGAGCCACCAGGATTGAGGGCATCCCAGGGAGTGGAGGAGGACAGACGGAGACCTTTAGGGGTGAAGCAGACCTGTGTCCTCCATGAGCACCAGAGGCTTCTACAGTTCTCATTCTCCTAACTAACCAGTGGGCATGTATTAAGCACCTATGGTGTGCATGTCCCAGGACAGCCAACCTTCTGCCTTCACCCTTTCAACCATGGGTGTCCTGGTAAATGGGATCTCCTGACTTGCAGTGTTGGCCAATTTCTGTGGTATAAACACTCCCGCCTTGGCCAATAGCAAACCACCAGTATGAGGTCACTGACTGTGAAGTTGGGAAGAGGTTTATCCCCGGGCTCCTGAGAGCTGATGCGAGCCGGCTCCCACATGCCACGGCTCCAACCCTTGCTCTTGCCTTCTCACCGGCCCCTAGCTGGGCTGTCATAGCCCCTTCCCTGACACTTCATCAGTCACACCCCTGGCCTGCCACCTCTCAGACTCTGCTGCTGGAGGGCAGCCTTTGTTGGGAAGAGTGCAGATTTAGGCTTCATTCAGTAGTGGGTTGGTGTCCTGGTGCCCCCACTCACCTGCTCTGTGACCTTGGCCACAGAACTGTTGGTGCCACTTGAACTTGATCGATAAGAGAATCATGCCCTCCTCATAGGACGACAGGCTTAGCACGGGGCTTGGCACACAGTAGGTGCTCCAAAAATGGGGGCCCTTGCTATGTCACTCTCTGAGCTGCCCAAGGGCGAGACCTCCCTCACATTCATCTTGGTCCCGTTATTTCCTGCTCAACAACCTCTCCAGGCCCCCCAGGGCCTGCAGAGAAAGACCCTGCAGAGAAAGACACCCATGGTTGAATATCAGGGTATCTCCAGATATTCGTAGGGGGGAAGGAGGTGCAGTCCCCTCCCTGGGGAGTAATGGCACCCACCCTCCTGGGCAGGCTTGCTGTGGCAGCTGCGGCCCAGTGACGTGGAGGTGGAGCTTCTGGCCCACACTCGGCGTGTGGTGAGCCGGGAGCTGGAGGAGGAGACGGGACTACACACGGGTTGGATCCAGAACGGGGGCCTCTTCATCGCGTCCAACCGGCAGCGCCTGGACGAGTACAAGAGGCTCATGTCGGTGTGTGCTCCCCTGCGGGGGGCAAAGAGGGGGACTTGGGTGGGGGGGTGCACTCCCTGGGGGGTCATATTGGTGAGTGCACGCCCTGTGGGGGGTAGGGTGGGCTCCCTGTGAGGATGGAGGTACGGGGGGCTCATGTCCGTGTGCGCATCCCGTGAGGGGCTGGGGGTGGGGGGCTTGTGTGGATGAGTCTGCTTCCTGCGGGGTCGGGGGTGGGGCTTATGTCGGTGGGCACCGTTCTGCCACGAGAGAGAGGACATGCCACAGGGAAGGAGCCCCGGCAGGTGACAGATCTGGGTTCCAGCCCTAGCGCTGCCCCTTGCTGGCTGTGCCACCTGGAGAAAGTGACTTTGCCAGGCTTCATTCAGAATTCCCAGACAGGGAATCTGATTGGCTCAGCTCTTCCCTCCCAGTGGTCCACGCCTGAGGACACTGATTGGCTGTTCTTGGGGCAATCAATGTGGGGGCGTGGTCTATCTGACACTCTGAAACTGAGGACCTTCGTCTTTCTTGGCAGCTGGTCTGACTGGGAAACTTCTCAGGCCTAAAGTATTAGACTTGTGGGGTTATTTATTTTATATAATAGACACTTTGTGCCGGGCACTGGTCTAAGTTCTTGGTCAGTGACATACACTATTCTCACCCCCACTTCACTTGGGTGAGCCTGAAGCGACTTTGCCCCAGGTTGGTCACACAGCTGGTGAGGGTCGGGTTGGCACAGGGGGACTGGCCCTGGAGCCTGCTTCAATGGAGTATCCCCTGCTCCTTAACTCTTATGCTGAAGCAGATTCAAGGGACAGGCTCCGAAGCCGTGGGGACCGGCTAAGGCTTCTGGGAGAAAGTGAGGCTGGGGTTTGCGGTGGATGCCCAGATGGGGAGGGAGTGGCCCAGCGGTCTGCTTCCCACAGACTCAGTTAATCTCCCTGGGTCCTCCCAGCTTGGCAAGGCGTATGGTGTGGAATCCCATGTGCTGAGCCCGGCAGAGACCAAGACTCTGTACCCGCTGATGAACGTGGACGACCTCTACGGAACCCTGTATGTGCCCCACGACGGTACTATGGACCCGGCTGGCACCTGTAGCACCCTCGCCAGGGCAGCCTCTGCCCGAGGAGCACAGGTACTGACGGCCCCCCGGCTCTGGGTCCCCTGCTCCCAGCCCACTCCTCCTGCCTTAGAACCCTGAGAGCAGAAGGCAAGAGAACAGCAGCCATTCTCTGACTGCTGTGTGACTTGGGGCCAGTGAGGACCTCTCTGAGCCTTCTGGTCCACCCCTGCTAAGGGGAGGCTATGCCTTCGGTCTGTTCACAGACATCAGGTCATGCCGTGGGTGCACCCATTCCTCTGCTGCACAAGCAAATTGTCTCAAAAGCCCTTCTTGTAATTTGTATCTACATTTATCTCAACTCTGCACATCTTTGTAGAACAATTTTAAGAAGACACATAAGCAAAAAAGAAGTCAAAATCACCCAGCAGTAACTAGTATTGACATTTTAGTATGTTTTACTCCAAATATTTTTCTATGAAAATATATATGTATGCAAAATAGAACCAAACTGCTGTTGTTTTGTGACTTTTTTTTTTAACCAAACAGTAGACTGCAAACATCCTTCCATTAATCAAATATCTTGCTTTAAAAAAAAAAAAGTCAGTTACTTTTTCACATTATGAAAAGAGGGTTCCCCCAAACAAGTCAAGTGAAAGAACTTGATCAACTTTCAAGTTCTCCAAGTCGAGGCATGGGTGGGTCTAGTTTTCTGGTGCTGTGGTCATCCCGTTTCCCTGATAGTATCACAGGGGACCTGCTGCTAGCAGAAACAGTGTCCCCAGCTCCCCTCTGGGAGGAGAGGTTGGTTGAAGGGGGGTTGGTAAACTCCCCCAGGGAGTCCCATGGAGTTTTAGAAGCAGTTCCTCTCAATCCCAGGTCATTGAGAACTGCCCAGTGACCGGCATTCGTGTGTGGACAGATGATTTTGGGGTGCGGCGGGTTGCAGGTGTGGAGACTCCACACGGTTCCATCCAGACGCCCTGCGTGGTCAACTGTGCAGGTGGGAATAGCATTTCTCCTGACTCCTGTGTGGCCATGCTGGCTGCTCCCTAAACCTGCTCCCACCTCTGTAGGGCTTCTTTCTGGGGTGGGGAGCCCCTGCTAGGGCAGACAGGTCTGCAGAGGCAGCCTGTGCACACCTGAGAGGCAGCTCCCACCAGGTGTCAGCAGAGCTGAGCTGTCTGTGCTCTGCCCGCAGGAGTGTGGGCAAGTGCTGTGGGCCGGATGGCTGGAGTCAAGGTCCCGCTGGTGGCCATGCACCATGCCTATGTCGTCACCGAGCGCATCGAGGGGATTCAGGTAGGTGGACACCCCGGGTTCTGTGTCAGTCTGTGGGGGGCACAGCAACCTGGCTCTGAATCCCAGCTTGAACCCAGGTGGTGCGACCCTAGTGGGTTCCCTCACTGCCCCAAGCCTCAGTCACCTCATTTGTGAAATGGGGATTGTAACACGGAGTGTTTCCAGGTGGTGTGAAGATTAAACTAGGGAGCACAGGGGTATCCCTGATGGGGCTGACCCCCTTGTTCCTCAGGGCCTGGCCTCTCCTTGATGCCCAGAACGCAGCCCAGCCTGTCCTGCATGGTGCAGGAGGCCTAGCTTTTTGTCATGTTCTGTGCCCAGGAGTTTCAGGGAAGCCCCAAATGTTTGCATGCTCCCAGTGTGCCTGGGGTGCCTGTCTCAGAGGGTGCTGGTTCCTGGCATGAAGAACCTCTCTGAGAGCCTTCTGCCAAGGGAGGTTGGGGGCCTGGGTGCACCTGCTGGCACCTGGGTGCCTCCTGCCCTCTCTTCTCTCTTCTCTCCTGTCCTCAACCCCTCCCTCCCATGGTGGTGGCTGGGAGCTTCCTGCCACTATGTTACTGACTGCCCTCTTTCCATCCATTCATCATGTGACCCTCCCTTACTCATTCCTCTCTCTGTCCAGCCTTCCGTCTCTCCATCTGTCTCTCCATCCATCTACTCCTGTATCTATCCACGCCTTCTCCTATTTATTCCCTCATCCCTCTACCCATCTCCCTTCCCTTCGTCCATTCCTCCCTCCACTCATTCCCTCCCTCTATTCATCTTGCCATCTCTCCATCCATTCTTCCCTCCTCCATCTCTCCATCCATCTATTCATCTATTTATCCACATGTTCACCTGTCCATCCCTTCTTTCATATATCCTTCCATCCACCCACCCACTCAACCTTCTACACATCAATCCCTCCCTCCCTCCCTCCCTCTAGCCACACATCTCTCCCTCTGCCCTTCCTCCAGCATCTACCTACATATTAATCCAACCGTTCACATTCCATCAAACCCTCCCTGCATCAGACATTGATGGGGTGAGCTCGGTGTTTCAGACCCGATTTTAGAAGCTGTGGCCATAACACAGACAGAGATCTAATTCTTGCTGGGTAGAGTTGGGAGGTACAGACAAGTATACGTGCAATTCCAGAACATGCTGATAAGGGTTCTGATGGGGACGCAGGGGCTATAGGAATTCCCAGCCCTAGTGGACGAGGGGAGGCTCCCTGGAGGAGGCGGCTGCATCTAGGTGAGGCTCTTGAGGGTGGCGTGGTGGACAAGAAGCGTGCACAGAGCATGCATGGCAGTCGGGACCTGCAGGCTGTTCAGATAGCCAGGGCCAGAGGCTGTGGGGCAGAGTCAATGTGAGAACAGACTGCCCTTGTTTAGGGTCAGGGCCAGTGAGAGGGAAGCCTGGGCCCCTGAGCTGGGAGCTTCGTCCCTAGGGGCTACCCATCACCACCCTTTGCCAGCCTGGTTTCCCTGTGGTCACCGGGGAGGTGCCAGGCTTGGTTGCTTCGTAGACCAGGGCGATGAAGAGGGTGGGGAAATGGAGCCGGTCCCAGTGGGCTCCTGCCTCTGACTGCAGTGCACTGGCAAGCCACGCCCCACTGGACTCAGGACCCCTTATTCATAGAATGAGTCTAACTCCAGCAAACGCTCACTGCGGGTGGCTGGTGCCACGTGCCGGGTTAGGGACTAAGAGTAGTCACACGGTGGGTGTCAGAGCTGAGTGCTGAGACCTCTTCCCCGGCTCCGGGTCCCTGGGGAGAGCCTCTTCCCCTAGGTGGCCACCAGGGGTCGTGCTCAGGCTGCAGTGGGCTCCTGGAGGGCGTGCAGAGCTGTGTCCTGGGACTTCAGGGAGGGTGGCCACAGAGTGTCCACCAAGCCCAGGACTGTGGCTCCATCCTCCATCCCTGATTCCTCCCAAGGCCTGCCTTTGAGATGCCTTTCCAGGGAAGAAGCAAGGCAGAGTTGGCCTAGGTCCCTGCAGCTGCCTCCTCTTGTCTATGTCAAGATTCAAGCAAAGCTAGGGGGTGTTACTTACAAAGCCAGTCCAGATCCCAGCATGCCTCTGGTACCAGAGCACAGGAAAAGGGCAACCAGCCCCGGCAGCTCCGAGACCTGGTAGGAGAAAAATGGAGATACGGGGCTTCGCACAGAGCCCCTCATGTTCCTCTGACACCTGGCCATGTGCAGGTGCCCAGAAGTTGGCCCTTCCAGAGGCTGCCGCTGGGCAGTTGGTGTGAATCTGAAGAAGGAGCCAGGCCGCCGGCCCTGACCTGCCCACCTGCTGTGGCCTGACCCACCTGCAGGGGGCCTTGTCTTGGGTGCATGCCACCTGTGCAGCCCATTTCCATCTGCTCAGGAAGCTCCCTAGGTGTGGCAGCCTTGTGCAGCCGGACACTATCCACCCTGATCAGACACAGCCACACACATTGGGGCCTGGGGGCTCCGGCTGGCAGGTGAGGGCTCAGGTCTCACGTGTGGTTCATCTTTCTTCTTGGGTGGCCAGAGGGTTGTGTGGCCCCAAGGATCTCCCTTTTCTGAGGATCTGTCCCAGGCCTGGGTCCTAGAGAGCTCTGCCCACAGCTTCCTTTGTGGCCAGGGCTCATCTCTTCCCTCTCTGAGCTGTCGTTGAAGCAGGTGGCCCGGGTGCTCTTAGGTGGTCTCACATTTGCACTCCGGCATCCTTTTGCAGCAGCAAGGAGTGGCTTCTCCATCGGGGGCAGAGTCGTGGGTAAGAGCCCGGGTGCTGGGTTTAAACGCTGACTCCTCCATCACCCAGGCTGGGAAAGTCTGTCACCACTCTGAACCTTGGTTCCCTTTTCCGCAAAATGGGTAATAACCATCCCTACTGCCTCAGGCTCTGTTGCGGGAAGGACAGAGTGATGCAGCTGGGCATGGTGCCTGGCATACAGCAGGTGCTGGTGAGGACGTAGATGTGTGATGACAAGGACAAGGACAGAGGGGTGTGGAGTTGTTGCCAGCTGGAGCTTCGGAGAAAGATCTCAGAGGGCAGGAGCAATAAGGCAGGGCTCGGATGGAAGAAAGAGGTGGATGGAAGGCATGGGCTGAGGTCAGGAGGCAGGGAGTCAGTGGCACCAGGGCCAGACTGGAGACAGAGCAGGAGGCTGCTGTCTGGAGAGAAAGGCCAGGGCTCCACTGGACGCTGGTGCTGAACTGAGAACTCCGCTGGGTGCTCAGAGGTAGCAGGGTCTGTGCAAGGGGCAGGAAAGTCCAGACACGGATCCTGCTGGGACAAGCGTCAGGGGCTTCCCCGGCCACCAGGTGTCCCCACTGTCCTGCTCTATGGAGCTCTGGGGCCGGCTTTGTTTTCAAAGTAGTAGTGCTGGTAGAGGTTAGGATATGATTATTATTATTATCATTGGTTGAGACAGGATCTCACTCTGTTTCCCAGGCTGGAGTACAGTGGCACGAGCATAGCTCACTGCAGCCTCAACCTCCTGGGCTCAAGCGATCCTCCCACCTCTGCCTCCCGAGTAGCTGGGACTACAGGCACGTGCCACCACTCCTGGCTACTTTTTGTATTTTTTATAGAGATGAGATTTTGCTATGTTGCCCAGGCTGGTCTCAAACTGCTCAAGTGGTCCTCCTGCCTCAGCCTCCTAAAGTCCTGGGATTACAGGTGTGAGCCACTTCGCCTGGCTATTATTATTTTTAAACAGTGCTCAGTTACTGGGAACTTCTATGTGCTGCCTGACAACGATCCCTTGATGCAGATACTTTCATTCCAATGAACAGGACTCCTGGGATCCCGGCAGAGAGGGAGGGAGCATCTGCCAGGATGTCCCTTCTGGTCTCTGCACATCCCCTTTTCTGCTCTCAGAGGCGGGTCAGGGGTCACGTGTCCTGTGCTCATCTCCAGTTCAGGGGCAGGTGACAGAGGCATTGAGAGAAGGCTGTTCCTTGCGTGCAGAGGAGCCGCAGTGGAGGTGGACGTTATGCCTGCTTGCTTTCTAAATCGTCTTGTTTTGTTTGGTTTGTTTATTGGTTAAATCAGCAGTTCCTGTCTGCCATATTATGATTTTGTAAACATTGGTTTTTTGTTTGTTTGTTTTGTTTTGTTTTGAGACAAAGTTTCACTTTGTTGCCCAGGCTGGAGTACAGTGGCACAGTCTCAGCTCACTGCAACCTCTGCCTCCTGGGTTCAAGCAATTCTCGTGCCTCAGCCTCCCATGTAGCTGAGATTGCAGGCGTCCATCACCACACCCAGTGGAATTATTTTTTTTTTTTTTTGTATTTTAGTAGAGACGGGGTTTCACCATGTTGCCAAGGCTGGTCTCGAACTCTTGAGCTCAGGCAATCCGCCCATCTTGGCCTTCCAAAGTGCTAGGATTACAGGCGTGGGCCACCGTGCCTAGCTGATTACGTAAACATTGTTAATGCCTGATCAAGTAGTGTCCAACTTTTTGTGTTTCTTGGAGTCATTAATAGTTTTTGTCCCAGCTGCTTTGTCCCAGTTTCCTCTGTAACTGTTGTGTATGTGTGTGTGTGTGTGTGTGTGTATGTAAAACATTATCCTCATGCCCCAAAACCTATACCTGTTATCAGTCACTCCCCATTTCCCACACTATCCCCAGGCTTAGGCAATCCCAAATCTGATTTCTGCCTCAATGGAGTTTCCTATTCTGGACATTTAGTAGAAATGGAATCACACAATGTCTGGTTTCTTTTGCGTCATATGTTTTCATGGTTTGTCCATGTAGTACATGTATCAGTATTTCATACTTTTTTGCAGCTGAATAATACTCCATTGTATGGATAGAATGTACTTTATTTATTCATTCACCCACTGGTGGACATTTGGTGTTTCTCATTTCTGGTTATTTTGAATAGTGCTGCTGTGAACATCCATATGCATGTTTTTGTGGGGACCTATGTTGTTATTTCTCTTGAGTTTATACAAGTTGAGCACCCCAAATCTGAAACTCCAAAATGCTCCAAAATCCAACACTTTTTGAACTCTTAACATGATGCTCAAAGGAAATGCTCACTGGAGTATTTTGGATTTTGATTTTTGGTTTGGGGATGCTCAACAGGTAATGCAAATATCCAATAATGCAAATATCCAAAATCCCCAAAAATAAAAAATGTGGAATACTGCTGTTCCCAAGCATTTCAGATAAGGAACACCCAATATATACATTGGAGTGGAATTACTGAATCATATGGTAACTCTATTTAACATTTCAATGAACTATCAGACTACTTTCCAAAGAAGCTGCACCATTTTACATTCCCACCAGTGAGGTATATGGAGGGGTTCCAGTTCCCCTTCATCCTCACCAACTGTTGTTATTTTTTGTCTTTTTTAATGCCGGTTATCCTAGAAGGTGTGAGGTGGTGTCTCACTGTGGGTTTGATTTGCATTTCCCTAATGACTAATGATGTGCAGCCTCTTTTCGTGTGCTTATTGATTTATTTGTATATCTTCTTTGGAGAAAGGTTTACTCAGACACTACGCCCATTTAAGAATAGGTTTGCTTGGCTGGGTGCAGTGGCTCACGCCTGTAATCCCAGCACTTTGGGAGGCTGAGGTAGGAGGATCATGAGGTCAGGAGATCAAGACCATCCTGGCTAACACAGTGAAACCCCATCTCTATGAAAAATACAAAAAATTAGCCAGGCGTGGTGGCAGCACCTGTAGTCCCAGATTCTCGGGAGGCTGAGGCAGGAGAATGGTGTGAATCCGGGAGGCGGAGCTTGCAGTTAGCCAAGGTAGCGCCACTGCACTCCAGCCTGGGCGACAGAGTGAGACTCTGACTCAAAAAAAATCTTTTTATTGAGTTGTAGGATTTCCTTAAATATTCTAGATACAGGTCCTTTATTATGTATGTGATTTATGAACATTTTCTTCTATTCAGTGGTTGAAACTTCTATTCAGTGGTTGTCTTTTCACTTTCTTTTTTTCTCTCAGAATCCAGAAGTCATACATAACCTTTTCACTTTTATTTATGGTATGGTTTGTAGCACAAGTTTTAAATTTTAATAATGTCCAATTCATCTCTTTTTTTCCCCTTTTGTCATTTGTGCTCTTGGTGTCATATTTAAGAAGACATTTCCCAACCCAAGACTATAAAGATTTACTTCTAATATTTTCTTCTAAGGCTTTTATAGTTTTAGCTTTTATACTTATGTCTGTAATCCATCTTGAGTTAAATTTTGTGCATGGTGTGAGGTAGGGGTCCAACTGCATTCTTTTGCATGTGGCTATCCAGTTGGCCCAGCACCATTTTTTGAGAAGTCTGCTTTCCCCCAAGGAATTGTCTTAGCACCCTTATTGAAAATCATTAACTCTGAAGAAGAAGGTTTATTTCTTGACTCTCAATTCTAATTCATTGATCTGTAGGTCTATCCTTATTTAGTACCTCACTGTCTTGATTACGTAACTTTACAGTAAGTTTGGAATCAAGAAGTGTGAATCCTCCAACTTTGTTTTTCCTTTCCAAAATTGTTTTGAGCATTCTTGGTCCTTTGCATCTCTGTATGAACTTTAGGGTTAGCTATTTAATTTCTTCAAAGAAACTAGCTGAGATTCTGACAGGCATTGTGTTGGAGCCATAGATCAATTTGGGGTGTGTTGTCACCTTAACAAAAATAAGTCTTTCATTTCATGAACATGAAATGTCTTTCTATTTATTTAGATCTTCTTTAATTTCTTTTGAAAGTATTTTCTAGTTTTTAGAAAGACTTTTGTCAAATTTGTTCCTAAGCGTATTTATTATTTTTGATGATATTGTAAGTGAAATTATTTCTTATATTCCTTTTCAGATTATTCAATGCTAGTGTATAGAAATACATTAGTTTTTTGACTGAGCCCAGTGGCTCACACCTATAATCCCAGCACTTTGGGAAGCTGAGGTGGGCAGATGCTTGAGGTCAGGGTTCGAGACCAGCCTGGCCAACATGGTGAAACCCTGTCTCTATTAAAAATACTAAAATTAGTCAGGCGTGGTGGCACATGCCTGTAATCCCAGCTACTCGGTAGGGTGAGGTGGGAGAATCACCTGAACCCAGGAGGTGGAGGTTGCAGTGAGTTGAGATGGCACCACTGCACTCCAGCCCAGGTGATAGAGTGAGACTCTGTCAGAAAGAAAGAGAGAAAGAGAGAGACAGAGAGAGAGAGAGAGAGAGAGAGAGAGAGAGAGAGGAGAGCTAGTAGTTTTTTAGTGGGTTCCTTAGGATTTTATATATACAAGACCTTGTTATCTGCAAATAGGAATATTTTTACTTCTTCTTTTTCAATCTGGGTGCCTTTTATTACTTTTGCTGCCTAATTGCTGCCCTGGCTAAAACCTCCAATGTAATGTTGGGTAGAAGGAGTAAGAATGGATATCCTTCTCTTATTCCTGATCTTGGGGGGAAATCAGTCATTCTTTTTCCTTCAAGTATGACATTCGCTGTGGGTTTTTGTGGATATTCTTCAGCACTTTGAGGAAGTTCCCTTCTTCCAAGTTTGTTAAGTGTTTGTTGAGGTTTTTTTTTTTTTTTTTTAAATCATTAAAGATGTTGGATTCTGCCAAATGCTTCTTATGCATCTACTGGAATGATTATGTGGTTTTTGTCCTGTACTCTGTTGATATAGTGTATTTTATTGTTTGGTTTTCATACATTAAACCAACCTTGCATTCCTAGGATAAATTCCAGTTGGCCATGGTGTTTTGTTTTGTTTTGTCGTGTGTTTTTGAGACAGAGTGAGACTCTATTGCCCAGGCTGGAGTGCAGTGGTATGATATTGGCTTACTGCAACCTTTGCTTCCTGGATTCAAGCAAATTCTCCTGCCTCACCCTCCTGTGTAGCTGGGATTACAGGCATGTGCCACTACACCCAGCTGGTTGTTGTAGTTTTAGTAGAGATGGGGTTTCACCATGTTGCCAAGGCTGGTCTTGAACTCCTGACCTCAAGTGACCCTCCCGCCTCAGCCTCCCAAAGTGCTGGAATTTCAGGCATGAGCCACCATGTTCAGTCTGGCCATGGTGTATCATCCCTTTTGTATGTTGCTGGATTCAGTTTGCTATTGTTTTGTTGAGGGTATTTGCATGTGTGTCCATAACTGTCACTATTTTTCCCCAATTGTGTCAAGGGATCTGTCAAACACCTATTGATATTATTTTCTGACTATGCATACACATCAGATAAACCACCTAATGCCTCTAAGTCCCATTTCCCTCCCCTGGAGGACTTCCTGCTGCCTTCAGATCTTCTGCTCCCTTTCAGACTGGCCACTGTGTGGTCTATGCTGTCACTCCAGGGCCTTCTTTACTTCTCCCTGCCTGGAGCCATAGCTTTTATTCTTTCTGGGTTTATTTTCCTCCTTTCGTCACAGTGTGTTCTCTAGCCATTTACTGCAAAGGAGTATGTGAGAAGTACATGTTTTGTGTTCATAAATGTCTGAAAAAGCCTTTATTCTTTTCTTACACTTGATTGATGGCTTGACAGGATCTAGAATTCTGTGTTGAAAAACATCCATCAGACGTTTGAAGAATCTGCTCCATGTCTTCCAGCCTCCAGCAATGCGGTCCCCTGTTGATGGCCCTCCTGGCCACCCAGTGTTGTGTCCTGGCCACCCAGTTTCCCATGGCGTGGCCTTGATGCAGGCCTCTGTCCAGACCCAGGGCTTGGTGGGCACTCTTGGGCCCTTCCATATGAATGTGTGATTTTCAATCTGAGGACTCTTCTTGGATTGTTGCTTTGACATTTTCCTCGACTCCATTTTTCTCTGTCTTTTCTTTCTGGAACCCCTGTAAAATGGAGATTGGACTTTCAAGATGGACCTTCTGATTTTCTTATTTTTTTCCACTCCCGATTTCTGTTTTGTAGTCTTTTTCTTTTTTTTTTTTTTTTTTTTTTTTGAGACGGAGTCTCGCTCTGTCGCCCGGGCTGGAGTGCAGTGGCCGGATCTCAGCTCACTGCAAGCTCCGCCTCCCGGGTTCATGCCATTCTCCTGCCTCAGCCTCCAGAGTAGCTGGGACTACAGGCGCCCGCCACCTCGCCCGGCTAGTTTTTGTATTTTTTAGTAGAGACGGGGTTTCACCGTGTTAGCCAGGATGGTCGCGATCTCCTGACCTCGTGATCCGCCCGTCTCGGCCTCCCAAAGTGCTGGGATTACAGGCTTGAGCCACCGCGCCTGGCCTGTTTTGTAGTCTTTTTCTTTTAGCCTAATCGCTGGATGATGGTCCCAGCCTTATCTGGCTCTTCTGTTGAATTGTAAATTTTGACTATCATATCTCATTTAAAGACCTCTTTCTTCATCTTAGATTCCTTTTTCATAGCACTGTCTTTCACTCTGATATGGTTTGGCTGTCTCCCTACCCAAATCTCACCTTGAATCATAATAATCCCCATGTGTCAAGGGTGGGACCAGGTGGAGTAAATTGAATCATAGGGTGGTTTCCCCCATACTGTTCTCGTGGTAGTGAATAAGTCTCAGGAGATCTGATGGTTTCATAAAGAGAGTTCCCCTGCACATGCTGTCTCTCTTTCCTGCTGCCATGTAAGACGTGACTTTGCTCCTCATTTGCCTTCCACCGTGATTGTGAGGCCTCCCCAGTCATGTGGAACTGTGAGTCCATTAAACCTCTTTCCTGTATAAATTACCCAGTCTTGGGTATGTCTTTTTTTTTTTTTTTTTTTTTTTGAGACGGAGTCTCGCTCTGTTGCCCAGGCTGGAGTGCAGTGGCGCGATCTCGGCTCACTGCAAGCTCCGCCTCCCGGGTTCACGCCATTCTCCTGCCTCAGCCTCCCGAGTAGCTGGGACTACAGGCGCCCACAACCGCGCCCGGCTAATTTTTTGTATTTTTAGTAGAGACGGGGTTTCACCGTGGTCTCGATCTCCTGACCTTGTGATCCGCCCGCCTCGGCCTCCCAAAGTGCTGGGATTACAGGCGTGAGCCACCGCGCCTGGCCGGGTATGTCTTTATTAGCAGTGTGAGAACACACTAATACACCATCTTCTTGTATTCCTGATGTTCTTGTTGTGGTTTGTGGTTATTTATTTATTTATGAGACAGAGTTTCACTCTTGTTGCCCAGGCTGGAGTGCAATGGTGCAATCTTGGCTCACTGCAACCCTCGCCTCCCAGGTTCAAGAGATTCTTATGTCTTAGCTTCCTGAGTAGGTGGGATTACAGCCATGTGCCACCAAACCTGGCTAATTTTTTGTATTTTTAGTAGAGACGGGGTTTCACCATGTTGGCCAGTCTGGTTTTGAACTCCTGACCTCAGGTGATCCGCCTGTCTTGGCCTCCCAAAGTGCTGGGATTACAGGCGTGAGCCACTGCGCCCGGCCTGTGGTTTTATTTAATTTAATGTAATTTAATTAATTAATTTATTTATTTATTTATTTTGAGATAGAGTCTCACTCTGTCTCCCAGACTAGAGTGCAGTGGCGTGATCTCAGCTCACTGCAAGCTCCACCTCCCGGGTTCACATCATTCTCCTGCCTCAGCTTCCCGAATAGCTGGGGCTACAGGTGCCCGCCACCTCGCCGGCTAATTTTTTGTACTTTTCATAGAGATGAGGTTTCACCGTGTTAGCCAGGATGGTCTCGATCTCCTGACCTCGTGATCTGCCTGCCTCAGTCTCCCAAAGTGCTGGGATTACAAGTGTGAACCACCGTGTCTGACCCTGTGGTTTTATTTTTATGAGAGAGTGAGCAGCAGTCTGATTGGAGGCTTGGAGGGGAGGACTGGAGAGCCTCTCAGGAAGGTTGGGCGGCAAGCCCTTCTCTTTTAGGGGGACCCTGGTGTCAGCATCTCAAGTCTTCACTGGGCCTCTCAGTGTCTCACAGAAGAGTCTCTAATCTGCTATGGGGGGTGGGGGGATGGCAGTCCACTCTCCCCACGTCTGGAGCCTCTCAGGACCCACATCTCCAGGGGAAGATCCTTCCGTACATGAGCAAGCACATTACCCCCTGCAGAAGAACCTGGGGTAGCTCTGAAGATTCAAGAGGAGGCAGGAGGGGCACACTGGCTTGTCTTGCTCAGTCTCCCTCTCCTCCAGCCCCAGCTAAGGCTCACCACTCCTCTATCTACTCTGCATCCTCCAGGGTTGGTTGGAATCTCCCATCCATCCTCTGCTGTTGCCTCTGCCTATTCTCTCATCTTTGTGGGTTATACGTTTTGCTTCCCTCCCTCCCTCGCTCTCTTCCTCCATCCATTCCTTCTTCCTTCTTCCCCTTTTGCTGTTATTTTGTGGGATTTGGAGAAGGACAGGCTTGAATGGCAGTGACCCGTTCACTGTGTGTAACTCAAGACCCCGTGTCCACCCTGTCCTCAGGGTCCTACAGCGAGGAGGACCATCTTGGGCTGGTGACCCCGGGTGGAGGTGCTGGCCCACCATGGGGCATGGGGAACCAGTCCCCACCCAGTTCTGGCTGATGCCAAAGCCTCTCTCTCTGCCTTCCAGAACATGCCCAACGTCCGTGATCACGATGCCTCCGTCTACCTCCGCCTCCAAGGGGATGCCTTGTCTGTGGGTGGCTATGAGGCCAACCCCATCTTTTGGGAGGAGGTAAGATGCCAGGGCCCTGGGTTAATGGGAGGGAGTCAGGGCTGCATCTCCGCATTGAGAGGGCTTCTTTCAGGAAGACCAGCCTCCTGAAGCTCCTCAGAGGAACACCCGAGAAGTGGCAGGTCCCCGGCCCCACCAAGCTCAAAGCCATCTTGCTCTTACCCTGAGGGTCCTGGCAGGCAGTCAAATCCAGAACTGGGGCAGCTGGAGGGCTTTGCCTCAAAACATCAACAGTGAAGGGCTGCACAGTGTGCAGTGATGGCCTCAGAAGGGCATGAGAGCACACAAGTCCCATGGCCTTCAGCAAATGACACTGCCCTCCCAGCCAGCTGCTGCAACAACATCTCCCCTGGCCTGGGCTGTTCCCTGGGCAGCTTCTGGGGTTAGGGCAGCCCTGCAGCCCCGTTCTATGTGTGTATGCATTTAGTCCACACATGGAATTACTGAGTGGCTACTTTGGGCTAAAATCTGCTTTAATTTCTGGAGAAAGAGGGAAACGAAGATGGAAGTCCCTGACTTTGGATGCCTGTATTTTGGTGGGGAGACATACAATAAACAAACAAACGGCTGGGCAAGATGACTCACACCTGTAATCCCAGCACTACGGGAGGCTGAGGCAGGTGGATCACCTGAGGTCAGGAGTCTGAGGCCAGCCTGGCCAATATGGTGGAATCCCGTCTCTACTAAAAATACAAAAATTAGCCAGGAGTAGTGGCAGGCACCTGTAATCCCAGCTACTTGGGAGGCCTGAGTTCAAGAGTCACTTGAACCCAGGTGATGGAGGTTGCAGTGAGCCGAGATCGCACCACTACACTGCAGCCTGGGCGACAGAGCGAGACTCTGTTACAAACAAACAAACAAATAAGGAATGAAATTCTGGAAGGCGATCATGCACTGAATAAAATTAGCAGGTTAAGGATCAGCCAAGAGAGACTAGAGCAGAAGGATATCCTCTAGATGGGTGGTCAGGGCAGGGTTTTTTAGGGAGGGGACATCCAAGCAGAGCCCTGTACCGAGACCACAAACCAGCGTACCAGGTCTGGGCAAAGAACTGCGCCACTGAGGGGTGAAGGCCTCGAGCTCAAACAAGCTTGCTCTTCCCAAAGAGCCGCGGGAAGTCAGGGTGGCGGGCCCAGTGGTAGAGGTAGGCAGGCTGGTACCTGCAGGACTTTGGGGCCATCATGAGCCTCAGGGGGCCAGAAGAGGCTTGTGAGTAGGGAAGGGGCATGGTGGGATCTACGGGAGTGGACTGAGGGAGGGTGGGGAATAGGGTGACCAGCCAGAGGCCACAGCAACCATCAAGGGCTGAGTGGGTGGAGGCCTGGGCCGGGGTGGGGAGGGGGAGCAGACAGGCCTTGCTGATGGGTTGGTGGGTAGGGGAGACAAACTGCCGGGACATGTGGGTGACCACCAGCCCTCTAACGCATCTGATTCAGCAGAGGCTGGCCTGGCAGCCATCACAAGGCAGGTTTTGCATGGGGACGCATGGCCTTCTTGGGGATAAAGGAGACTCCCCCTGCGCTGCCTTGGCAGGTGTCAGACAAGTTTGCCTTCGGCCTCTTTGACCTGGACTGGGAGGTGTTCACCCAGCACATTGAAGGTGCCATCACCCGGGTCCCTGTGCTGGAGAAGACAGGAATCAAGTCCACGGTCTGTGGCCCTGGTGAGTGAGAGCCTCGGAGCTGGGGTGGGCGTCCGTGGGTCTTTTCGTCTGACGACTATTGGTAGTGATGCCCCTTGAGGCCAGCCTGTGTCCCACAGGGGACCCAGGGCTGTCCCCGGGCCCTCTGGCTGCATGACTCCAGCAGCCCTGGGTGCTAAGTGTGGCCTTTATTCCTCAATACGGGCGAGAGGCCTGGGCTTCGTGAGGGCCACCATCTGCCCCAAGCACGAGGCCAGGGCCTCCTCCTGCCTCAAGTGTGACTCGTCCTGGCTTCCCCACCTGGGCTTCTTCATCCCTAGACTCGACTTTTCCCTGGAATTCTGTGTTTTCATCTGTAAAATGGGAATAGCGGGCCGCATCCCAGCACCCTGTGAGGCTGAGTGAGGAATGGAAGGGCTGAGACCTTCCCTGATGCAAGGCTTATACAGCTGTGAGTCCCAGTTCTGCCTCCAGCCCCAGCCCCCACCGCTCCCAGAGAGCACTGCCCTGGCCAGGACCCCATGCTGCTGGCCTCCCCACTGTTCTTGGCGGCTTGCACCCGGAGGCCAGCTCAGCGGGGGAAGGCTCTTGTGCCAAGATTCCCCTAACTCTGGCCCTCCTCGCTGGCCCCAGGAGAACTGAGCTGGAGGAGGCGGGAGCAAAAAGGTGGGCTCAGCTCCCAGATGCCCCACGTGGGTCATCTGAAGCGCAGCGCAGCCCTGCCCCACCCTGCTGGCCTGGGGAGGCCGGAAGGCTCTGCCCCAGGGGGCGGGTGTGGGGCTGAGGCTGCTGGCCTGGGCCCTGGCAAAGGTGCCCTCTCTGGGAGGCAGCAGGGGCTGGAGCTGGCCTTGGCACCCTGGTATTTATAGCCACAGGACTTTGAGCCAGATGTCCCCAAGCTGAGTGTGGGGCAGCCCGGGAGCTACCAGTGACCCCAGAGCACCGGCGTTCCTTCATGAGGGCATTCATTCTACATTAAGTGGCACCTCGTTTGTGCCCGAGGCAGGCCCACTCAGGCCAGCGCCCTCCTTCTGGCAGGGGAGACCCAATGCAAGTCACTGACCACAGCCCGTGGGTGGGTGCTCTCACAGGAGGCATGGAGTGGCTGGGTGGCCACAGCCTGAGGACAAAGACAGGCGGCCAGGAGCGGGGGCAGCCCAGCCCGGCCCTGGAGGGCGAGATGGCGCTGGGCCTGCCGCGGATACTTGATCTGGGCAGGGGAGCACCAGGTGGGCACAGAGATTCGCCCACATCGGGGTTCCAGCAGAATCACATGAGTGTTCCCCACTGCTTCCTGGTAGGGGGAGCTCTGGCCCCACTTCAGGGCCGGGAGAGAGGTTCAGAGAAACAGTGTTGCCCCCAGGGAAACTTAGTGTCAGAAGCCTGGTGAGTCCCTCTGTGCCTTGAGTGAAGGGCACTGGAGTGGGTGCCCTCCGGAGTAGGTGCATCTGTGAGATGGTGACGGAGCACCGACTTGGCAGGGTGGCCTAGGGACGAGAAGCCACAGGGCGGTGCAGGGCATGGGTCAGGGCCAGCAGCTGTAGAGAGCATTTGAGTAGAGTGGGGCGGCACGAAGCGGGGGGCCCAGGGACTTCCACGGGCCATGCAGGGAGCAGACGACGACCTTAAAGACAGGGAAGAGTCCCAACACAGAAGGGCTGTGGCCCCCCGGAGCGTCCAGCCCCCTCTGTCCTGGCACACTCAGCATCGGCTCAGCCGCCGGCAGGGGCTACTTTCGTGGATTAGGCTCCACGCGAAGTGCAGCCCCAGGGAGAAGCAGATGGAGCCCCCAGGGGCCAGGGCAGCGTGCAGGGTGGGAGCACACGACCGTGACTCACTGCCCCCACCCCTGCAACCCCCCCAGCTTGCGTGGGTCTGGCAGCGAGAAACACAGGCCCGGAAGAAGCCCAGGAGCACAGATAACCCCAGGCGTCTCTCTGTCTATCTCTTTCTTTCTTTTCCTCTGCCTCGTTTTAATTAGCCTGGGGAGCCGGTACTCCCCACGAGGCCCTATTCTGGGGAAGATGTGCAGGCGAGAACATCTTGGATCTGGTCTGTCGGCTGGATGGGAGACTGGTGGGGAATCAGCATTTCTCCTTGCCAGGCATGGCCAATGGCCTTTGGCCTCCAGGAAAGAGCAGGGAAGTCCCAGGCCCCCGTGACTTAGGGAGCGCCCCAGAGGGCAGGCAGAGCTCTCATTCCAGGATGGTGGAGCTCACCAAGGTCAGGGTGGGAGCCGCAGGCCTGGCCCCTGGCCATGCTGCCTGGAGGTCCCATGCGTCCTCGGGTTGCTCAACCCGCCTGAGTCATTTGTGAAACATCCAAGAGACCCTTGTTCCCTACAGCTGCCCCTTTGCTAGCTCTTGTTAGCGCTCCCCGCAGATGCCCTGTGAGGTTGTTCAGAGCTTCTTTCCTGCCCGCCCTGGGCCTGGAAATAGTTCCAGCCTTCCCAAAGTGCTCCCTGGGCCATCCCCAAACCCAGCCCAGGTTACCTCCCCCACCCCCATTTTTAAAAGGTCTTGCTGTGTTACCCAGGCTGGATTGTGGCTCCCTGCAGCCTCGACATCCTGGGCTCAAGCCATCCATCCTCCCTTCTCTACCTCCCGAGTAGCTGGAATTACAGGCTCACTCCACCACATCTGGATGATTTTTTGATTTTTTGTAGAGATCCTGTCTCACTATGTTGCTCAGGCTGGTCCTGAACTGGGCTCCAGACATCCACCTGCCTTGGCCTCCCAAAGTACTGGGATTACGGGCATGAGCCACTGCACCCAGCCTCAGCTCACTCTTTCTGCCTCATCATCTTCTCTGGAATCTTCCTTGTCTCTCACCCAGATGGCTGCTCCGGCCTCTGCCCTCTGCCCTGATAACCCAGGCCCTCCACCTAGGGCCCTGCCCCTCTCGCCTGCCTCCTCCACCCTCCCCTGCAGTGGCCCTGCCACCTTCTGCCCCTTCAAGGAGCTCTGCCTCTCCTGGCCAGGCTCTCAGCCCAGGCTCCCCGTGGCTCTCTGCCCCCTCAGCTCCTAGCGTGGGGGCCCTGATCGCCCTCCAGGGAGCGGGACGGCGCTTGCTTCTGGTCTGCATGCAGAGGATGGCCCCCCAGACTTGGTGCCCTGGGGTCCCTCAGGCCAGGGCCGGCTGCTTCCTCATCTAGAATCTAACACGGGGTGGTGCTAGGGCGCCAACAGCAGCAGCCGGCACGTCCGTGACGCGTGGCCCTCAGCTCCTCGTATTTTCTTTACCAGAACGTCTGTTTTTTGCTTATGTAAGTATTCGCTCCCTCCCTCCGTCAGCTCCTCGAGGGCTGGGACATGTGCTGCTCAGC
The DNA here is from genome assembly GCF_043159975.1 of Macaca nemestrina. Taxonomy (NCBI): domain Eukaryota; kingdom Metazoa; phylum Chordata; class Mammalia; order Primates; family Cercopithecidae; genus Macaca; species Macaca nemestrina. The sequence goes on along the minus strand of NC_092138.1, from coordinate 114,812,472 downwards.
ACTGCCTCCCAGGGCCAGGCCCAGGACATGAATGTCTGTAGGCTGGCGAGCACACAGCCCTCTGAAGGAGCTTCTGCTATCCCAGTTTTATAGACGAGGACACTAAGCCTTGCTCAGAGACAAAGTGACTCGTCCAACGCCACACAGCTAGGAAGGAGTGAAGCAGGGTTTGAATCCAGGACTGTGGCCACAGAGAGCCAGGGTTCCTGTCCCACCGTGTCCTGGCCTCTGTCTGAGGCTCAGCGGTGACCGCCGGAGCAGGACATTGGTCTCCTCCCCCGCAGAACTTCGGATCCTTTGTTGGCTCAACAGACATTTATCAAGCACCTGCACTTGCTGGGCTCTGACCCTGTGCTAGGCCGGGGCATGTGCAGTGAGAAAACTGGTCCCTGCCCTCTCAAGGTCCAGTGGGCAGGAGTGACCAGTCTCTGGCAGGGACACAGCAGGATGATGGTGCAGTGGGGGAGCAGCAGCGTGGTCTCCAGGGTCAGAGAAGGGCTCCTTGTCGGCAGGACAAAGGTCACAAGACAGACCGGGACCCCACCAGGCAGAACCCAGCCAGGTGGCCGTCAGCTGCTTCCGGCAGCACACATGGAGGGGCTCGGAGAACAAGGGCAGGAGCCAGCGGGGAGGCCCCCATGAGGAAGTGCCACCGAACAGGGCCTAGAGGAGGGAGAGGGTTTGGGTGGAGGGGCACCTTCAGACCCCTGCCTGATCACTCCTCTCTGGGAAGACCCCACCCCAAGAGTGCGTGCACTGCAAGGGACTCTGGGCCTCTCTCTCCCTTTCAGAATCCTTCACGCCCGACCACAAGCCCCTGATGGGGGAGGCACCTGAGCTGCGAGGGTTCTTCTTGGGCTGCGGCTTCAACAGCGCAGGTGAGTCCGGGCAGCAGTCCTCCTGGCCCCCAAGAGGGTGGTCCTGCCATTCCCAGAGCTCTGGGGGAGGTGGGCACAGGAGCCCTGTGGCCGCCGACAGTGGTGGGGACAAGAGAGGCTGGGGAGTCCAGCCGCTCCTGCTCCCCAGAGAGTGCACCTTTGCCAGGGTCCAGTCCGGCAGCAGTCCAGTCGAGAGGCGTGCAGCACCCCAGGTTTGGGGAGAGCGGGGCTTGGAGTGTCTGTGCTGTCCGTGGAGATGGGGGCATGGGATTGGACATGGGTGGGGGACCCTGGGGGGCAGACCGCAGCCCTGCACTTCTCTTCCTGCCAGGAATGATGCTGGGTGGTGGCTGTGGACAGGAGCTGGCCCACTGGATCATCCATGGGCGCCCGGAGAAGGACATGCATGGCTATGACATCAGGTAAGTGTCCACTGGGACCTAAGGGCAGGGCCCGCCACTCAGGAGAGGTGGGGTGGGGTAAACAGTGAGGGCTACTTAGAAAGGGGCCTTCCCTGAAATCCAGGTGGCTTCCTGGAAGAGGCAGCAGTGAGGGAGGAAGGCCACCAGCAGAAGGTGGGCAGTGCTGAGGGGGTGGCCGGGGGGCAGGTCCACGCCCCTTTACAGCTTCCAAGATCTCTTGTCCCAGGGGCCTGCCTGAGCCCCTGGACAGCTCTGGAGTCATCAATGGGATGGCATCATCCCCTCACAGATGGGGAGACCGAGGCCTGGGGGCAGGAGGGAGCAGGGCTGAGCTGGGAAAATTGTGCCGACTGTGTGTACTGCGTCTTGCACCCAGGCAGCCCTGGCTGTCCCGTTCAATCGTACACTGACAAAGCGGCCAGGAATGAGACCCAGTGCAAGCCACTTCCTCGTCTATAACGCAGGGTGGTGGGGAGGGGCTGCAGAGGTTTTGGGAGCAGGGAGGACATTTGTGCTGGTGAGGCGCCCGGCATGGAGTCCGCACATGGGAACGCTAAGTCATCCCCAGCTGAGGCATGGACCGGGGTGCTGACAGCCAGAGCCAGTGACGGCAGCCTATCCTGGTGGCCTTCTGCCAGTCACGGCCATCTCTTGCAGAGCACAGGACAGTGGTGCAGGCGCTCCCCAGCAAGGAGAGAGGTTCTTCCTGTGTCTAATCCCCATGGCGGTGGCCTCTCCGACCCACACAGCAGGGCCTGTGGCCCGGGCCGCACCCCATGCATTGAGGGGTGGTGAAGCAGGGCCGCATGGAGGGAGGCCGGCCTCCAGGTCTCTCCAGCCCGCTCTGCTCCCGGCTGCTGCCGGTGGACGGCCTCCCTGGGGAGGCAGTAGGTGGGGTGGGCTCTGGAGGAAGAAGGCCTGGCTCAGCTCAGTGTGCCCCTCACCTCTGCTGACCTAGTCCTTTCTGGCCTGATGAGGACATTACACCCACTGTCAGGGGGAGTGTCTGACCCCACGGAGACAGACAGTTACACTGAGGTCCCCCAGTTGCCACCCCTCCATGGCGCCTGACACAGTGAAGCCTCCTCTGGCTGACTCAGAGCCCATCTGGACCTGTGCCCCTGTACTCTCCCAAGAGAGGAATGTTCTGGAAATGATAAAGCTGTAAAGGACTTCAAGGAAGGGCCAGTTCAGGTCCCCCCTGCTACAAACAGCAAAATGGAAGTGACTTGCCTGAAGTCACCCGACTTTTGAACCAGAGCCAGGTAGGGACCCAGCTCCCTCCCCAGGCGGGACAGTCCTCGTGCCCTGGCCTCCCTTGGGGACTCCAGCTCTGGAACCCGACCAGCCAGGGTTCTACCCAGTGGCACTGTGTGGCCTCTCTGTGTCCTTGGCTGCAAAATGGATCTGCCCAGCCTGCCCAGCTCCTGACTCGGGGCCTAGTCCTACACTCAGCAGGCAGGATGTTTGCTCATGGGCTGGCAGAGGCCCTGAGGCGGCCCCTGGCAAGTTGGGAACAGGCCTGGGCCTCCCTGTATCAGCTGTCTTCCTTCCATCCCTGGGACTTTGGCGTGAGTGTGCCATGGGCTGCTCTGGGGCTGGGAGCCAAGGGGACAGATGGGGAGCCCCTGAGAGCTGGAGTACAGCAGCGGGAGGAGCACCCACCCTGTTGGTCCCAGACCCCTGCCAAGCAGCCTGGCTGGTGGCACCCAGGACACATAGGCTAATGCTGTCCTCAGCTCAGCTGTCACTGATGTGGGGCTTCCAAACCCCTTCAGTGTGCCAGGGTGGACGGCTGCCACCAGCAGGACCAGCCGCCGGCCCCCAGGGGCTGTAGCACTCATGTGATGCTCTGCTACCTCGGGCCTGTGCCCGGGGACAGACATAAGACACAGACCCTGCAGGAGAGAGACACAGCAAGGAGAGGAAGGAGGTGCCTGAGAGAGTCGCTGAAAGACCCAGAAAAGAAAGTGAACAGAGCACGCCGGCACCAGAACGGAGCTTTCCCCTGCCCAGAGACTCCTGATTGCTCCCCTCAGGCCAGAGCCAGAACACGCCTGGGTCGTCCTTCATCTTACACATGGGAGACACGCACAGCGAGGGGGTGTCCCAGGAGACCAGGCAGCCAGAGCCCTCCCTGGGTCCAGGGCCTGTCTGGGCTCCAGGCTACGCATGAGGGTCCCAGGGCTGGCTGGGCACCACGCAGCTTCCAGGCCGTGGCAGCTGCCCTGCGCGTGAGTTCCCTTTGAGATCAGATAAGAGGCAGTCACCCCAGCCCCACATCTGTCAGCTGCATGGCCCTTGGTCAGTCCCTCCTCTTCTCTGAGCCTCAGTTTTGCCATCTGGAAAATGGGAACAATGTACCACCCTCTTGGAGTGCACTTGAGGCTCATGCGTGTGGACGCTCGGCCCAGTACCCAACAGAGGCAGAGCCAGAATGTAGGCTGGGCTATGTTTTCAGGGAAATTCCTTGGGGACCGGGTGAGCCAGGGAACAGTAGCTCTTTATTTAAGTGAAGAGGGTGGCCCGGGCCCACCTGGTCCCTCTGCCCACTTACTCACAGGCAGAACTGGCAGCTGGGCCCCTGTACGTCACTCGCTGCTCCTGCCGCCTGATGTGCACCTCACTGCTGCCCCCAGGAATCCTCCCAGACCCTCACCGGCTCCATTACTCCCTCCTTCAGCTCCTGGTCAGCGTAGCCCAGCACAGGTGTGGGCTGGCTTTGCTGAGGCCTTGCCGTGTGACCGTGAACACCTGTGAGACCCTTCCGAGCCTCAGTTTCCCTCTCACGTGAAAGAGTTAACCTTGGGTCCCGTGCAGAAGGCAGTTCTGCGGACAGAGAGGGATTCCCTCCCACGGCAGCACTCAGCTCTGGGCCTGCGCTGGCGCTGGGGGGGGTTCATGAGCAACAGCAGCTGTTAATGATAATATCATTAATAATAATCCTCACGTCTGCACCTCTACTCTCCACCCATCCAGATGAGAAAATCCTGCTTGCCAGAATTACGTGCAGACTAAGAATCAGCTCTGACAGGTGCCACTGAGGACAGAAACGCCTCTGATGTGGCGCCTGAGGCAGGTCTTGAGTGATGAGTGAGGTTCCAGCAGGTGGAGCATGATGGGGAGGCGGGGCCCTGGGAAAGCTGGGGCCTGAGAGGGAGGTTTGTGCACGGGAGGCGGCTGCAGGGCCGTGATGTAGCTGGGCCCAGGTCTCACTCCAGCCAGCAGCCCCACAGGAGCGGTGGCTGGTCTGAGGAGACCAGGGAAAAAGCCGTGGGACACTGGCTGCTCTGCCCACTCAGGGGCAGCAGAGGCCTAGGCCACAGGTGCGGCCACAGAGCTCCATAGCTCCATGAGAAATAGCGTGGGGCCTGCCGGGCTGGCGCTGGACACCACCAGGGGCTGCAGTGGCTGCACACGGTCCCCAACCTCGAAGGAACAAACCCAAAACTATGGCAGCCGCATCATCTCTGGTCCCAGGGGCTGGATTCTGCAGCTGCTCCCCAGACACAGCTGGGATTCGCCCCAGAGACTCTGCACCTCTTGGGTCCCTGGTCCGACCCACAGACAAGGCCCAGCTTTGGAATCACAGACTTGGGTGGGCCTGATGGGACAGGCGGCCACCCTTGCCCCCACTCCCCTGCTGGCGGGTGGAAAGGGGGGGTCCCTTGCCGAGGAGGGGGACACTGATGTTCTGATGCATTACCAGGCTAAACTTTAAAGACCCTTTATATGGACCCTCCCCAGAGCATTCTGGGGATCTAAGCCCACCCCTCCCAGGGGCTGCTCCCTCCGCAGTCATGGGGTGGGGCGCCACGGCTCCCCAGCACTGGAACCTAGGCAGCAGACAGCAATGCGTGGAGAGCGAGGCCAGAGCCCCATGCCCCCGTGGGGGATGAGAGCCTCGGCTGGATCCTCTGTCCGCAGTGCCCACTCACTGAGGGCCACCGGGGTGGGGTGACTCTGGGGGAGAAAGCCAGGCTCACCCAGGTGCAGGGCGAATGGAGAGTCGGGGGCCCGCTCAATGCTGAGCCACAAAGGGGACTCTGGTGGAGGGGTCCAGGGTCCAGGCTTGCCCTGGGTCCTAGGCCAGCCCTTCCCTGACGGGCCGTCCCCAAAGCAGTGACCCGTGCCCCTGTCTGCGGCAGACGCTTCCATCACTCGCTCACGGACCACCCCCGCTGGATCCGAGAGCGAAGCCATGAGTCCTACGCCAAGAACTACTCCGTTGTCTTCCCCCACGATGAGCCGCTGGCCGGGCGCAACATGAGGAGAGACCCGCTGCACGAGGTGACGCTCTACAGCTCCTGCTGGGGGCCAGCAGCTAGGGTCTGGGACGTCCTCAGGGCAGCAGGATGGCAGAAAATGCAAGGCATACCCCAACCGCAGGTCAGGCGTGGTGACAAGGTGTCTGTCATTCCCCAGGTAGTAACCCGGCACCCCCATGTGCTGGGCGCAGTGCTCAGGGCCGGGGACGTTAGGGAATAAAGTGGAAATGGCTCCCTCCCATCCAGGGGGCTTCCGTTCTAGTGGAGAAGCAGGAACACGCACCCAGGAACCGCCCCCCGCCAACTGCTGGCAGCAACGCCAACAGGGCAGGGGTCCTGGGGGGTGGAGTCTTGTGGGTGTATGCAGTCATATGTGGGGGGAGCAGCCAGAACACGGCATACGTGGGAGAGGGGCTCCTGCTTGTAGAGTCTGCTGCTACCCTGGTGAGCTCCAACTCACCCATTCAGTGAAACCCACTGTCAGGTGCCCCTTTCTCAGGTCTGCCCCTGTGCCCTCCCCTGGTCCCCAAAGACCCAGGAGCTCCTTCCCTGCATTCCCAGGCCCTGTCTCCATTCCTTCCCCCTCCCCGGCCATCTTGTGCTGGATGCTTTGCTTGCTGGGGTACAGGGGCTATGTCCTGAGCACTGGGGTGACTGGGGGATGATTACTGAACAGATGGATAGGCAGGGAGGCAAGAGGGCAGGCTCAGGAAGCAGGTGGCGGTTTAAACTGGAGAAGGGACCTCCCTCACCTGAGACTCCAGTGTCTGGCCCCATGAGAGATCCCAGTATTAGCTGCACCTCCTGGGGAGAGCCCAGAGTGGTCAGAGGGCTGGCTCCCAGGCTGCCCTGGCCCTTTGGTCTGGCTTGGTGGACCAGCTACGATCTGAGGCCACACACGGCCCTGGGGTCTCCCTAGCATGCCCCCGGGCCTATGATCAGTAATCACCCCCTTGCCCGTCCTGACAGTTCAGAAGCCGCCCTGGGTGAATGCAGGGTTTGCTCCCCTTGCAGTCAGCTCAGACGAATTCCTCAGAACTGAGCAGCTCTACCAAAGAAACTTGGCAAGGGCTGAAGCACACCCCTGCCCCCCAGGGAAATCTTCGTTCACCCACGCCTCGACTTCCCTTCTTAGCAGCCTTCTTGCGACACTTGACAGCCGCTTGTTTTCTTTCTTTCTTTTATAAAGAGGGGAGCCTGCCCTCTCTTAATGGGCTCTTGAGATGAACACTTTCCATCCTTGGAAAGGTGGCCCATGGGATGTCCCCATTGTTCACTGAGGGGTGGGTGGATCTTGTGCCCTCAATTGCTGCCCCCTCGGAATCCCAGGTGGGCGGGGAGGACATGTCCATGTCACTGATGAATGCTGTGGCCTTGGGCGTGCCTCCTCCTCCTCAGGACCTCGGGGATGGAGGGGAGGGCAGGTGCCATTGGGACAGGCCCTCAGCTGCCCATCTGGAACCAGATGCGGCCCCCGAGGCCCTCTCAGCCCTGGGCTTGGGTCCTCATTCCAGTCAGAGGGGGTGGCCCCTGGGTAGGGGCCCTTCCAAACCCGAGAGTGCGTATTCTTTTTTTTTCCCAAACCAAATTTATTTTTAAAGAAATCTCCCACTCTTTCTCTAGTGTGTTCATTGCATTCGTTGTTGTGATTAAGTAGGCAGATCTTGAAATGAGCCATTTTAACTGCTCTGAAGTGTATTATTCGGTGGTATTAAGTGCATTTGCAGTGCTGTGCAACCATTCCCACTATCCAGTTCCAGAACATGCTCATCATCCCACAGGGAAACACCATCCCCCGTAAACAGCCCTTCCTCATCTCCCTCTCGCCAGCCCTGGCAACCACTAAGCTGCTTTCGGTCTCTATGGATTTGCCTGTTCAGGTCACTTTGTATGCAGGGAATCATCCAATACATGACCTTTTGTGTCCGGCTTCATTCCTTGAGCATGTTTTCAAGGTTCATCCATGTCATAAAACGTGTCCAAATGTTGTTGCTTTTTATGGCTGAATAATACTCCACGGTGTAGGCAGACCTGCTTTCTCGCTCATCAGCTGAGGGCCACGTGGGTTCTCTCCCCTGTTTGGTGGTTGATAGAGCTCAGTGAACATGCGTGAACAGAATTCGTTTGCAACCCTCCTCTCAGTTCTCTTGTGCGTACTTGGGAGTGGAATTGCTGGGTCGTATGGTGCATCTTTCCGCGCGGGCAGCTACAGCAAAAGGCCACAGGTGCGGAGGCTTCAACAGACCTTTTTCTCTCACATTTCTGGAGACTCGGAGGTCCAAGATCAAGGTGTCGGCCGATGGCTTCCTGGAGAGGGCTCTCCTGGCTCGTAGTCGGCCACCTTCTCACTGTCCTCATGCAGCAGGGAGAGGGCCCTGGCGTCACTTCCTCCTCCTATAAGGGCTCCAGCTGTATGGGCTTAGGACCCACCCTGATGATTTCACTTAACCTAAAGATCCCATCTCCAAATACAGTCACGTCGGTGATTTCACTTAACCTAAAGATCCCATCTCCAAATACAGTCACGTCGGGGTTAGGGCTTTGACATACGAATTTATGTGGGGATGGGATTCCGTCCTTAGCAGATGGTAATTCTGCTAAGAGGAGGGTTCTCAGGGCAAGGGCAGATCAGGGCAGGTGGTAATTCTACAGATGAGGGTTATCGGGGCCAGGGCAGATGGGGCAGGTGCTATTCTATAGATGGGGGTTCTCAGGACGAGGGCAGATAGGGGAAGGTGATAATTCTACAGATGGAGGTTCTCAGGGTGAGGGCAGATGGGGCAGGTGGTAAGTCTATAGATGAGATTCCTGGGGCAAGGGCCGATCAGGGCAGATAATTCTATAGATGGGGTTTTGGGGGCAAGGGCAGATTGGGGCAGGTGGTAATTCTATAGATAGGGTTCTCAGGGCAAGGGCAGACGAGGCAGGTGGTCATTCTATGCATAGGGGTTCTCAGGGTGAAGCAGTGAGGGTAGCTGCAAACACTGGGCTGGGGACCTGGTTCTAAGAGTCAGGGCCTCCTTGCTCTCCGCACCTTGGGTGTAAAGTCGTGGATGTGGCACTCTGCCCTGTGCAGGGGTATCCAGCCCTTTGTGACAGGTGCCTGTTCCCCATTCCCGCTCAGGAACTCCTTGGACAAGGCTGCGTGTTCCAGGAGCGGCATGGCTGGGAGCGACCGGGATGGTTTCATCCCCAAGGCCCAGCTCCGGTGAGTAGCGCCTGCTGGGCTGTGCTGCCAGGAGGCCCTGCCCTGTCAACCCCCTTGCCCCTCTGCGTACCCCGTCCTTGCCCCTCCATGTACCCCGCCTCCCCAGGTGGCTCCACTGTTGTGATCAGTTATTCTGCACACGGGAAGCCGAGCCCCACCGACCTGCCCCCAAGGCTCGGTGCATTCTTTGTGCCATTCACGCAGACCCCACTCCTCGTCCGCCACCGCCAGGCCTTCCGTGGCCTAAGTGGTAAGGGCTGTGGGCAGAGCAGAAGGGGTGTCGCGCGGTGGGGAGACAGCAATAAGACTCAGGTTGCAGGAGGAATGGAGCGTCTTCTCCTAATTCTGTGCATCTATTTTTGGCCGCTCCGACGGTTGGTTTATGTCCGTACGAGGGTGGGCAGTGGGAGGGTTCATGCACCCAGAGTGCTCCATTTCCCAGTGGAGGTTTCACAGTGGCCTGGACTCTGGGCGTCCTCTGGGGCCTCCCACGGACCTGGGTCCTGAGAGAGAGAGAGGAACAAAGGCAGTCCTGCTGTGACACCTGGGACCCAGGCACTCGGGAGCAGGCGATGCGAGGCCTTAAGGCCAGCTGAGGGGTAGCATTTGGTCCAGATTTACAGAAATCAAAATCCCCTTCCCAGGGTTGCATCTCACCAGTCCCCTCTGGTGCACCCACCTTCCATCCCCATGGCAACCCACAGCCCAGGACAGGTTCCAGAGCTCCAGGGCATCTGGAGGGGAGACGGGAACCAGAGCTGGCTAATGGGGCCTCGGCTCTGGGGTCAGAGTCTCGCAGGTCATCGTCTCTTCTCCTGCTGGCCTCTGGGGACATGCAGTCCTCATGAACCCTGCGGGGAGGAGGGGTCTGGGCAGACCCTTTCTTAAAGCGCAGCCCACTGTGTTCCAGTCAGATCTGGCCCTGGAAGCCCCTCTCCCCTCTCCTTGGGCAAGAAGAGGAGAGGAGAGAGTCAGGAACACACCCCAGGTCCTAAGAAGGGCAGATTTTGCACCCCCACCCGGGAGCCAGCCTGGGTGCCCAGGACACCTTGGCAGGGCTGCAGTGGGTGGGATGTCCCTGCTGGGGAGGGAGGGGACTCCACGCGGAGATGCCAGCAAACCCTTACTCCTTTACAACCTCACACTGGCTCCCACCTGTGTATGAAGAGCAGGTGAGGCTTGGGCGGGCCGGCAGGGCTGGCGGCCCTGGGAGGCAAGAATTGCCCGCACCTGCATTCACAGCTGTGCTGTGCCAGTAGTTAGGAGGGCACGTGGGGGGTTTTCTGCAGGAGCAGAGGCCAGGGAGGGGCATGGGGCTGTGGGGTGTCTGAGAGAGAGGCAGATCCCAGGGAGGCCAAGGCCATGGCAGAGAAGCTGGACTCTGGAGCCCACACACCTGCCTGGCTTCATGCCACTGCCCCGTCTGGGTCTTGTCTGTGCCCTTGGGCGAGATGTAACTTCTCTGCGCCTCAGTTTCCTCATCTGTAGAAAGGGGCACCCCTGGTAGGAGCATAAGGCACTTCCCACAGGGCCTGGCCCAGAGCAGGAGCTGGGCCTGGGATTGCGGTGGCTCCAGGGAGCAGCCCTGGCTGAGGTCCTGAGTAACCGCTTCTCCCTGTCATTCCCCACTTTGGGTGCATCCAGCTTCTCCTCCAGCCTCCTGGGCCCTGGCTGGGCTCTCAGACCCACCAGGGAACACTGCTGCCTCCTTTGTGCTACTGTTTTGCTTGGACCTCATGGGAGCCCCCTGCCCGTGTCCACAACACACTGGCACTTACTGCAGGGCTCTCCGAGGGCAGGGCCAGGCCTGTCTCCATCACAGCCCCAGAGGGACCCCGCTCTGGGAAGGGAAGCCAGGAAGGACCAGAGAGGGAGGCCGAGGACCAAGTCTCTTCTTCCCAGGTCCTCGAGTACGACTACTACGGGGCTTACGGAAGCCGCCCGCATGAGGACTACGCCTACCGCAGGCTGCTGGCGGACGAGTACACCTTTGACTTCCCGCCCCACCACGACACGGTGCGTAGCTGGGGGTCCACCGCGGGGGTCCGTCTCTCTCCCTGTCCCTCAGATGAGCCTCCCATCGCGCAGGCCCTAGTCTGGCCCTGCGGGGGCTCCCCTCCCCCAGGAGTCTCTTCAGGCTCGGCATTCATGCTTTTTTCGGCTGACTCCATTTTGAGGAGGAATCATGCGTTTTCCTCTCCCCGCTCCTCCCTCTGTACCGAGATTTTGCCAGCAGCCAGGCCTGAGCGGAAGTGGTGCTGCTGGGGATGGGGTGAGGTGGGGGCTGAGACTACGGGCTGGGGCCCGGCGGGGCTGCACTGCTCTGAGCCTCCCCCTCCCGCTCTCCAGAGCTGCTCTGAGGCTGGCATGAGAAGTGGTGGGGGAAGGGGTTTCTCCTTACTGGAAGCCAGCACAGAGCAGAGCCAGGACAAGGTGACCGGAGGCTCCTGGGCATCAGGCCCCGTATGGGCCCCTGCAAGAGACAAGCAGAGGGAACCAGAGCCGGGAGGGCCGTGGCCTGGAGTCTGCTTGCTGTTCCTCTTGCTCCAAAGTGGGCAGGCGAGGCTGGTCACACGGGGCAGCTGGCAGCCTATCGCCCCTGCCTGGGGACCTGGCTCCCACGTGCAGGGGGTGGAGGTGAGGAGTCTGGGGGTCTTCTCCCCTGCAGCAGCCTGTACCACACAGGGGCGTTCTCCCTGGCAGCTGTCCCAGAAGGAGTGAGGCCAGCGTCTGCCCTGGCCTGCCCAGCCGTGTGGTCAAGTGCTCACAGGTGGAGCACAGCTCTTGTCCCTGTGCCACCCCAGGGATATGCGTGACATCTCATCGCAAATCTGACATAGGAGCAGAGCCCAGGCCTGAGCCCAGAGTCTCAGAGCCCAGGGACAGCTTAGGAGGCATCCATGAGGGGGTTCCTTCCTGGGGTCTCTGGGACAGTCACAAGCCTGGCTTCGATAGGGTCTGACCCTGGGGTTGCCTTGAAGGGCCCAGCTTGGGTTCATGCTTTGCTGTCAGTGTCTTGACATTCTTCATGGTCTTTGAACAAGGGTCCCACTGGGTCCCGCACTGGGTTCTGTAGCCAGTCCTGAAGGGAAGAAACCGTTCATTTCCACCATCTCCCCCAAAGCTTGCTCTAGTGGCAGAACATCTGTTCAAGGCGTCGGAAGAGGGGGCTCCTACAGGAAGGAGGAGGCGTGTGTGTCATGAAACGCCCGAGCAGCAGGGCCGGCTCAGTGCCCGAGTCCCTCGTCGCTGCCTCCCGGCGAGTGCTCAGGGCTCCGTCTGGCACCTCCGCACCCACAGCTTCTAAAGCCTGTGGGACTCTGGCCCTCGAGGATGTGGGAGCTCGGGGGAGATGCCAACTTGGCTTTGTGGCTTCATCTAGCCTCCGCAAACATGCCTGAAGCCATCCTAAAGCACGAAACGCGTGCTTGTTCTTGGCGCTGGCAGCTTCCCCGGCCCGCTAGAGGAGCCCAGTGCGGGAGACTGCTGAGGGTTTTGGTCTGCAGCCCCGGTGGCATCAGCAAAGGCACACCAGAAACCAACAAAGGGGAACCCTGTCCTGAAGGACAGTGATGCCTGCCGGGGCTGGAGAAGCCATGGAGAGCTCAGGAGGCAGACGGTCCCTGTGGTGTGCTGGTAACAGCTTAACAACCAGCTCTCTGGGGCAGAGGGGAGGAAGCTGGCTCTGCAGCACTGGCCAATTTCCCTGATGTAAATACTTTCTCCATGGCTGATTTCAATCCAGTCCGCCAATGAGGCGTCACTGAATGCAGAGCTGGGCAGGGTTCTGTGTGACCAGCTCTCAGGGTCAGTGCACCCCTGCACAGCCTGGTTGGACCGTAGCTCTGCCACTGCCCGGCTGTGCCACCATCCCTGGCCTCCCTGAGTGCATGAGGGGTAATATGAGTTCCCTCGTGGAAACTCATAGGGAGTTTGGGAGGAGATGAAACAGCTGCCCGACACACGGCAACTGTTCAGGAAGCTGTGGTTGTTGCTGTCATGGTTATTTTTTCCCCATAATAACAATGAGGTGGGCACATCTGCTCAGCAGTGGCGGGCATGTTGAGCCCTGAAGGGGAAGACCAAGTAGAAAATACAGTGAAGAATAGAAGACTCTGAAAATCTCACCCAGGCATTTGTAAATCTGGGGAAGGAAATAGGGAGTGATGGGGTGTGTGTGTGTGTGTGTGTGTGTGTGTATTTTTTAAAAAACAGCTTTATCGAGATCTAATTCACATACTATATAATTTATTCATTTAAAGGGTACAACTCAATGTTTTTTAGTGAGTTCACAGGGTTGTGCAACCATCACCACGATCTAGTTTTAGAACTTTTTAATCTCCCAGCAAAAAAAGATACCCCATACCCCACCCTATCCCTAACCCAGGGCAACCCTACTCTACTTTCTGTCTCTGTAGATATATCTAGTTTGTATATTTCACACAAGTAGAATCATAAACTATGTGTCCTTTTGTGATCAACTTCTTCCGCTTAGTGTGATAGTCTCAAGGTACATCCATGTTGTGTGTGTCAGCATTTCATTCCTCTTTTTTTTTGAGATGGAGTCTTGCTCTGTTGCCCAGGCTGGAGTGCCGTGGTGTGCTCTCGGCTCACTGCAACCTCCACCTCCCAGGTTCAAGCAATTCTCCTGCCTCAGCCTCCCAAGTAGCTGGGATTACAGTCACCTGTCACCACGCCCAACTAATTTTTGTATTTTTAGGAGAGATGAGGTTTTGCTGTTTTGGCGAGGCTGGTCTCGAACTCCTGAGCTCAGGTGATCCACCTGCCTTGGCCTCCCAAAGTGCTGGGATTACAGACATGAGCCACCAGGCCCGGCCACTTCATTCTTTTTTATTCCAATAATATTCCATTGTATGGACCCATCATATTTTACTTATCCATTGATCCATTGGTGGACATCGGAGTTGTTTTCACTTTTGAATTCCTATGAGCAGTGCTACTGTGAACATCCATGTACCAGGTGTTGTATGCATGTATGTTATCATTTCTCATGGGTGTGTAACTAGGCCTGGGTCAAGTGGTATCCCTGTTTAACATTTTGAGGGAATGCCAACTGTTCTCCAAAGTAGCTGTACCACATTACATTCCCCACCACAGTGCAAGAGGATTCCAGTGTCTCCACATCCTCGCCAACACTCATTATTATCTGACTTTTTGATTCTAGCCATCCTGGTGGGTGTGAAATGGCATTTCATTATGGTTTCGAATTGCATTTCTGGAACAACTAATGATGTTGAGCACATTTTCATGGGCCTGTTGTCCACTTGCATATATTCTATGGAGAAATGTCTGTTCAGATCCTTTGTCCCTTTTAAAATTGGGTTATTTGTCTTGCTCCTCCTCCTCCTCCTCCCCCCGCCTCCTTCTTTCTCCTTCTCCTTCTCCTTCTTCTTCTTTCTTCTTCTTCTCCTCCTCCTCCTCCTCTTTCTCCTCCTCCTCCTCCTCCTCCTCCTCTTATTTGAGACGGAGTTTCACTCTTGTTGCCCAGGCTGGAGTGCAATGACGTGATCTCGGCTCACTGCAACCTCCGCCTCCCAGGTTCAAGCAATGCTGCTGCCTCAGCCTCCTGAGTAGCTGGGATCACAGGCGTGTACCACCATGCCCAGCTAATTTTGTATTTTTAATAGAGATGGGATTTCTCCATGTTGGCCAGGCTGGTCTTGAACTCCTGACCTCAGGTGATCTGCCTGCCTCGGCCTCCCAAAGTGCTGGGATTACAGGCGTGAGCCACCGCACCCGACTGTCTTTTTATTGTTGGGTTGCAAATGTTTTTATGTAGTTTAGATACAAGTCCCTTATCAGATCTGTAATGTGCACACACTCTCCGCATCCTGTGGTTGTCCTATCTCTTCCTTGCTGGCATTGTTTCCAGCTTTTAAAATGTTGGTGCTGTCCAGTTCATCTCTATATTTTTCTTTTGTCGCTTGTGGTTCTGGTAACATGTCTAAGAACCTAACTGAAGGTAAAAAACATTTATGTTTTCTTCTAAGACTTTTACAGTCTTTGCTTTTACACTTAGGTCTAGGGTCCATGAAAATTAATTTTTGTGCATGGTGTGAGGTCGGGTCCAGCCACATTCTTTTGCATGTGGCTACCCAGTTGGCCCAGCACTAGCTGTTGAAAAGATTGCTCTCCCTTTGGAATTGTCTTGGCACCCCTAGTTGGCACCCCTAGTTGAAAATCAATTGACTGTAAAGATGAGGGCTTATTGCTGGACTCTCAGTCCTATTCCACTGATCTGTAGGTCTATTCTTATTTAGTACCTCACTGTCTTGATTACGTAGCTTTGTATTTTAATAGCAAGTTTGGAATCAAGAAGTGTGAATTCTGCAACTTTATTTTTCCTTTTCAATATTGTTTTGAGTATTCTTGGCCCCTTTGAATCTCCATGTGAATTTTAGGATTGGCTAGTCAATTTCTGCAAATAAACCAGCTGAGAATTTTGATAGGAACTGTGTTAGGTCTGTAGATCTGTTTGGGGTTTATTGTCATTTCAACAATAGTAAGTCTTTTGTTTCATGAACATGGGATGTCTTTCCACTTATTTAGGTCTTCTTTCATTTATTTAAAAAAATGTAGGTTTTAGGATATAAGTTTTGGACTTTTAAATTAAATTTATTCCTAAGCATTTTATTATCTTGATGATACTATAAATAGAATTTTTTAAAACTTCCTTTTGAGATTGTTCATTGCTAATATAGAAATACAATAGTTTTTTGTATGTTTTTATATATTGACCTTCTATCCTGCAACCTTGTTAAACTATTTTATTAGTTCTAGCAGTTTTTTTTTTTTTTTTTTTAGTGGATTCCTTAGGATTTCCTACATACAAGATACTGTAATTGGCAGATAGGGATGTTTTTATTTCTTCTTTTCTTATCTGGATGCCTCTTATTTTTCTTTTCCTGCCTAATTGCCCTGGCTAGAGCTTCCAGTACAATGTTGAATAGAGTGGTAAGAATGGACCCCCATCTTGTTCCTGATCTTTCATCATGAAGTATCATGTTTGCTATGTGATTTTTGTAGGTGTCTTTCATCAGGTGAGGGAAGCTCCCTTATATTCCTAGTTTGTTGTGCGTTTTTATCATGAACAGGTAAATTTTGTCAAATACTTTTCTGTATCTATTGGAGGATCAGATGGTTTTGTCCTTTGTTCTCTTAATATGTTGCATTACATCAATTGATTTTTGAATGTTAAACCAACCTCACGTTCCTGGGACCAATCCCATTGATTGTGGTGTGTAATCTCTTCCTATGTTGTTGGATTTGATTTGCTAGTATTTTATTGAGGATTTTTTTTGCGTGTGTCTATATTTGTAAGAAATATTGGTCTGTAGCTTTCTTATAATATCTTTTTCTGCTTTTGGCATCAGGGTAATGCTGGCCTCCTAGAGTGAATTGGCAAGTAATTCCTATTCATATTTTTTGGAAGAGTTTGGGAAAAATGGGTATTAGTTCTTCTTTGACTGTTTGGTAAAATTCATCAGGGAAGCCATCTGGACCTGGGATTATGGACAATTTTTCAATGACAAATTCCATCTCTTTTTTGTTTTGGTTCTATTAAGATTTGTCATGTCTTCATTCTGTTTCAGTAATTTGTGTGTTTCTAGGAATTTGTCCATTTCGTGTCTAGTCTGTTGGCATTCGGTTGTTCATAAAGTTCCCTCAGAATCCCTTTTATTTCTCTAGGGTAGGCATGATATCCTCTCTTTCATTCCTGATTTTAGCACTTTGAGTCCTCTCATTTTCTCTGTCACTCTAGCTAGAAGTTTGTCAATTTTGTTGACCTTTTCAAACATCAGCTTTTTGTTTTGCTGTTTTTTTCTATTTTTCTATTCTTATTTATTTCTGTTCTAACATTTCATTCCTTCTGCTTGCTTTGGGTTTAATTATACTCTTTTTCTGGTGCCTCAAAGTGGAAGATCAGGCTATTGATTTGAGGTCGTCTTTTGTAATACAATCACACACAAGCAGAAATTTCTCCGTGAGCATTGCTTTAGCTGCATCTCATAAGTGGTTTTGTGTTGTGCTTTCATTTTCATTTAATTCAGTAACTTCTAATTCCCTTTGTGAATCTTTGATCCATTGGTTCTTTAGCAGTGTGTTGTATAATTTCCACTTATTTGTGAATTTTCCAATTTTTCTTCAGCTACTGATTTCTAATTTAATTACATCTTGGTCAGAGGACATCCTTTATATGATTTCAACCTTTTTGAATTTATTGAGCCTTGTTTTGTGGCTTAGCATATAATCTATCCTGGGGAGCATGTCCTGTGCTTGAGAAGCGTGTGTCACAGTGTGCACCTGAGCTGAGAAGGGCTTGGTTGGGCTGGAAGAGAGGGAGGGGAGGCTCAGTACAGGTGTGTTGGAAAGAGCCCCCGTTCTCCACGTTCTTGAGGAAGAAGCACACCCCAAAGGCCCCCGCGGCATTCCCACCTCCCTGGAACTTTTCAGATCAAGAAGGAGTGTCTGGCCTGCAGAGGGGCCGCCGCTGTATTTGACATGTCCTACTTTGGGAAGTTCTACCTGGTGGGACTGGATGCAAGGAAGGCTGCCGACTGGCTGTTCTCCGCAGATGTCAGCCGACCTCCAGGTATGGAGTCTGGGGTTGGAACACATGTTCCTGTCACTCCATGGGCATAGCTTCAGGCACTGAGATGAACTGGCAAGCCACCCAGTCCCCTCGGGCACCCTGAGCACACTGCTCCTTGCCCTCACCTGGCCTTGGGCCCCCTTGTCCAGCCCCGTTTGCCCCATCCCAGACCCCAGGCCCTCATTACTTTCCTCCACCTCTCCCTCCCACCCTCCTTCTCCTCCCCACCTCTGGCTTCCTCTCTACTCTGTTCCAGACAGGATGTGTGGCAGTTGGCCCTCAGCCACCTCTCTCCTGGGACTGGGGGGCCCAGTCCCCGCCATGCTCTCACAGGTGGGATTGCCAGAATTAAATAGAAACACAGGATGCTCAGCTACATTGGAATTTTGGATACATAATGACTCATTTTTAATATAAGTATGTCCCAAGCCATATTTGGGACATACTTGGGATCTTCATCTGCCTTTTCGTCACCCACCCACCCAAAAGCTCACGCATCCCCGTCTTCATGAGTGTCCTGGGCTGCCAGAACAGAGGATCACAAACCTGGCGGCTTAAAACAACTGCAATTTATTGTCACGGTTGTGGAAACTGGAGGTCAAAATGAGGGTGTCTGTACCTGACACTCTGCAGAGGACCCTTCCTTGCTCTTCCAGCTGCTGGTGGTGGCAGGGAATCTTGGCCTTCCTTGGCGTGCAGCTGCGTCACTGCAGTCTCTGCCTGTGTCACAAGGCCTTCTCCAGGTGTTCTCTTTTGTGTGTGTGTGTGTGTGTGTGTGTGTGTTTTTTCCGAGATGGAGTCTCGCTCTGTCGCTCAGGCTGGAGTGCAATGGCGTGATCTCGGCTCACTGCAACCTCCACCTCCTGGGTCCAAGTGATTCTCATGCCTCAGCCTCCTGAGTAGCTGGGATTACAGGCGCCCACCACCACGCCCAGCTAATTTTTTGTATTTTTAGTAGAGACAGGGTTTTGCCACGTTGGCCAGGCTGGTCTGAAACTCCTGACCTCAGGTGATCCTCCTGCTTCGGCCTCCCAAAGTGCTGGGATTACAGGCGTGAGTCACCGCTCCCGGCCGTGTTCTCCACTTATAAGGACAGCAGTCAGATTACATGAGGGCCCACACTAATGACCTCACTTTAACCTGATCACATATCCAAAGACCCCATTTCCAAGTAAGATCACATTCCCAGTCCTGGGGTGAGGACTTTCACGTATCTTTTAGGGGGGACACAATTCAACCCCTAACATCATCTCTCCAGCCAGCCAACCAACAAACTCACTCCCCAGACTCCTGAGCACCTGCTGCTCACCTCCCATTAATCCAGCCACCCACTCAGTCTTCCATCCACCCATCCGCCAGCCCACACATCCCTGTTTCGCCATACATCTGTTCCCCCTTCTACTCACCCACTCCCTTCCTCCCATCCATCTGCCCACCTTCCCATCTGTCCATCCATCCTCCATCCACAAAGTAATTTATGCCACAGACATTTATGGAGTCTTCTCCGGTTCCAGGCACGGTGCTAGGAGCCCCAGAATGAATGGGGGACATGAATCCTGTCCCTAGAAACTTCTCAGCATGGTGGTGGATGGGTGGGAGGGGCCAGTGCCAAGGCATTTCAAGAAGAAAGAAGTTTCCTTCCCACAAGGGTGGCGGTGATGGGACGACCTGCCCAAGGCCAGTCGTCTCTGGGTCATTCAGCTGAAAATGGCATCCCTGGGCTGAGGGGCTCTCCAGGTCACCTCCCAGTAGGGCATCCTGTCTGGGAGTTATCTAGCCTCTGCGACAAGGAGCTGCCGCTGTGAGCGGCCCTGGGGAAACTGAGGCAGCACAGACCTGGCTGGGGCCTCAGCACAGACCCGGCTTCCTTCTCCCTCTCGCAGGCTCCACCGTGTACACTTGCATGCTCAACCACCGTGGGGGCACCGAGAGTGACCTGACTGTCAGCCGCCTGGCACCCAGCCACCAGGCCTCCCCACTGGCCCCCGCCTTTGAAGGTATGGGATGCTTCTGTGTGTGTGGCGCTGTGACTGCGGCCTGCTCTGTGGACTGGTGGTTGTGGACAGGGCGGGATGGATGGGATGAGCTGCTGACGGCAGCTCTGTCGTTAGCTGTTGTGCCCACTGTGGTCAGGGCTGGGAGATTAGAGGTCTCGTTTCAGGCTAAATGCGGGCTTTGTTCAGGCGGCACTGCTGGAGCTCCCAGTACTCAATGATTGCATCTCTGAACCTGTCCACACTGCTGCGTTTCGGAGTGGCTGCAGCGTGGGCGTGCTCAGCTCGGTTGCCCGGAACAGAGCGTGCCAATGCTGGGCCGTGCCTCCCACTCCAAGCAGTCGGCTCCTTTCTGCCACTGACATCCTTGCTGGGTTGACTTCTCAGGCCTGTGTGACCCCCTAGTCTGAGGCTTGGATAGGCCCTTAGAAGATGTCCGGTTCGGGGCCCACGCCAATGCCTGATTGCCCTCTGCAGTCCCTCTATGTCTGCTTGCATGCCCTCCGTGACGGGTAGCTCAGTACCCTCATGCCTTGTTTGCTCAGCCCCGACTGTTACCCAGAGCCAGGACCTGCCTCCTGTCCCTTCGGCTCCCTGATCCTGCCCTGGGTTCACACAGGAGCCATCTGATCTCTCGTCCTGTAACCCATCCCCACCAGGGATGAAGAAGCAGAGAGGGAAACATTCTCTTTCTCCAAGAAGGGGCATTGTCGCCTCTGGGACGGGATTTGCACAGGGGAAGGTGCTGACTGTGCAGCTCTCTGTGCTGTCCCCGGGGCAGGGGCGCAGTCAGTGGGGAGGGCTCAGCCTGTTCAGAAGAGCTGGCATCTCCTGGTTCTTGACCTGACTCCGTGCTGCTGGCAAATGTAGTTGTTTCCTCACTGGGACTCGGTCAGTGTCGAGCCCCAGCTTGGGCACTGGGGGAGAGAGGCAAGGGGAGAAAGGGGTTCATTCATGATCAGCTCATAACCCGCTCCTTCAGCAGCATTCCCTGAGCACCGACTGTGGGTCAGACTCGGTTTGAGGCAGGGAGAACCCAGCAATGAACCAAGCACAGAAGGTTATGGCCCATGTGGAGTTTCTATCTCTGGTGGGAGGAAACAGGATTAAAAAAAAAAAAAGAATAAGTGGAAGGTGTAGGATGTAAGATGGGTCAAGAGGAAAAATGATAGACCAGAGCGGGTGGGATACTGGGGGCCAGGGTGGGAAGACTGCGTTCCTCACTGCCCAGGGGTCTTTGAGGCTGGGGGCTGGCGGGGACTCCTGGACCTCTGGGGTTCTGCCAAAAGCAGGGAGTAGTGAGGTGAGCCCTGCAGTCCCGAGGCTAGTGGCAGAGATGAGGCTGCGAGTGTGAGCGAGGGGTCCTGTGGGGTGCGCAGAGCTCGCCCACCCCTTCCGTCTTGCCGTCGGTGACATGGAGGCTGAGAGAGCCATGTGCTGACCCAGAGCACCTGTGCTTCATGGATCCGTGAGCTCATTCCTTCCCTCATTCCCTCAACAGTCCTTGCGGAGCCCGTACTGTGCAGCAGCACCAGGGCAGCCAGAGCTGGGAGGAGTTGAAGGAGGCTGGTGCGGCTTCAGGGACTCCATAGTGGGCTGTGTGTGCGGATGGGGACAGGAAGGGCTCCGTAACACCTGGAGGGGGATATTGCAAGGGGATGGGAAAGAGTGAGGTGTTAGGGAAGGTCGTGTGAAGCCGCTGAGCTGGGATGAGCAAGGCTTCCTGGAGGAGATGGCCAGCCTGAGCTTGGAAGGGTGGGTAGGAGCTGCTGGCTACAAGGGTGTGTTGGTGAGAACCAGTGTGACCTGCCCATCGCTGGTCCTCTCTGGGTCATTCAGCCAAAATGGCATCTCTGAGCTGAGAGGAGTGATACCCGTAAGGAGCTGGGCATCAGCCCCCAGGAGAGGGGCGGCCCAGGCACAGCCCATAACCACAGACTTAGCGAGTCTAGCTGAGGAGACAGTAGAGGGGCCAAAATGAGGTCACAGGTCACCAAAATCCTGGCCAGGCCCTGCCACTGCCTGGCTCAGTGAACTGCCTCCCTCAGCCTCAGTTTCCCCCATCTGTGAAATGGAGTGAGGAAGACGCGCCTCCCGGAACTGCTATGGAGAATTGTGTCAGAGCCTGGGGGGTGCTGGGGGGGCTGGGGACCAGCCTCCCTGAGCCTCAGTTTCCCTGACTGGGGAATGAGGACCTTGCTCGTCCCCCCTCATCAGGGGAAGCTGTCAGGAAAGTGCTTTGAACGCTGAGCCATCTCCCGGTGTTGCACAATTAGCTTTCCAGAGGTTTCTGGTGGATTCCTAGAGCTGAGGGCTGGGGATCACCGGTGCTGATTGTCGGGAAGGTTTGCACTTGGTGGGTGTGGAGTTAGCACAGTGAGTCACATCCCCCAGGGCTCTGCGGGGCCTGGGGACACCACTCAACAGGAGAAAACCACCGTGTGGGCTTTGCTTTACTTTCAGGCTTCAAAACTGCACTGTTTGAGTTATGAATATGCATGGGCATTAAATATGCACGTATTGAATACACGTGCTACCTACCCATGCTACATCAGATCACCATGAAGCCGAGAGAATGTGATGATTTACATGTGATCAAGGTGGCGTACAAAGCAGCTGTCAATCTTAAAAGTAATTTTAAATGATCTTTATTGATCTTTTTGTAAGATTACAAAAGGATACATGCTCCTGGGAACCATTCCAACAATACTGAAAAGCACAAAATCAGGTGCACAGCCCACAGCTCCCCCAACACCCAGGGCCAATGGCGCAAGTCCCCCAGCCACCCTGCTTTCTCGCTGTTCTCTGCCGTGTCAGCTTTGCAGGCCAGGCCTGGACCTGGGCTGACTGACCACTGGCCTCAGGACTGGCGTTTTGTTTTCAGGGAAGTTGATCAGGGATGGTCAGGGCCATAGGAGGCCAGGCCCATCAACTGCCATCTCCCTGGGCGCCAATTGGCCTCAGTAGCTCCCATGCCCTCCTGGGAGAGGCTTGGGATAGCTGCAGACTGGTGGGGCCACCCAGGAGCCAGGGACCTGAGAGTGGCTGTGTGTGTGTGTGTGTGTGTGTGTGTGTGTGTGTGTGTGTGTATGTTGAGGGAGGTGAGGTGGGGTGTCTGTCTGGCATAGGGCTGAGGATGCTGTCCAGAAACAGCCCCAGCCCAGAGGTCAGGGAACCCCTTGAGGACTGGCTTGCCTTTGCCTTCATTCTCTGTTGTGCTCATGGTATCAAGAGGAGGAAAGGAGGGAGCAGCCTGGCTGGGGCCTGCCCGGGGCCCTGAGAGGTCTCTCATCCAAGGGGTGCTCCCAATAGCTCTGTGGGGCCAGATGTTGTGGGTCTACCCCTTTTACAGATGAGAAAATGGGGGCTCAGAGAGGTGAGAAGTAAGGCCGGAGAGCCACAGAACTGCATCTGGGCCAGGCTGGCCTAGGCCTGTGTGTTCCCAAGACACCGTCCTCCCAGGGTGGGGGCATCCCTTTGAGGTGTCTGCAGAGGGCTGGGTGGTAGGGGTTGAGAAGCAGGTCCTTCTCTTAACCCTCATGGCTCAGAGGATACTCTGTGCAGGGCGTGGCCCTGGGGGACCAAGGGAGGGACAG
Source organism: Macaca nemestrina (assembly GCF_043159975.1). Taxonomy (NCBI): domain Eukaryota; kingdom Metazoa; phylum Chordata; class Mammalia; order Primates; family Cercopithecidae; genus Macaca; species Macaca nemestrina. The sequence goes on along the minus strand of NC_092138.1, from coordinate 114,789,492 downwards.
ATACGGTCCCTGGGCACTGTGAAGGCACAGGCCCCTGAGAGTGCATCTGTTTTCTCAGCCGGGAGACCCTTGGGCCACCCTCTCTGTCCCCACCTCCCAGGCCCTGAAATCCTGCTCTAAGTCCAGGTGCCTCTCTTCCAGGGGACGGTTACTACCTGGCCGTGGGCGGGGCCGTGGCCCAGCACAACTGGTCCCACATCACCACCGTGCTGCAGGACCAGAAGTTCCAGTGCCAGCTCATCGACAGCTCCGAGGACCTGGGCATGGTCAGCATCCAGGGCCCAGCCAGGTGAGACAGGACCGGGAGCCCGCCCCTGGGCACACCTGCTCCCTGGACCCAGGTCCTCCAACAGGCCCTTGGGCAGAACCGCTTCTCCAGAATGGGCCATTCTGAATAGTGAAGCGCTCTGGTAAACCAGAGATGCCTTTCTGAATAGATATCTTGAAAGTACTGGAATGCAGATAAGCCCGTAACATGAGTCAGACTGAGACAACATAAGACAACTTTGTAGTTGTTCAGTCACTGAGGACCCCAGGGTCCCAGAGGGGAGGACAGTCTCTGCATCACCCGTGCAGTCTAGGAATTATCGTCCACCATCCCAGAGTGGGCAGAACCAGGCCAGGGTTCGCCCTGCTACCTGGTAATTTCTGTATGCCACCTGGATCACACGGGCAGAGTAATATCCTACACCGAGGGGTCTCTGGCTCCTCCAGAAACACGTGCCATGACAAGGTCTCTGCATGGCTTATCCATGCATGCATTCCTTCTATAAACACCTGCCAGGCTGTGTTCCCCACCCATGAGAAACCAAGACCCGGGAAGACCCTCGGCTGCTGGCTCATGCACACAGCCACAGAAGAGTCCTAGGCAAAAGGACGGCTGAGCAGGTGTGCACCTTGGACAAACCCCTCTGACTGTGCTTCAGAGGCTGGGAGAAGGGACTGGGGGTGGGGGACAGAGGGAAAAGGCAGTCATGTCAGCAGCCACTCGTGGAGCAACCTGTGACTTGCCAAGCCTGAGCCGACATCTCCCATCCCCATAGTAGCCCTTTGAGGTGGTCATAATTGTTCTTATTTTTACTGATCCAGAAACTGAGAAACAGAGAGGTAGAGACATTTGCCCAAGGTCACACAGCTGGTCAGTGCCAGGGCTGATGGGGAAGCGTCCCTCTTTGTGCTCAGAAGCCTGCACACGCTCATTGCCAACCTTTTTCAAGAGTTACAAACCCTCTGTGAGGAAACAGCCTAGTCTAGGCCTTCCATTGGTGACCCCCCGGGATAAGGGGCCAGGACACTCATCTCCGTGTGCCTCCTGCCACCACATCTGCCTTGGGGCTGGACAGGGTGGCTCTGCTGGACTGGGCAGGAGGAAGAGGCACGAGATGAGGGCACTGCTTCTGGGTACGTGGAGGGTGTCAAAGGAGTGATCTATCTCTGGAAAATGATGGGGGCAGCTTCGGGGAGAGGACGGGAAAGGAGAGATGGAGAGGTGGGGAGGGGTGGGGGGAGATGCGTCTCCAGCCTGCAGGTCGCCGAGGTGAGCACTTTGACGTAGCGGCGCTGTGTCCGGGTGATATCCTGTCAGCCTGGGATTCTGCCGAGACCTCTGGCTGGAGTGCCCAGACCCTGCCACAGGGTCCGTTTTCCCTGGCACCTCTCCCTGAGTCCTGGGCCGTCGCTCCCCTCTCGGGCTGCGAGGGACTGAGTTGGTTGCTGTCTGTCCAAGTGTACGCACTGCGGTGCTCAGAGGCACGCAGCAGACGCGTGCTTGCTGAATGAAGGGATAGAATCGGAGAGGGTCGAGTGCTTTAACATTAACTGGCTTCTGCCAAGGGTTTGACTTGAGGCTGCTCATAGAAAGCAACATGCGTTAAGGAGACGCTGGGCAGAACCCTGCAGGAAAGGAGTGACCCAGCCTTGGTGTTCTCGGGGAACTGCTCCTGGCAGTGGCAACAGCAGGTGCAAAGTCCCCGTGGCAGGCAAGTACGTTTGTCTGAGGCACACATGGAGGCTGGGATGGAGCAGGCCAAGAGCCGTGCTCAGAGGGCAGCAGGGTGAGATCCTGGAGGCCCAGTGGCTGCTCCTCTGAGGGAGGGGTGCTGAGCAGAGGAGGAACATGGTTGGGCTTGGGCTTTGGTGGGGGGCCTCTGCTGTTGGGCCAGTGGGCAGGGGACCAGCAGGCCTGTGAGGAGCCCCAGGCCAGGCGAGGAGGCAGGGATGTCCAGGAGGGAGTGATGAGCTGAGTTCGTACGGCTCACGGGCGAGGGTTTGGCATTGTGGTGGTTCCCATGGACTGGGCGAAGCTCGTAGCACCCGACGGTGGATGGGGTGTGCTGAGAGGGTCAGGGGGAGGGGACGCGTGCATGATGAGGAGTGGAGGGTGCCGGCCACAGCGACAGGGAAAGAGACTGGGATGCGGTGGAATCATGCAGGCCCCAGCCTGGCCCACAGGCAGCTGCAATGCTATGTGCTTTCAATTTCTCACCTGAGTGACCCCAACCTCTGCATCTCTGGGGTGGAGGGAGGGGTGTCAAGGCCTGGTCCTCGGAATCCTCCGGCTTCATTGCCACGCCAACCTTGGACAGGAAGTGGGGATATTTTTAGTGTCGGGGAGGCAGGTGGGCCGTGGAGGGAGGAGGTGGCAGATGGACAGATCAAGGTGCGGCCGGGGGCGGCCAGTGCGCCCAGCCTCATTATCAGCTACTCCAGCCGGCGGCGGGGGAGGCAGCCAGGGCGGGAAGAGGAGCTCGCTGCCTCCTGGTAATTTCTTAACTTTCTTCTCCAAAATGTCCTCTATCTTTCAAAAATAACCCAAAGTTTCTTAGATGAATAATAATACTGGTGCTGCTGATGAAGGCTGCACTTTCAGACTTGTTATTCAGGACGTGCTCAGCACACCTGCTGGACCCTGGAGCAGGCTGTGTGAGCGGCTGCCCCATGGAACTTTCTGGAAATGTTCCATAACTGAGCAGTCCAACACGCAGCCACTAAGCCCTGTGTGGCTACTGAGCCTTTGAAATGTGGCTAGTGGGACTGCATTTTTTTTTTTTGAGACGGAGTCTCGCTCTGTCACCCGGACTGGAGTCCAGTGGCGTAATCTTGGCTCACTGCAAGCTCCGCCTCCTGGGTTCGTGTCATTCTCCTGCCTCAGCCTCCCGAGTAGCTGGGACTACAGGCGCCTGCCACCGCACCTGGCTAATTTTTTGTATTTTTAGTAGAGACGGGGTTTCACTGTGGTCTTGATCTCCTGACCTCGTGATCCACCCGCCTCGGCCTCCCAAAGTGCTGGGATTACAGGTGTGAGTCACCGTGCCCGGCCGGGACTGCATTTTTAATACTAGTGAATGTAAACTCAAATAGCCTCATGTACTGGTGGAGGCTGGGCATGGTGGCTCATGCCTGCAACCCCAGTACTTCGGGAGGCCGAGGTGGTAAGACCACTGGAGTCCTGGAGTTTGAGACCAGCCTGAACAACATAGCAAGATCCTGTCTCTAAAAAAACAAAAACTTTTTTTTTTCAATTAGCTGGGCATGGTGGTGCACACCTGTAGTCGCAGCTACTTGGGAGCCCAAGGCTGGAGGATTACTTGAGCCCAAGGAGGTCAAGGCTGCAGCAAGCTGTGATTGTGCCTCTGCATGCCAGCCTAGGTGACAGTGTGACCTTGTCTCAAGCCGAAATGAAACAAACCAAAACCAATATTCTTGCATGACTGGGAGAGACGGTGTCGTGCAGCCCAGAACTGGCCATCACTGTGGTCATGGTTAACACCACGGGCTTTGTGTGTGCTTTCTTGCTGGTTCCTCACAATGGCCCACGGCATCACAGATGAGGGACTGGGGCTTGGTAGGGTTGAGGGGTAAGTACAGGGCCTGTGACTAGAACCGGGGCCTCTGACTGGGAAGCTCATGGACCCCTGGAGTTGGGCTTCCCCTGAGGTTGCTGAGCCCACGCCTGGGTCAGAGCCCTTCAAAGCCTTGGACCAGGTGGCAGCTCCAGGCTCCTGCTCCAGGGTCCCTGCCGTGTGGCTGCCACTCAGGGCTGCAGAGAGCATGTGCTTGTCAGATCTGAGGCGCTGGTATCACTCTCCAGGACTTGGCACCACGTGGGTGCTGGGTGGTTACATAAGGGTCTTGGCCAACTGCACCACCGCCGAGCACCTCAGGCTGACGTGGGTGGCGGCTCCCAACACTGTGACGATTGGGATTAGGGTCAGCAGCGCTTCTGGGCAGCTCACCCTGCAGGCTCAACACCTGCTGGGACCCCAGAGGGACAGAAGCGGGAGCATCTCCTGGCAATGGAGGCCTCACCCTGCTGTGCCAAGCCAGGGTGTTCAGTCAGTCCTATTTACTGAGAGCCTTCTTTGTGCCAGACACATTGGGATGGGGGGATTCTGTTGGCACAGAGCTCCTGGGGGTGGGTACAACCAATGTGAGAGACACTCTGGCAGGAGACTGTGGGACCTTGGACAACGAGTACCTGACCAAGACCTAGGGAGTCAGGGAGGGCTCCTGGAGGAGGTGACAGCTGAGCCAAGAGCTGAAGGATGACAAAGGGTTAAGTGGGGACAGGGGAAGGGGTGAGAATGTTGAGGGGCACAAGAGGGCTAGACCTGGAGGTGGGCACGGTGCCCAGGAGGTGAGGGCTTCCTTGGAGACCATGGGTTTTGGCCCCAGTGAGGTCTCCAGTACTTGGGCAAGTGTGAGAGTAGATGTGGTGCAGGGCACCGTGGAGTGGGGAAGGTGGGGAGTGAACCCCTGCCCTCACAGAGCTTATAAACTAGGGGTGGACCCAGCAAATCTGTGCAAACTGTCGAGTATGGACTGATTGTCCAGCACTCAGGAACATTCCCGGGCCCTCGCCACACTGTGGGCGCTCGGGTGCGGCCCTGCCCTTGCTAGGTCACAGTCCCCTAGGAGGTTGAAATGGCTCTTAGCACCTGCTGGGTGCTAAGCCCAGCTCTCTACCTCCTCCAAGTCTGCAGCCTCAGCGTCTCACACCCATGTCAGGCAGAGGACTTTGGGGCCGAGGTGCCCGGTTGGAGGGTTAGGTCAGGGAACAGAGCGGGGTGGTGTCTGGAAAGAGCACTTTCTGCAGGGGGCTGGGAGGAAGCCAGAATCTGCTCCAATCCGCTCTGCCTTGGGCAAGTTACTCTGCTTTTTTTTTTTTTTTTGAGGTGGAGTCTCGCTCTGTCGCCCAGGCTGGAGTGCAGTGACCGGATCTCGGCTCATTGCAAGCTCTGCCTCCCGGGTTTACGCCATTCTCCTGCCTCAGCCTCCCGAGTAGCTGGGACCACAGGCACCCGCCACCTCACCCGGCTAGTTTTTTTGTATTTTTTAGTAGAGATGGAGTTTCACCGTGTTAGCCAGGATGGTCTCGATCTCCTGACCTTGTGATCCGCCCGTCTCAGCCTCCCAAAGTGCTGGGATTACAGGTGTGAGCCACCGCACCTGGCCTTACTCTACTCTTCTGTGCAGCACTGAGGCCGCCATAGCCAGCTCCTCTCTTGGGCGGTGGCTACCGAAGCAGCAGCTGAGGCCCCTCCAGCCTCTGACGAGTTGGAAACCTAGAGGGGCCTGGGGATGTGGACTGTGGACCTGGCCCAGATGCTCTGTTCCTCCTGGCCTGTGGGCTTCAGGGGCATTCCGTGGTTAGATAACCATTCTGGCCTCAGTTCCCCATCTAAGAATCACGAGTCCCATCAGAGCTGTCTCCAAGTCTGCGTCCCCAGGGGTCCTGCTAGCCCCAGCGTTACTCCGCTGGAAGGTGGCCGTCTTGTGTATATTTGGAACATACATCTGTCTTGGTGTATTTTTATTAATCCATGTTTATTGTCGTCTGTCTCATGAGGACAGAGACTTATCCCACTCATGGCAGGTCCCTGGGGCCTTTCCTGCCCAGGCCCCACCCGTGAGCACTTGCTGACCGAGCGACTTTGCTTTTGCCTGCAGCCGGGCCATTCTGCAGGAGGTGCTGGATGCAGACCTGAGCAACGAGGCCTTCCCATTCTCCACCCACAAGCTGCTAAGAGCCGCCGGGCACCTGGTAGGTTCCAGCTGGCCACGTCCTCTGGGTCGTGGGTGGCAGCATGGTGTGAGGGGCATCCTGGGGGATCTGGGGGCTGGGGACTCTTGGGCAGGTTCCTTTACCTCCCTGGCCTCAGTCCCCAATTGTGAAGGGGGGCAGTGGGACCAGGCGGCCCTCCCACAGGCTGTTGGCAGCTTGGAGAGGTCATGGGGATCAAAGTCACAGCATCTTCCATCCATCCCCAGTGCCTGGTTCGTGCCAGGGACTCAGTCCCAGGGAAGGTGACCTCAGCCTCACCGCCCGCATCACCACCTATTGTATCCCCTCCTGAAAGGCGCAGGGCAGCCCTCCTGAGGCCGAGTGACCCCCTGGAAACGGGAGGACCGAGCTCTGCTGAGCAGTAGCCAGCTCCAGAGGTCTCCACGTGGCAGCCTCCCAGCTGCCATTGTTGGCATGGGAGGAGGGGCTGCTGGGGTGGGAGCACAGCCAGTCCCCAAAGAGCACCCCACACATCGCCTGCCAGCTCTAAAAAGTCTCTATCCTGAGGGCCAGGGCCCACCCATTCTGAGATGGCGGTGGTGGTGTCCGGTGCCAGGACTCCATGCGACCCGGCCCCAGGCAGGAGGCTCCCTCAGAGACCAGGATCGGGACCCAGGTTCTAGTTCTGGGCCAGCATGCCCCTCTTCTGGGCTTTGTTTCCTTGTTGGAAAACAGGCATCTTGGCATCTGCTTTGACTTCTCGAGGCTGAGGTGAGGATGGTAAACATAGCAGCCCCTGTTTGCCGAGGGCTTCCTGTGTGCCAGACACTATTCCGCGAGCGTCACAGCACACTTCCCCATGGAATCCCCGCCGCAGCGCGGAAGGCTCTGTTACAGGGTCTCCCAACCTCAGCACGACTGACATGGTGGTACAGACCCTCTCTGCTCTGGGGGCCCTCCTGTGTGACACAGGTGTGTGGCAGCCTCCCAGGCTGCCGCCCGCTAGGTCCCAGTGGCGCCCACTGTTGTGACAGCCACAAGTGTGTTCAGACATGGGCAAAGGTCTGCTGGGGGCAGGATCACCCGTTGAGAACCTTGGTGCGTGACCACCCAGCTTGTTTGCAGGGGTGTAAGCCATGCAGTGGCAGCGGGGACCGGGCCTCCAGAGCCCTCCAGCACTCCTGCTGCAGGAGATGTTGCCCTGTGTGACGCATGTTACCCAGATGGAGCTCAGAGAGGCTGCTCAGGGCCACCCGGCTAAAGAAACCCAGAACCCCCAGATATGTGTCAGTGACCCGGATGTGGCCTTCAGGAGGGGGTGGGCGGGTGCACGGCCGCATTTGGAGGCAGCTCCCTGTCTCTCCTTCCTGTATGTTCGTCTGGGGTTTGGGTGGGGAAAATGCTAAGGAAGGTTGGGGAGGAGCGAGGTCCTGGGAGACAGAGCTGGGTTCCGTTAGCAGATAAACAACGTGGCGATGACTGTCAGGGAGGAGGCAGCCAGAGACCAGGGAGATCCCAGCGGCTCTGCTCTCACCTCCCCTCTCCAGAGGCTGCGCAGGGGCAGGAAGCGGGGCTGGCTGTGTCTAGCTTGCTTCCTGCCTCTGGTGCAAAGCTGCCTGCTGGGACCAGAGAGGGTGGGCGCTCAGAGAGAGCAGCACAGCTGGATCCAGGCCACATGGCCTTCAGACGGCCCGACTCCAGCTCCAGCAGGCCGGCCACGGGGTCCACACAGCATCCAGCTTTGTCTGCAGCTGGGCTCTGGTTTGCAGAAGCGGAGGGGAGCCGTGGGTTCTCCCACCTTGCTGAGGCTTGGCATAGGTGCTAGCTCTGTATGGTTTGGCTACCGGAGGGGGAGACAACCAGGTGGGAACCCATCCCCTCCCATGTGAGGCCCAGCAGCCTCGCCCCCACCCGCGCGGCCATTCCAGCAAGCTGCTGGGACTTGTTCTCAGACAGGCAGCTCCAGCTGCCTCCCCTCCCCTGGGGCTGGTCCTTTCCTGGCCCTGGCGGCCTCCCCAAGCCTGGACCGCGGCTGCCTGGGTCCGCCTCCACCTGTGTGGCCCAGGAGCCAGGCCAGGCCAGGTGCTCGCTGAGCTGACACAAAGGCTCTGCTTCCAGGATGACGTCCCCCAGAGGAACAGGCCAGGCCAAACACAGCGTTGGGGGTGTAGGGGGTGCAGGGATGGTCACAGGGGCCGCTTCTCCCCACAGTCTCCTGCTCATTGGTGTAAAATAACTGGTGTTATACAAACACGTCAGGGCTGCATAAGATACTGCTCATTGCTCAGTTTCCAACTGTCACTGCACATGGGATTCAGCACAGGGGCTGAGTGCAGAGCTCACTTCTAGCAAGCCCACTTTGGGCACGATCCTTGCCGCCTCAGAGCGAGGATGCCGGGTCTGTGGGCAGGTCTGGTGAGCTGCTGCACGAAGCTCATCTGGCTGGGACATGGTGGTCAGCAGCATCTCAGAGGACTGGTGGGGACATCCATAGCCTGCCAGCGAGTTAGCAAAAACCCCTCTAATCCCATCCCCAGAGAAATCAGGGTTGACAGTTGAGTGCGTTGCCTGCTATCTTCTTCCCGTCATCTGTGACTGTCTGTGGATTTTAAAACGTAATCAGGGCATCCCCTGCAGTCTGTACACACTGCTTTATTCTCCCGGATGTCGTGACTGTTTTCCTGTTCCTTTGAACGTTCCCTGAGAACCGCTTGGAACCCTCAGCTGCGTCTCCAGTGCCCTGGGCATGGATTTCACACTGGGCCCACCTCTTTGCTTTGGAAGTGGCCCCGGGAGGAACTTCCCTTGAACACCATCCTCCCAATAGACCCTGACTATTGGTCTGAGAGAGGGTAGAGCTGGACCCACCGGGTTGGAGGTGTCTGCGGTTCATGGTCCCGGCCTTCTGAGTCACTCTGTGGGGTGTTGTTCTCTGTCCGTCGGTATTCTGCGCGACTCGCTTGCCCAGTGCTACCCTAGGTCTCAGGTGGATTGGGAGAGAAGCACAATGCTTTCTAGGCCGGGGTCCCTGCCTGTGGGATGGGTGGGAGGGGAAACACAGGGGAGGCGGGACATGAGCATCAGCTGGCGTGCGCGATCCTGGGGACACGGGAAACAGGCGGTGGGGAGGTGCTGCACGCGTAAGGAGGCTCAGCTGCCGGGAAACACGCCGTGCGCCGGCCATGGCGGTTATCTGTGGCGTACCTCCCAGCACCGTCAGCTCATGTTGGACCACCTGGGACCCTCAGTCAAGCATTAGTGTTTTACTAAACAAGGATCCGTTCCCAGTGCTGTGCTTCTCACTCTCTCTCTCACCAGTGCTTGAGGGGCTCTGGAGTGAACTCTGTACATGCTGTCTAGGAGCCCGCTGGGTGCTGGACTGGGGTTCCAGGATGGAAGATGTGGCTCCTGCCCTCGATGGACTCAGACCCCGAGTGAGGTTGGGGCCCAGGAAGGGACCTGCAGCCACATTCCAGCCTGTACTGGAGAGAGGTCCTGGGCAGGGCGAGTGGTGACCACAGGCCAAGGGGTTCTCATGGAACCGAGAGTCCCACAAAGATGACCACAGAGAACTGAGTGTTGGCAGGAAACAGACAGGGTGGGGCAAGGCCCCGAGTGTCGAGCGTCTTGGCCTCTCGGCCGAGAACAAAGTATGGCCCGTGTTGGGGAGCTCTGCCCTGGGACTGACCCCAGGGCCTGTGGACGAGCTGGCTGGGAGCCCATATCAGCTGCCCCTGCTCTACCCGCTCCCCACCAGCATTCTCCCCGTCTCTGTGGGCCCCATCCCGACACCTCCTGGCCCCCGTGGCAGGACCAGGGCAGCAGATGCCCCGGTGCTGAGGGCAGGCTTCCATCCCCCCACAGCCCCAGCCAGGAGCTCGTCCCTGCCGACAGCCAGTGCCCCAGGGCCACACTCCTTAGGAAGACGGATGACCTTAGTGCACACAGATTTACTGTCTCCTGGGCTGAGTGGCTGGTTCTGCGGGGTCACTCCCATGCTCATGTTCTTAGAGTCCACGGGGTCCGTCGGGGACAGGCTAGGGGTGAGCTGGGGCTGACCATCTTCACCTAGAGACCCTGATGCCCAGCACTGAGCACAGCCCCACTGGCTTCTCATCCATCTCCCTCGTCCTCCCAGCAGCTCTCTGGAGTGGCCACTATGGGCCTGGCGGCCAGGTTTGCTTGTGTCTGGAGTGACCAGTGTGGGCCTGGCGGCCAGGTCTGCGTGTGCCTGGAGTGGCCAGTGTGGGCCTGGCGGCCAGGTCTGCGTGTGCCTGGAGTGGCCAGTGTGGGCCTGGTGGCCAGGTCTGCGTGTGTCTGGAGTGACCAGTGTGGGCCTGGTGGCCAGGTCTGCGTGTGTCTGGAGTGACCAGTGTGGGCCTGGCGGCCAGGTCTGCGTGTGTCTGGAGTGAACAGTGTGGGCCTGGTGGCCAGGTCTGCGTGTGTCTGGAGTGACCAGTGTGGGCCTGGTGGCCAGGTCTGTGTGTGTCTGGAGTGACCAGTGTGGGCCTGGTGGCCAGGTCTGTGTGTGTCTGGAGGACGACTGCAGCCCTCAGGGGCTTGAAGTTGCTGGGTGGCCAGTAGGTCCAGCTCCCATGAGATGGGGCCGGGGACTCGAAGAGTAGGCACCGCCAAGGGTGTGGAGGACGGAGTGGCCAGGGATCCTGCCCTCAGTGACTTCTGCCTTCTCTTGAGGGCCCCGGGGAGGTGTGGGCCAGGAGAGCAGAGGTTTTGGGCCCTTACTGTCAATGTTACAGTTTTTGCTGACCTGGGAGGCTGTCCCTCAAAGTGGCCAGGGCCATGCACTCCCAGGTGGCCCCAGCCTGGGACACAGTGCCCTCCCCATTTCCTGGCCAGCAAGACAGATGGGGATACAGCCACTGGCCATGGCCAACTCCCCCTGTAGGGCGGCCTCACAGGTAGGTGTGAGATGGGAGTTGAGTCAGCCACAGATGCTGGGGGTGGTTTGGAACCAAAGCGTCCGTGTTACCCAAGGCTCCTTGGAGGTCAGGCCAGAAACCTGGCTTTCCATCCTGCCCCATCCGTCTGCGGGACGCCTCTCTGGGCCTCAGTGTCCCCACCTGTAGCACAAAGTCTAGCACAATGTCTGAAATTCTTTCTGGGCCATTCCATAAGTCTGTCCAGACACTCTGGATTCTCTGAATCCAGGGAGAATTTCATATTCTCCTAAATAATATCTTGTGCTGGCTTAAAAATGTGTTGATGACATATCCCCTCAACGTGAAGAAACGCTGGGCCGGAGCGTGGACCTGAGCCAAGTATTTATAGGCGATCAGTTGAGTTCCAGCCAACCAGATGCAGGAGAGGAATGTGTGTGCCTGCACCGTCAGCGGAACCTCTGGGTTGAAGGCAGATGCAAGGGCCGATGAGGACAAGGGCCAGGGCTGCAGACCCAGGACCTGGGTACGAGAGTGGGTGCCTGCCGCTGCCCAAAGACCCTCCTCACCACCAGACGAATTGGGCGCAATTCCTAGCCGAGCACTGCTGCTTTCTGCACTGATTCTTCTCTGAGAGGCTGGGATCTGACCCAGGCCGCCACGATCCCTGGACTGCTAGAGGAAGAAGCAGGGTGGGGAGAGTTATTGTCCGCTCAGCAGCCAGCAGACCAGCTGTCCTTGCTCCCCAAATATCTGCCTCGAGGCCAGCAAGATTCCCCGTGGGTCAGTGCTCTCCCGGTGTGCCTCCCGGAGCTCCGCTCGGCCAGACACGGTGTTCCCAGAGCCCCTGCCGAGGACAGGCCCCGCTGCGAAGCAGCATGCTGGGCTGGGAGCACTCCGTGGGGCACAGCGATAAAGTGATTTTCTCTGAAAATTAATTTCAGCTCGAAAGGAAATTGAATCTCTTTTCCTGACAGCGAGAAGTCCTAGTTGTGGCGCTATTAGGATTTGATTAGTTCAGGATGGAGCAGTCCTGCACCCACACACATTAGATAACCATGACATGCCAGTCAGAGACCAACTGGGTTCCGGTCACTGCCTAAACACGCGCTTTACAGAACCTGTGCAGATTTGCTGAGGCCTGAGACAGATGCCCAATGTCATGGGCAGGTTCCCTGATGCAGCGCGGAGAGACTGGTGGCCGCAGGCTGGGGCGCCATGTTCCCTGTCACGGGTTAAGCTGCTGCCATGACAATGTGAAGTGTCTGGGCCCCAAGGGGAGGTTGGAGCAAGGGTGTTTGTGGAGTGGGTGGTGGGAAGCTTCAACCTGCCCCGGGTTTGCTGCTTCTGTCTGGGGCAAGTGACCTCATGCAGAATTGGGTGCAGAGGGCCCTGAGCTGGGGGCCTCGGAGGCTTCAGGGGCAATCAGTTCCAGGTTCTCATCTTGCCCTTGTAAGGAAAGAAAAAGTGTGATCCCTCCCCTCAGCCATCATCAGGGGCATGGGAGACAGGCCTGTAACAAAAGACAGGTTCACAAGAGAAAAGCACACCAGATCTATTTAATCAAAGCTTTATGTGACATGGGAGCCATCAGAAAGGGGGACCCAGAGGCCCAGGGAAGACGGTTCCAGTGCTCAGGGTCGGTGAAGAACGGGCAGCCATGTGGACAGGTGTCGGATGGCAGGGGATGCCTGTGGGGATGGACTGCGGGGAGGCCGGCGAGGTCGGCCATGCCGATCCCCCTTGGTGTCTCCGTGCAGGTGCTCCTCACTCCCAGGCATGGGGCAGGATCCCTGGAGCTAGGGCCTTATGACCCATAGTCAGACAAAGTGGGCGGAGAACATCTTTAGGGCCAGTTGCTCCCCAGAAAGGTGGGCAAGGCTTGTGTTGTATTTCTAGGTCTCATGGCTGGCTTTGGGGGAGAGGGCCTCTACTGTCCATGACCCACCTGGGGAAAGAGGAATTCTGGCTTTTGTGACTTGCTGCGGGGGAGAAAGAGGGCGGGAGACAGGAGGGGAGGAGGAGGTCGGAGAGAGACTTGGGCTGCACCAGAGGCCTTCTGGTCTCCTGTAGTCCTGAGTCCTCATGCCAGGTGCCCTGCTTGGGGGATCACGGTCTGAATCCTAGAATGCTTGCAGCAGATGAGCCTCAAGCCTGCTGGCCACTGTGGTGGGGGCTGGCGAGAATGGGTACCAGTGCTGTGTGGCCCAGGGCAGGAGGCCTCCTGCACCTGCCCACTGACCGACACTTGCCACCCAAGTGGCCTGAATGGAATGGGACAGGCAGGGCGAGTTCCTCTCACCCTTGGGGACCAATGACATCCCACAGAACTCCCTACAGGGCCTGGAAGTGTCTGACCTCCAGAACCTTCCAAAAAGAGAGGGTCTTCAGGCCAATTTGGAGGGGGAGAGCCATGGTCATAGTAATGATGTTTGCCTAAGTATGGGGGACTCGATGGGCCTCAGCCCCGCCCCACGTGGTCTCTTTCCACAGAGAGATCCCCTCTCATCACAACCTGTAGTCCAGGAGTCTGAGCCCTAGCGAACGACACCAGTGGCAGGTGGCTCTGCAGGTTTCAGGAATCATTCCCCTCCTGTCCAGGCTGACTGGCTGGGAACAGTGCCTGGCCACTGGGAAGACTGGCACTAGGCAGCCCTGTGGGTCCTGAGCCCTCACCCCCAGCCAGGGCCAAGCAGGAAAGGGACTCAGCTCCCAGCAGGGTCCATGCTGTCACAACGGACCCCTGCCCCAACCCTTTATTTGCAGAGCTAAATCTGCTCATAACAGACATGTCACTCCAGGTGACTGATTAGTTCCATGGGTGGAGAGGTCCCCTGTAGCCCCACCCTTCATGGGTTTGATTCCAAAGCACCTATTTCTAAACAGGAGGCAGAGTTCATCTCACCTTGGTCTTCCTCCCTCCCAGCTCAACCCCCACCTGGCCAGGTATCTGTTCTGGTCTGACCCTCAAACTGCACCCAGTTTGAGGTCAGGGGCCCAGGCTTGAAGGTGCATCCCCTACAGATTCTTTCAACAAGAATCGTGCATCATAAACTCTGTCTGGATCTGAGAACATTGTCAGTTCACCTCACTCCTCTCACCCCTGGAGGATGTGGGTTTCCAGGCTCAAAGTCCTGGAGGATGTGGGTTTCCAGGCTGACAGTTATGTTCGAAGCTCTGTGCTTCAAAAATACTGTTCTACAGTAGATTAGCATCTACTGGAGCCACGCTGAGGGATAGTTTCAAGGTTTCAGGCCTCCCTCTCTGTCTTATTTATTTGAGATGGAGTCTCACTCTGTTGCCCAGGCTGGAGTGCAGTGGGGTGACCTTGGCTCACTACAGCCTCCGCCTCTCAGGTTCAACCAATTCTCGTGCCTCAGCCTCCCAAGTAGCTGGGACTACAGCTGCCCGTCACCACACCCAACCAATTTTTGTATTTTTAGTAGAGATGGGATTTTGCCGTGTTGGCCAGGCTGGTCTCAAACTCCTGGCCTCAAGTGATCCGCCCAACTAGGCCTCCTAAAGTACTGGGATTGCAGGCGTGAGCCACCGCGCCCAGCCTCTCTCTGCCTCTCTCTCTCTCTCTTTCTCTTTCATTTCTCCTTCCTCCTCCCCACCTACCCGCTCTGCGCCCTGCCCACTCTGATGCCTGCGCATGCCCCAGTGTTTTCCATGCAGGGATTCGCTGGTGTTTTTCCCGTTTGGTACGTACTGTGCTTTCTGTAGTCTGACAGCTCATGACCAACCATCTTCACTTCTGGAACATTCTCTACCGTTATCTTTTTAAGTACCGCCTTTCCCCCCGCCCCCCACCCGCCTGGTCTCTCTGGTATCTCCTTGACCTTCTGTTGGACACAGGATGCAGCTTCCTGTCTGGCCTGGGGCCATTCCCTCACATTCCCCAAATTCCCATCTCTGTCTGCACCTCCTGGCTCCTCTGTTCCTGTGGCCCAGGATGTCGAGAAAGTGCCGGTCACTTAGTTCCTAGCCTCAGTTTCCCATGAAGAAAAGGAGCTGGTTTGTTGGCTGGTTTGTTAGTTTAAGTGTACAGTTTTGTAGTGTTAAGTATGTTCATATTGTTGGGAAACAAACCTCCAGAATGTCTTCATTTTATGAAACTGCAGCTCTGTCCCCATTGAGGCAACTCCCTTTCCCCCTCCCCAGCCCCTGTGCCCTCCATTCTGCTCTCGCTGTCTATGAATTTGGTGACTCCAGGGACCTCATATGAGTGGAATCAGACAGGATTTGTCCTTCTGTGACTGGCTCCCTTCACTTAGCATGATGTGTTTATAATGTGTTCATCCGCGTTGTGTTATGCGTCCAAATTTCCTTCCTTTTTAAGGCTGAATAATATTCCTTTGTGTGGATAGAACACATTTTGTCTGTTCATCATCTGTTTCTGGTGTTTTTGTTTTTGTTCTTTGAGACAGGGTCTTACTCTGTCACCCAGGCTGGAGTGTAGTGGCACGATCTCAGCTCACTGCCTCAACCTCCTGGGCTCAAGTGATCCTCCCCTTTCAGCCTCCCAAGTAGCTGGGACTACAGGCACACGCCATCACACCCAGCTAACTCTAAAATTTTTTGTAGAGACAGGGCTTCCCTGTGTTGCCCAGGCTTGTCTCAGACTCCTGGGCTCAAGCAGTCCTCCTGCCTTGGCCTCCCCAAGTAGCAGGATTACAGGTGTGAGCCACCATGCCCCGCTTGTTCATCCTCTGTTGATGGACACTTGGGTTGCATCTCCCTCTTGGCTATTGTGAATAACCCTGTGAACATGAGTGTGCAAATACCTCTTCGAATCCCTCCTTTCAATTCCTTTGGGTGTATACCCAGAAGTGGGGTTGCTGTATCACATGGAAGTTGTATTTTTAATGTTTTAAAGAACTGCCACCCTGTTTTCCACAGTGCTTGCACCATTTTCCATTTCCACCAACAGTGTACAAGGGCTCCAGTTTCTCCACATCCTCGCCAACACTTGTTACTTCCTTTTTCTTGTTTTTGTAATTGTCATCCTCATGGGCACAAAGTGATAACTCATTGTGCGTGCCTCTGATGGGGAGTGATGTGGAGCATCTTTTCCTGGGCCTGTTGGCCATTTGTATTTGTATTTGGGAATTGTTGATTCAAGTCCTTTGCCCATTTTTTTTTTTTTAGATGGAGTCTCGCTCTGTTGCCCCAGCTGGAGTGCAGTGGCACAACCTTGGCTCACTGCAGCCTCCACCTCTTAGATTCAAGTGATTCTCCCGCCTCAGCCTCCCGATTAGCCGAGACTACAGGCACACAGCACCACGCTCAACTAATTTTTTTAAAAAAATATTTTTAATGGAAACAAGGTTTCACTATGTTGGCCAGGATGGTCTCGAACTCCTGACCTCAGATGGTCCTCCCACCTTGGTCTCCCAAAGTGCTGGGATTACAGGCATGAGCCACCACACCTGGCCCCTTTGCCCATTTTTAATGGTGGTATTTGACTTTTTATTAAGTCATAGGAGTTCTTTATTCTGTCTGGGTAGAAGGCCCTTATCCTATGTAAGACTTGCAAATGTTCTCTCCCATCCCGTGGGTTGCCTTTTCACTTTTTATTAGTGTCCTCCAATGCACAAAAGTGCTTATGATGAATGTCCTTCCATCTGACTTTTGCTTTTGTGACCTGTGCTTTCAGTGTCCTGTCCAGGAAACCCTTGCCATTTCCAACTCCCCATGCTTTCTTCCAGAGGCTGTACAGCTACAGATCTTACCCTTATGTCTTTGTTCCATGTCTAGTTAATTTTTGGACGTGATGTAAGGTAAGCGACCAGCTTCACGCTTCTGCCCGTGGCTGTCAGATCCTCCCAGCACCACTTGTTGGAGACCTTTTCCCTGTGAGTGGCTTCAAGCACCCTTGTTGAAATCGTGTGAACACATACGTGACGGTTCATTTGACTTCGCTTTCTGCAACTTTGCTGACTTCGTTTAATATTTTCAGCAGGTTTTTTTGCATGGAATTTTCGGGATGTGGAAAGGGTTTAAACGAAACCTGACATAAGGCCCTTCCTGCTGATCTTCCACAACTCTGTGACTCCATCCACGGCCAGGAGTTCCATCTTGCAATTCGGGGCTTTCATAGCCCACCTGAGCCAAAGTGGCCAAGGGCCGCGTGCCAGGACCACGTGCTTGGTGCACACGTGCCATCCTTGGTTGATGGGTCAGAGGAGGGCACTGAGGCCGAGTGGGCTGACCCCCATGGGCGCTGGGAGATGCTGTTCCCACCCAAGCCCAGCTGACTGGGAGCCCATGTTCCGGATGTCCTCACTTGGCCTGTCCCTTTCCTTGTGGGTCACCACTTGGAAGAACTGGGGACCGATCCCACTCTACTGCTTTGGTGGAGAAAAATGCAAGATGCCTCAAAAACCAGTGATTCTGTGATGTTAGAGAGGCCCCTGGATTTCCCCAGACTCCCTCACTTTGTCGGGAAGCAGGTGTGGCCCCCGTTTTCCTCCTTCGTTCAGGGACCGTTTCTTGGGCCAGGCCGTGCATGGGATATGATAGAGACCCGGACCCAGCTGACTCCATCCTCGCTGAGCTGCTGGAGCCAGGAAGGATGGGACCGCTCCCTCCCTTCCACCCATGAACTCTCACTGAGCTGGGTGACAGGTCTTTGTCTGAACAGGGATCCACAGTTGGAGGGCCGTGGATAGGTGCACTTTAAAAATTATATTTCCTGTTTCAAAATGTGATTGGCTTTGAGCCCTGAGATCCTCCATAGGCTGTCTAAAATTAGAACCCCGTTGACAAGGCAATCTTTGTCAGGGGCCTACGGCTTGCACCAGGGAAGCAGGGAAATGTCAACAGTACATTTTCTGTGTCAATTTTGAGTTTTGTAGGAGGCCTGGGCAAATGGCAACCTAGAACAATTTGCGCTATTTCCAAAGCTTTTAGAATCCAGCCCCTCGGAGGCCAAGTGATTAAAGTGTCAGGTTTATAAGGAGCTGCCCCTGTGGTTGGGAGAGCGGCCTCTGCCCTCCCTCCCACAGATGTATCCCAGCGGGAGCTGTACGGGGAGGGCCTTTCCGCTCAGAACAGCGGTGGAATCAGCTCCTCCACTGTCTGGGATCCTGCAGTCAGCCTAGCTCTCCCCGTTCCTTTTGTGAGCTCTGTGGTCCCAGGGCTGAGCACTCAGGCTTTCCCATGGGAGTCAGTGGGTTCAAGGGTTTGCTTGAAGGTGAGGACGCAGACTCTAGTTACTGGGTGTGGATGTGCCACGCACCTGAATCAAGTGTGTGAGGAAAATCACGTCTCCTGTGCAAGGAGCCCCCCACGCTGCCTGTGGCCTCCACGGAGCCAAGTGCTAGCCTGATGTGCAGATGTGCAGGACACACCCTCCCAAAGACACCAGCTGTCCTCGGCAGAGCTGGGTGTGCCTAGGCCTGGCTCAGTGCCTCTGGGAGCCTCTGTGTCTCCCTCAGCCTATGGACATGATTGACAGTGTTCCCACCATTGCATGGGCCACGGAGGGATGAGATGAAGCTTAGCTCACGAGCACGTAATCGGCACTGTCATTTCTGCAGGGCTTGGGGTCA